>NC_141070.1:55427916-56027916 GCF_041138505.1 Cibotium barometz
AACTGTTGACCTCTTTGCAGCACCCATAGTGTCTGCACAGCCAATCTGTCTTCCTGCAGTTCTTAAAACAGAGTTCTGCAGAGAATCGATGACTTACCCGCAGTGCTCGAAATCGCCCGCTTTCTGAAAAACAGAGGTCCAGACGCGTCCGAAACGCGTTTTCGGCCCGGAAAATTCTGTCATATAGCTTTACTCTCGCGAAGAAAGCTCCTCAATCAGAGATCGTTTGCCGGTGCCTCCCGTAGAGCTCCCGACAAGGGTGTAGTCACCAACACAAATAGGGAAGAGTAGTTGAAGCTCTTACCCTCGTACCGCTTCCTGTGGTTCTCTTGCTTGCAGCTCAGCCCTTAGCACGAACCAGGCTCTGATACCATGAAAAGATGCAGGGGGGGAAGAGAGCTTGAGCTCTTGCAAGCACACACACACACTCACAAAACCCTAATAGAGAACACACAAGGTGAGAGGCTGAAAATCTTCTTCTTCTTCACTCAACACTCAACACACATATACAAGATAAGAGTACACGTAATATGAAAGGTACTCAACCAATACATACACGGGTTCTCTATAGTGTGAACCCAACTAAATGAGCTGGCGCTATAACTATGCCAGTCTCTAGAATGGCTGTCACACAGCCTGTCATCCCACTGGCTGCATATCACCCATGATCTCACCAACCATGCCAGTGGTGTAAGTATGGGGCCTATCCCCCAGGCGGGTCATCAGTGTCCACTGCCTCACTAGACGAGCTTGATATCTCAACAGGGAGCTGGGGAGGGAGGCTGTCCCGAAGAAAAATCTTCTGGAACTTTTCATGGAGAACCGAGTACTTCTTGGAAGCACTGGCCATCGTCTGGGCTGTCTGGATGTAAATCATCGCACACTGTGCGCCTTTCCGGACTGCTCGCTTAGCCTGCAAGTGGCTTATGAGCGGAAAGTTCGGAATACCTGGCTCACACTTAATGGTCACCGTGGTGTTTGACACATTCCGATTGATCTGGAATGTGTGCTTGTCCCACTTGACATCAGGAAGAAACTTGTGAAACCACTGGATACCCAAAATTATGTCTGCTCCTACAAGAGGGGCAACCATAAAGTCACGCACAAACTCTATGCCCTGAATCACTAACTTAGCACCTAGAGCTTCATACTTGACGCTCGTAGTCATACCTGTGCTAAAACCCTCAACTTGTTTGTCCACCGAAGTCAGCTCGAAACGGGCACGCCTAACGGCTTGTTCCGTGACCACATCCTCCGTGCTGCCGCTGTCAAACAAGACAACAACTCTCTGGCCACCTATGTAGCCGAAGGACTTGAGCAATTCGTTGTGCTCATACTCCTGGTCATGGGCGCCCTTCTGCTTATCTTCGAGCTCCCGGCTAATAATTGCTCCAACTGAAGCACCGGGGTTTGAAGAACTAGGGTTTGCCGCTGGGGTCTGTGTGGGAGCTGAGCTCACCACGGAAGCTGTGGAGGCGGCGGCGGCCTTTGGAGGCTTCTTCGGACAATCCCGAGAAGTATGTCCTTTTGTATGACAAAAGAAACATCTACCCTCCTCCTTGTACGACGAAAGCTCCTCAGCACTCAACTTGCCACCTGTCTTGCCTGCCTCCGCTTTCTGGTCTGGAGTAAGCTTTGACGCATTGTTCGAGTTCTTGGAGCTAGAGGCTCCCGGGCTTTGTCCTGGGGAAGACCCCGTCTGGTTCTGGCTTTTGTCCCCCGAGGCGTTAGCCTTGGGAGAAGCCGGCTGGGAAGTCTTGGGCTTGCCACCATTATGTTTCATTTCTGCACTCTGCGCAAGCGAGAGTGCGTCTTCAAAGGTGGCTGGCCTAAACATACGCACCTCCCATTGGATTTGCGTGTCCAGGCCAAACAAAAGTTGCCCTTTTTTGTCCGTATCAGATAAGCCTAATTGCAGACATAAAGTCGAAATTTTATTGGCAAAGTGAAGGACTGGTTGCGCGTTCTGACGCGCTTCCTTGAACTCGTCTTCGAGTTGCTCAAGGTAGTGGGGCGGTAGAAACCGCTGCTTAAGGTCACGGACGAACTCGTCCCGCACATAAGCTGCCATACCTGCTCTGGTGTGGGCATGAGCCCACTGAGTCCACCTAAGATCACTCTGTCAGTATCTGTTTTCCTCACTGCGGCAAAGTAAGCTTCAAATTGATGTAACCATGAATAAAGAGTTGTGGGATCGAGTTTATCATTATACTTACTGAAATTCATTTTCTCCGGAAAATGATTCGAGGGCGCCGCCGGTGTCAATCTGGGGTCCAAAGCTCTGAGGTAACGCTCGTGTTCCACGCGTCGCATGGCATCGTCTTCTCGTTGTCGGATCTCCAATGCATGCATCTGCAACTCAAGCAAGGAGCTTGGCTGCGGCTGTGACGCAAGAGGGTCCCTGTGACGAGGATCTGGTATCTGGGATACGGAAGGAGAGGGAGGAGGAGATGGAAAACGCGACGCTGGATAGGGGGTACGCTCCTCCAGAGACAAGATCTGTGCCTTCTGCTCATCCAACTTGGCGGTCTGTTCTGCGATTGCTTGCATCATTTGCTGGAACATGTCTGTGACACTCAAGCCTGGTGCCCTAGCTGGGTTGCCTGGTGCACTTTGGTCCCATGGTTCTTGGTCTCTCTCATCGTCGAAGCTTGCCATAGCAGGAAAATGCAATTCCTTTCCGAAACGCAATCTGACCATCCACTATCTGTGTGGGAGACTTCCAGAGGCTTCCGGAGGCTAAAAACCAACCGTCCTTCGAGGGACAGGAGTCACTCTGAAAGGGGTAGTCCACCGGCGTCTAAAAACCAACCACACGAGCGAGAAAAAATTCTGGTTTCTTTGCTGAATCTTTGTACTTGAAGTAGGCTCTGATACCACTGTAATATGCGGAAGCTTTGGAGAAAGATCGGTAACTTCAAAACTCAGAATTCAGCACTCTTTTCGCGACGGAAATTAACGCACAAACTTGAAAGGAGAAGTGCAGAAAATAGAGAGAGAGAGGGAGAGATGGAGAGGACACAGTATTAGGTCCCAATTACCCTCTGTAGGGCCCCCACCATGAATGGTGTATTTGCTTTATTAGAATGATGAGAAATCGAGCATTTATTTCAGCCAGACCTCGTTGGAGAGAGGGCACCCTGCCCCCCCCCCCTCCTCCCCCGCAGGGTTCAGTTCCAGCCACCCCCTTCTAGAGGCAGGTTCACATGCACAACACTGTGCCGGGAGCCTCTCTTCCCCCGCTGGATCAGCAGCAGGCTTTTCTCTTGGTCCCTCCTGCTCCCCCTCCTCCCCAGCCTCCCTCTATTCCCCCTGTTCCCCTCTCCCCTCCCTCCGTGTTTCCTCCGGATGATACCCCCTCAAGCGGCGCCCTGCCCCCGTGCGTCTCCTGAGCTTTCTCGCTGCCCCCTGTACTGAGAGGCCTTCTTCGGGTTCGGTGCATCATTTGATTCACCATTTTTTAGAGCCCGTGTGGATGCCTATTGCTGCCTCCCCGGTGCGAGCCCCTCCCCCGGAGGACCTTGGAGGACCCCCCCCCCCCCCCCCCCGGCGGCGGCGGGCGCACAGAGCAGAGGGCGGGGCCCTGCGGATCTTGGGACAGTCAGTTGATTACAGCTTTTTCAGATACCTCTCTGAGGAGACGAGTGAGTTTGCTGAGACCTCAGCACCTCTTCGCGTCTGTGTTATTTTCCACCACTCCCGGCCGGCCACTCCAACGAGCGGCACAATGATCTTTTCCTTTCCCATGAGCGTGGCTAGGAGTGGAGTGAGGAGTCCGTTTCATCCACCATTCATGGCCAGGTGGTTGAGTTCTCTCACCATCTGAACAACCTGCGCCTCACCGACATTGTCACACATTTTTGCCCCTTGGTGCGTACAGAGTTTGGCTAGTCCTGTCAGAAGGATCAGGATGGAGAGATTGACGCCTCCAGCGTGGAGGTACTCCTCTGCATTTACGTCCATGTTTCCTTGGTGATCCATTGCGACAGCTGGACCCTTGAGTATGCCTACAGCAGAGTGAGGAGGGAGTGGTCCTTCATGGCCCATGGGGGATAGGATTGAAGCCTCCCTTGGAAGGCTGCGTACCAGGACGGACTGCAAGTACTCGCCATCCAAGCAGTGCCCAACACTTTTCGAGTGGAGGGCAGTTCTGTCAGGCCCAATCATCGACAGACTTAGACATGTGGACACCACTTCGGAGTCTACCAGAGGTACCTCTGGGAGACTTGGCACTCAGTGTCCGTCCCCCCACAGCATCGTCACGGATCTTCTTCTTTGGATCTGGTGGCCTTGTGTGTTTTGTGGCAACCCCCATCCCCACTGTTGTATGAGGTAGCCTTCCTTTGAGAGCGGCCAGACAGAGAGGAAGAGCACCTCCCTCCCTGTTTTCTCTGTTCTACTCCCACCATGGGACTGGGCTCGTTTGTAGCCATCTTTGGCATTTTCAGTAGCTAATAGAAGGATCATTTTCCAGAAGAAAGAAAGAAAGAATACTCCCGCATAGGTCACATATCACACTATGTATATGAGACATGCTTGAGGGAAAGCAAACTTCCACCAAAGGGTGTCGATATTTGGTGAGAAGCCACACTTGCAACAATCACGATAGAGCCTGCAAGCTTAATGGCAAATAGGACTACAATGCAGCACATCTTGAAAGAGTCTATTGTTATCTCAAAACACCATCTGTGGATAATTGCATGAGCTTGCAAGTTGAGGTTGTAGCCAAGCCCGGATGAGCTCTAGATTTCTTCCAACTCGTGACTGCTTGGAGGGTGGTTTGCATGTTCAAGTTAGAGAACTGGATTATTTTGAAAACACAAACTGTCCTGCATCACCATATACTTAATGACAAGGGTTGCCATATCTTATATATAGTCCATAGATTTTAAGTAACGTCTTGCATTCAAATGGTTATGTACATGTTAAGCCTGGCAAATAACACCAAGTAGGCAATATATTTGTCTTGCTTTTGGCACAATCTACTATCTAGGCTTGCAACTTTCAAATTTCTTGTAGATTGCTCTTAGTTGATGAAGTTGATTAATTTTTTTTATTTCAATGAAAATATTATTTGCTGTATGTTATTTGCAGTACTTGGAGCTTAGAGAAAAAGAGTATGATCTTCGAGCTCATGTAGATCTTTACACGGTAAGTATGCTTCTAGAAACTCCTTTAACTTGTGATGTAGCTAGGTTTGTTTTCTTGCCAAAAGATGTCCATCTCTAGTGATTCTCTTGAGATGGTGATTTGAATGTTTGATTGAGTCCATAGGTTCAAGCTCATGTTTTGGGTGGGTTCCAGTCTTCTAAGTGAGGTCATGTGATTTGAATTTTGGACTAAAGAAAATTGCAAGATATCTGTTGGTAATGCATAACATGTATCTGTACCTTAATAATCTCAAAAAGTTTTGCAGGATCCTCATTCAAGTGAGCCAGCTATATCTGGAGTATTAGTGTACGTTTTCAATGTGTTTGCACCGAAACCATGTGACAGCCTAAATGTGAGATTTGCAATGTCTAACGGTACAATTTATCCATTACAACAGATATCTTGCATCGACTGACAAGAATAGAAACAAGTACTACCTGGGTGTAGCACCCTTGAAAGATATGGCCTGGTAGGAGCTCTGTGACTTAAGTAGCACATGTTTTGCCACCTCATCCATCTTTCTAACTTGTTTTCTGATAGTATATTTCTTTCGTTAAGGCTACTTTTTGTGTGCCAGGCAAATAGCAAGGGCTTCTGGTCCGTCAGGGCCAAATGCAGAATATCTTTTCATGCTCCATAAATGCCTTCGTGAGCTAGGCAAGTGTTATGGGCCATAGTATGAAGTGAGAAACTCATATAACTGCATACACATGTAATCAAATCATTTGAAAAGTGTGGGTAGGCTCTGGATGTTAGAGATGTGATGCAGGCTTATTGTGTGTTCAGCAGGTTGTGAAGAAGAGGAGCTTGATAATCTGGTTAATGAAGTTCAAAAACTGCTGACATGACAGTGATATATGTTTGAAACTGAGATATACCCAGTAACTAGATATTTACAAATAGTTCATGATAAAGAGCCACATGGGCAATGGGCTTGTAGCATAGTGGTGAAGTCCACAGGCACGTAGCCTAGCGGTGTAGGTGTTTGACACTGCCAGGGGAGGACCTGGGTTTAAACTCTGCTAGCTACACCCACTGGACGTGCTAGCATTATATATTAAATTTAATTGCAACGTTTGCACTGCTACTCAGTTTGAAAATTGGAGTGGTGCATATCCATTAGTACTACGATTTTTGGTCTTGCTAAGCAGGACCCTGGACTTTGTATTCTTGCTGACAATTGATGATCAAGTTGCTCATGAGTTCATTCTGATAAGAATTTAAGGTTCGTTTGTGCTTGCCTTAACATGAACATTCATGCAATGTTGTGTGATTCTCTCTAGTGAATGTTTGGCACAATGCTTGGTTCTCATAATGTATCAGTTTGTGATTATGCTGCATAATTTCAAACCCCAGCTTTAACCCTTATGATACTGCAACGTAAAATGAATGCTCTGTTGAGGAGTCCTTACGTATCTATGCCTTCAATCACAGGTTAGCGGTTTACAAAATCACTTCCCAGCCAGATGGTGGGAGAAGACTCAAGCTATAAACTAGCATTCACAATGCTTTGGCTCATGCTGTAAGCCTTTAATTATTTGACTAGTTTCTTTCTTGTGTTTTACTTGTGAGCCATTCTCACCCATTGTGGGTGAGAATGCTGCAAAGGAGTGAACATAGGTCTACTCTTATGGGTGTTGCTCTTATGCCATGAGGACAGACAAGGTGGCAGTGCCATCCTAATGTGGAGCTGAGAAAAGACAGCGGGCTGACCTAGTCACAAGAAAGAGAGTTGGTAGATGGTTGGAAACTTGGGGATTGGTGGAGCATACTGATTTCAGCAGCCTGCAATTCACTAATAGCTCCTCTATATTGAATAAGAGTGTCTACTTCAGTAGCCGGGCAAATTGAGTCCCTTATACTATCACGGTTTGGGTGGACACTAGTAGCTCCCCTAGATTGGATTAAGTGTACTGTAACCAAGAATTTTGGTCATAAACGGATCCTAAACCTACCTTTAATCATGCTAAACCCCAAAAAGATAGCTCATTGATATCTATCACCAATTAAAAGATTGTAATGAGCTATCGTGAATAGATATTAATGAGCTATCTTTAATATCTATCACCAATTAAAGATAGCTCATTAATATCTATCACCAATTAAAAGGTATGGACTTTCAAAAAAATGGACCACTAGTTAGCTATTCTTAATGGTTTGGGCCTTATTCCCGCCTACCCTTAGGAAAATTTTGGTTATTCCCATAGCTGAAAATAAATCTCGATTATTCTAGCTTAATTATGTGTCTTTCATCACAAAAAAGCACACTGAAATCTACTATCATTGTGCAAGAAAATCTTCTAAAAAAGGTCCTGGAGAAAATGCCACATGAACATATCAGTTGATGCTATTTTTCTCTCTCTATTCAAACAAATTGTTTATAGCTAGTCCATGGAGTTGTAAACTTATTGAGGGGGCCGTTCATCATATTGAAGGTCTACACGTACAAACCTGGTTTAATGCTGGCATTTTTTGGTGTAGTTCCCTTTTGACTCACAGAGGGGGGCTTTTTCATGGAACTCCCACAGGTAGGTTAGAGTACCCTTTGACTTAGAGAGATGGGTGGCCTTACCATCACTAGATGCACTATGCTTCCATATAGGGTCTGATTCAATTGTGAGCCTAGTTGAGGAATCTCTTTCGGGTCCCTCCCCTCATTTGATTTGGCAGGTTTTTCACATGTACTTTTCTGGAACATTTCTATGAGTTAACTTGCAGCATCTGCTAATATGCAGTGTGTCCCTTTCTTTTATTTCAATATATATCTACAGATTCCTGAAAAAAAGGAAAAAGAACGGATATAGACCTTTGGTGTAAGCAAGTATAAATAGTCACATGGATGATGTAGTTGAAGGGATACAGACTTCTGATGTAAGCAATGATGCAAGTATAAATAGTCACATGGACGGTGTGGTTGAAGTTGATGAGAAAAGGTAAAAAGGGATACATATGAGTTTGCATTAGTCACATGGATGCTCCACGCATGCATGGTTCTATGGCGCATGCATGGTTCTATGAATGCATAGAGAGCATGGGTAGATCATACATGGCTCTATGTATGCATACATAGAACTATGCGTGCTCTATGCTTGCATACATAGAGCATGCATAGCTCAATGTTTGCATGCATAGAGCTGTGCATGATCTATATGCGTAGCTCTATGCATGCAAACAAAGAGCTATGCATGATCTACATGCATACATAGTTCTATGCACACATACATAGAGCATGCTAGCTCTATGTATGTATACATAGACTATATTTGCTCTATTTATGCATACATACATAGAGCTATGCATATTACCCTATGTTTACATAAATGGAGCATAAATAGCTCTATGTTTTCTCATTAGACCATAGATAGAGCATGCATAGCTCTATGTATGCTCATTAGAGCTTAGATAGGGTGTACATAGAGCATACATAGCCCTATGTAAGAATGGGAAACTCAGAGTGTGCGTTGATCTCAAAAAGGTTAATACAACCACCAGAAGAGATCATTACCCCTTGTCGTATTCGAAACATATGTTTGAAAGAGTTGCAGGCAAGGAGGCTTATAGTTTTTTAGATGGGTACTCTGGTTATAATAAGATCACAATTGCAGTAGAGGACCAAGCTAAAACAGCTTTTATAATGGAGTTTGGAGTGTTTGCCTTTCACGTCATGGCCTTTGGCTTAACCAATGCACCTGCAACATTCTAACGATTGATAAACACAGCCTTTAAGGAATATCTAAGGGACTTTTGTGAAGCCTTCTTAGATGATCTTTGTGTTCATTCCTCTTGGGAGGACGAGCACTTGATGTGTTTATGAAAAGTATTTGAATGGTGTAGATTATATCGCATCTCATTGAATCCTTTCAAATGCCCTAAACAAGGAGTTATTGTAGGGCATATAGTGTCAAAAAATGGGATTTCCACCGACGAAAGTAAAATCAAGGTCATTTTGGAATTGCCCCCACCCACCAACTATAAGGGAGTCCAGCGCTTTATGGGCCATGTTGGTTATTATCGAAGGTTTATTTTATTCTTTGCTGAGATAGCTCGACCATTGTACAAGCTTCTCAGCAACATCGAGTTTATTTGGACCGAAGATTGTGACCGTGCATATGCATCAAACTTTGCTATTGGGTGTGTACTAACTCAACCTGGAGAACATAAACTAGACTACCCCATCAGCTTTGCCAGTCTCGCCAGTTGAACGATGCTGAAATAAACTACATCACTACGGACCGAGAAGGGTTGGCAATGATATATGCAGTAAAGAAATTTCTTTATAACCTTCTTGCCACCAAGTTTGTTTTCTATGTGGATCATCAAGCATTGTTGTATCTGGTGAACAAACCATACTTCACAGGAAGAATCACACGATGGTTGTTGATTCTTCTGGAGTTTGATTTCACTGTTGTTGTGAGATGTAGCAAAAAATATGTCATGGCTATTCATTTGTCTTGTATACCTAATGGTGAAGCTCCTACGAGAGTTGATGATGACTTACCTGACACTTCCTTGTTCATGGTGGAGACAATGCCTGAATGGAGTGAGAAGATTGTTAACTTCTTGGTTAATGGTTTTCCACCCAAAGAGCTTCGTAAAGATCTAGCTCAAAAGCTGATCAAAGAATGCGAACCCTATTGCCTAATGGCCGGGACTCTTTATAAAAGAGGAAAGGATGACGTTCTTAGGCGTTGTGCCCGGAAGGATGAGTATCTATATATTTTGCAAGAGGCACATATGGACGTAGCCGGTGGTCACTTTTCAGGAAACTTAACTGCGCGAAAGATATTGCAATTAGAGTATTGGTGGCCCACTATGTTCCAAGATGCATCACTTTTTGTGAAGGGTTGTGATGAATGCCAACGCTACAAGAAACCCTAGCGGAAAGATCAGGTGCCCCTACATCCAATTAAAGTAAACCAACCGTTTGAAAAGTGGGGTTCAGACTTTATAGGTCCAATTAGCCCAGCAGCCCGTAACACACAATCTCGCTATATTATTGTGGCCACTAACTATGTGACCAAATGGGCTGAAGCGAAAGCGACACGTAAGACATATGCGAGGACAATAGCCAAGTTCCTCTTTGAAAATATAATCACATGCTTCGGTTGTCCTTTTGAACTTGTGAGCGACAATGGTACGAATTTTATAGATGAAGTGATTAAGGAGCTCACAACAAATTTCATGATATCCCATTACAAACCTACTCCTTATTATCCGCAAAGCGAATGGCCAAGTCGAGAGTACCAACAAGACCTTAATCTCTATTCTGACAAAGACAGTTGAGGCTCATCGCATGGATTGGGATCTAAAGCTTACATCAGCTTTATGGGCCTATCGTACTGCGTACAAAGTGGCTATTAATTGCACACCATTCAAGATGGTATATGGCCAAGAAGCAGTCATGCCGTGGGATTTGTCATTCCTAGTCTTCGTGTGTTGCTACTCAAGAGGGCTAGGATGGTAATCCCTTAGTAGAGCGTTTATATATCCTTGAGCGGTTAGACGAAGAAAGACAATTGGCGGTGTACAATGCCCTTGTAGAGAGAAGGATAGAAGGAAGAAATGGTTTGATCGCCACACCTGAAAAACAAGGACATCAAAGTTGGGGATAAAGTCCTAATGTATGGAGTGCGTAACGAAAAGAAGAAGCTAAAATATGCTAGTAAGGGACCGTACAGAGTATATAAAATTACCCCGCAAGGTACCATCCGAGTGGAGACTCTCGAGACGGAGTTGAAACTGTTGGATTCCTCAATGGGAGTAAATTCAAAAGATACTATGACCCCCTAAGCCAAGAGGAATTACATGCAATCCATCAGAAGAAGGCAGCTAAAGAACAGGCTGAGATTAAGAAGATACAAGTGAGAGTTGAAGCTAAAGAACGCCAGCAGCGTGTTAGGTGCCAAACGAGAGGCCAACTTGGGGTTTACGCAAGCATTTTTCGAGGAGGCAGAGGAGGATTCACTAGAATCTGACCCGCCTCTACCCCGCCTCTACGATACCCAATTGAGCTACAGACTCCTTACGGGAAGGTGCTATATAATGCATTATTGGATACGGGAGCTTAACACAATTTGCTGTCATATGGAGTGTGGTGTCAACTTGGAAAACCACCCTTATCCAAGAGTACCATCCAAGTTAAGGGTATCAATAAGAAGAAAACCACTGTCTCGGGAATTTTGCACACTCTTGTTGTCTATGACAAGGGGACTGTAGTGTAATGCTTTTTGGTTATGCTGCCTGGTGGTACCATGGAGAGAACTGTAAACTTAGGGTGCAAATGGATGTTAGCTTCCAAGTGCAATATTGATTGGGCAACCAGGCGAGTTACAACTCAGGGTCCCGCACCTAAGCCATCAACTCTGGACAAAACGCTAGATAAGGAAAATCACAAAGTCAAGTGGCTACACCATCTTTGATTGTTTGCCACCCCTCTAATGCTTCAACACCAAGAGTGGAGACAGGCAGTGTGGTCCCCAAGGCTCCCTTACTTTACCGAAGAGTACATACAAATGGGTCCCAAAAGCTTCGTTAACGGCTACCTGTACTGCCCAATATCGTTCAGACAAGAAACCTCGTAGTAGGAAAGCAACTACTCGCCCTAGAACAGGCAAGGTAACATCACGTTGGATTCCTAAAATATTTTTAGCAACCCAAGGGTACTACGAAGGGAATGACCAGATTTGGGTCCCTAAACATAAGCTGAATTCCTCTACATCACTTGTAAAATCTTGTAAGCTATTCAAGACCGTGGTAAGGGAAAGGTAACGGAGTACTCCACACCACTTCTTCCAGAGCTAGTTTGGATTCCTAAACAATATCGATCGATACCACCTAGCTCAAGAAGGGGAGACTCACACGAAGCTTCTAGCTCCTCATGCCATTCACATGTTGATATAGAAGTTTCTGCACGCTCTACACCTACCCTTGTCAATACCCACCAAGAAACCAATGAGTCTACGTCTCCCCTTGTAAATGTATTGTTGGAAACCATATCCTCCGTTTGTTCATGCGAGCATACACTACCATCTCTGCAACTTGATGTGGCCACAAGGGTCATAAAAAGCTATCTGCCCACATCACCACCTATAACCCACTGGACAAATTGGTTCCAAGGGGCTACAACATCATTGCAAAAAAAAAAGATCTACCCAAGGAAGGGTGGAGCATGTACTCACGTTCGACATTCTATTGCTTCCTCCCTAAACCTTCTCCCCTAACCATGTAACTTTCAAATTCGAGGGAATGTATATATATAGCTTCATACACAAAAAAGAAAAGAAAAGAAAAGAAAAAATAATAGAGTAAAAAGAGCAAGAGCACATTAAGAGGAGAGTTATCCGCACACAATTAGAAACAAGATTGACCTGTCTTCATGAACCTACTGATGCTATATCTGTGTTTGCAGATATGGCAGATGCACGAGCATCACACACTTCATCCACTCCCACCTTTGGTGAGAGGTATCAGCTGTACCTTTCTCAGATATTTCACATGTGCTATCTTGTAATTAAAACCAAATTGGGTCATATAGATGTACTAGCCACCAGCGAAAGAAATGTTGAGGAATTAGAATGGCTAATTCGCCTATTGACCATGACTGACCCCTACTCCGTAGAGGACGTATCCCCGATAGCCCAAGTCCTTACTTTTCCACAGGATGAATATCCTTGCATAGTTACATTCTTAACGAGTCTATGTGGATGGGAGGACGAAGAAGATATATCTGACGATGAATGGACAGATGAGACTCATGGCACTATCGAGGCTGAATTTGTTTATTTGGATGATGCGGATAGAGGCTTAGCCTCAGGTCTACAACCAAGACTCTACAACATCCTCTTACCTTGATCCTCAGTATTAGTGTGGTGACTGGTAGGTTAGTGTTTTCAAGTTGTTTCTAGTTTTGTGTCCTTAAACGAGTCCTTATTTTTTCCCACTGATGTGCCTCTAGAGATATAGTGCTTGTTAGTTAATTGTACAGGTTAAAAAGTTTGAGGTGGGTTTGCTTTCATAGTCCTGGGGCTGCCGCAATGTTCATACATGGATATCTACATCAAATTACGGGCGTTTCTCATTGAATCAAGAAGATCTCCAAAATACAGGTGTAATTCTTTCATGCCCACTCTCTTTCATTTTTATTGTTCAATTAATTGCATGAACTATAATGCATGACCACCTGGAATTTATCAAGCACTACTTACGTTTTGAAGTTGCCTAAGGTGTTAGTGTAAATCATTAATTGAGTTTAACCTTATTTTAAAAATTCTTGGGAATGCATGATGTCTTTAGTTAACCTTGGAATATGGTTGTCTTAGGTCTAGGGTTAAAACCATCTTAATGCTTGAACAACCTGGCCGTGTGTGTTGACCTCTAAGACATAGCTTCTACCCCTTTGTCGAAAGGATGTAAGAACGCATGATAATTTGGGAGCAAAAATCCAAAGAGAAATAAAAAATAAAACCATCTTAATGCTTGAACAACCTGGCCGTGTGTGTTGACCTCTAAGACATAGCTTCTACCCCTTTGTCGAAAGGATGTAAGAACGCATGATAATTTGGGAGCAAAAATCCAAAGAGATAAATAAAAAATAAAAAGAAAGGCCTACAAAAAATGGCAATGTATGTCTATTATGTGCTTTCATGTCAGCCTATCGCCCTATTGACACTTGGTAGGCGAGGAGTATTCCACTCCACACCGATGCCCTGGGTTGGTAGGGACTAGCCTTGCCTAAGGTGAGCTAGTAGATTCCTAGAGAAGGCCTTGTGGTAAACATGGCACTAGGATCGATGCTAATTTTGCTTTAGGGAGGTCGCCATTGTTTGTAAAAATTTTCATGTGCATAAAAGAAATTAAGGCAAAAGACTCCTATGACTCTGATATTTCTTGTGTCCTTAGGCTCTTGGGATTAGCTTGCTCTTAGAATAGACACATTGTGGTCATCTGTTTATTTATTAAGCTTGGTAATTTTCCTTGACTTAGGCCAGTTGTAGACCTTGATTAACCTTGCTAACTCTTGAATTACTTTCAATAGTTTTAAACTCCTATTAATTTGCTACGCTAGCTCCTTAATGTGACCTCTTAAACTAGGTTCTCATGGCATACTTCCATTGTGGTCTAACATGCTTGATTTTATTTTTGATAC
Organism: Cibotium barometz; assembly: GCF_041138505.1. Taxonomy (NCBI): domain Eukaryota; kingdom Viridiplantae; phylum Streptophyta; class Polypodiopsida; order Cyatheales; family Cibotiaceae; genus Cibotium; species Cibotium barometz. Next base: position 55,442,213 of record NC_141070.1, read on the forward strand.
ACTCTATATCTTTTGAAGACCAAGCATGCTTTCACTCTACTTCCCTGTTTTGCAGATTTGCAGATACAGCCTACCACAACAAACCCTATCGAGCTTACCATACCATAGCTTCCGAGGACGGAATCTACATCAGGAAGGGGGGCATGTTAACCTATGGTGGACATTGAGACGTATTACTTTTTACGTCTGGAAGATCCCTGTCTCCCACTGCGTAACGAATTCGGGGTACTAGCAGCGGAAGTAGTACATCTAGCGCGGGGCAGGGTCCTACACTCGGGGCCTCACCCACGGATATCCGGACCTCTGACTAATTCCTCGGTTCTTCCAAAACCGAACTCGGAAAAACTTCTCTTGCTCGGAAAGCACAGGCGATTCCTCCAGGATAAAATTTTACTCTAACGTAGTCAAGATCATTACTGACCAAACTGATCCGACCGCACCTATAAAGATACTCGGCCATATCAAGGAAGAAACTTGCACTTGGATCATAGAGATCAACGCTTTTTTCTCCATCAAGAGACACAGCCGTTTGATTCCTATCCATAGAACAATTACTATCCGGGATTTACTTCATCTATCATAATAACAGAAAAGAGTCTCATTTTATGGATCCATCAGTCTAGCCTAACCCCATCCAGTCCCATGGGTTAGCCAACCGCCCAACCACTGTAGTGATGGGATCCAATTTAGAATTTGGTTAGGTTTTGTCCCGGGTACCAGGGAAAAGAGTTCTCGGGTCCCCTAGCCGGATATTAATGCAAATTTAACACCAATCATGCTACTTACACACCCAATATGAAATTGCCTTTTTCACAGATTCAGTCATCTTTAAAACAATCATTTAATGAACCATAGTATCCCTGATCACAATCCTCCAAAATATCCGGTTGAATCTTAATTTCCAATCATTTCTTCATCGAAGTATCTATGGCATCATTGGCAACCAGAACGCTCACCACCTGTCCACTCAGGGGCCTTCTCAATAGTTCCTAGCTCATAGTACCCGGCAATATAATCACTTATAAAAATCAAGATGGAATCTTCGTTGAAGATCAGCAAGATCAACCAACAGATCCATATAAAAGAGCCATGGACTCATCCGTTGAGGACCAGCAAGATCAGTCAATCAGATCCATGCTCGGTTCCAGAAAACAACTCTTACTCCTTGTTCCAATATCTTCCACGACGCACGTGGGTATATTCGACGACCCAGAGCCCGAGCACCGTATGGTCAACACCCTCTAGGATCCTTCGCAGGTCACCTAGCACTTCACTCATAGGCTGCTTCCTTGGTCCCTCATCCACCGTGCCGGAAGCTCACCATTTAAATCGAATCGAGGTTGGTCAAGACCTCGGCCGACCTTGCTACGCGAGAAGTCCTTCGTTGACTCTCCGTTAGCTGTTGCAACTTTATCAGTTAGGTCTCCACGACCTTATTCACAAGATGGTCAAAAATGCTTCCCCAGCATTCTTCACATAAAACAGTCATTTACAAACAGGTCACAAATACAGTTTCTATAATGAAGTCTCGTCTTTCCACATTATCCTTCATCATCAGTCCACATTTCTTATTCCACATTCCATTCATATGTGAACTCATTCTCATCCAATCACATCATTTTCCATCTCATCACATCAGATTCATCACATATCATTTATTCACATCCCAATTCACATGTCATCACATCTCATCCATTCACTCATATCGACGTCACATCATTTCACATACACATTCGCATTCATTATTCCACCTACACCTCCACATTTGTACATCCACATCCATATCCACATCTATACTTCCACATCCACATCCACATTTGTACATCCATATCCACATCTATACATCCATATCCGCATCCGCATCCGCATCCATACATCCACATCCACATCCACATCCACATCCACATCCACATCCAAATTCATACATCCATATCAACATCCACATCCATACATCCACATCCACATCCACATTCATACATCCATACATCCACATTCACATCCACATTCATACATCCATATCCACATCCACATTCACATCCATACATCCACATCCACATCCACATCCATATCCACATCCACATTTATACATCCATATCCACATCTACATTCATATCCATACATCGATATCCATACATCCACATCCACATCCACATCCACATCCACATCCACATCCACATCCGTACATCCATATCCACATCCACATCCATACATCCACATCCACATCCATATTCATACATCCATATCCACATCCACATTCACATCCATACATCCACATCCATACATCCACATCCACATCCACATCCACATTCATACATCCATATCCACATCCATACATCCACATTCATACATCCATATCCACATCCACATTCACATCCATACATCCACATTCACATTCATACATCCACATCCACATCTCATTCGCACATCCACATCCACATTCACATTCATACGTCCACATCCACATCCTCATTCGCACATCCAATTCCACATCCACATCCACACATCCACATCCACATCCACATCCACATCCACATTCATACATCCATATCCACCTCTACATTCATATATTCAAAGAGAGAGAAGTTACATAAAAACCATTAAAATTAAGCATAAATGAAAATTTATGTATTCCTTTACTACCATTCATCAATTAACTTCAATAGCATTCAAAAGCCATTCCAATTAAGCTTCTCAAGCTTGAGAGGGGTTGAGAAGAGAGAAACATTGATAAATTATGAAAAAAGATCAAAATTCACACTTTACCTTACAAATTGCTTGATTCTTTGATCACGGTAGAGGTCCCCAAACCAATCAATTGGTTTGGTATGTTGATGGAGCCACCAATGGAGATTGAAGAAAGAGGGAAGCTCCAATTTCTTCAATTTGGAGAGAATTTTAAAGAATAGTAAAATTTACCATTATTTGAGTATAATTCTGGTATAGTAAAATTCTTCTATTTTTTTACAAGGGCTCAGGTTCTATTTATAGGAGAGGGAGGCTCTAACCAAGACCAACTGTTTTCCTATTTTTTTACAAGGGCTCAGGTTCTATTTATAGGAGAGGGAGGCTCTAACCAAGACCAATTGTTTTCTAGAATTTTTCAGATTTTAGTTTGGTTGAATTTGGACCACATTTGGACCTAGTTTGGTTCCTTTTTGATTCGATTTGAGCCAAGAGAGAGGAGAGATAAAAATACCACATTATTTTTGAGTTTAAAACTCATTCAAGCATGTGAAGTAGGCGCCTCCTTGAAGGAATCTCCTTTCCTTACACACGTGTCAAAATGGAATCATTATACCCAAAATATCTCATTTTTAAAGTAATACTCATAGTTTTTTACTAATAAACCTTGTACATAGTCAACTCTTCATCTTATGTGGACATTTACTCATTTTTGGGTATTTTTCTTTTACAAATTGGATTTATCTCCTCCTCCCCACACATGGATTGATCTTATTGGCCCACAGGAACCTTAATTGGACCATAATCCAAAAATTTCTGAAAATCTAGACCCTTAAGCTAAGGTCCTTTATACCCATTTCCAATTAATTCCCATTGCACATTGGAAACTTCTTTTTGAATTTCTGTTTCAGGGGAATTCAGTTTAGACACTAGGAGGATTTTTCTATCCAAAATTATCTCAATTTTGGACTATCTCTCTCTAGATATGTTCTCTCTCTAGGTCAAAATAGGGTAAAACAGAATCTTTCTTTTATTTCAGAGAGGGGAATAATTATAAGATTAATAGGGAAGGTTCTTACACTTGCACACCTCAAAAAGCTGGAGGGAGGAATCTTACATCCTACCCCACTTAAAAAACGCGAAATGTCCTCATCTCGCAACTAGAGGCCCAACCCTTCCCCTTAAGATCCAATTGATTCTGGGGTTCCTTATATTCTGGTCAACCCAATAGAATCTTGGGATAAAGATCCCTTATATAGAACTCATCATTGGATAATGATTCATTCAGATCATAACATTCATACTTTTAACACAATAATTAGATCGAAAAAAAAAGATTTCCTTTTGACCATTCCTCCATGGGAATTTTAGTCAAACGAGTCCTAAATTTGTCATCCAATTATCTTGATCCACCCGGTCAAGTGTTAACAGTAGCAATCTGACAGCACAATCCACTAATCTCATAGTGATTTGCTGAAGTCACTATCATCATTCTAGTTTACGAATATTAGCACAGGGACTTGTCTCGTTCATCCTCATTGTGGTATTACATTTCAACCAATTTTCAGGAATCATCATTTTTCAATCAGAATCCAAATCAACTCATCACAGTACACAACCAGAATTTAAAAATCATATCAACCACATTCGAATTCATCATCTAGATAGCACTTTAGCTTATAATTTCAAGGTCTTAGATTTACTCGTATATACTACTAGTAAAGAGCTGCAGTTATACCCTCGGTATATACGGGTAGTCACGGTCCTTGGAATTATAAGGTAAATACCATCATGTCTAGGTCTCAAGCAAGTCAGGGATTCCATACAATTGCCATACTTCCATCTGAAGACCCAATTACTAACTTATGAATTTCAGTTTGAATATCAATTTGTATGAATTTCATCACACAATTCCAACCTTTTATTGTTACTTCATAAATTTTTGACATTTTTGGCTTCTCAGTTGATCCTCATTAGCCAATTCGCTCTGATACCAACTGGAAGATCCCTGTTCCCCACCGCGCAACGGATTCGGGGTGCTAGCAGCGGAAGTAGTACATCTAGCGCGGGGCAGGGTCCTACACTCGGGGCCTTGCCAACGGATATCCGGACAGGTGACTAATTCCTCGGTTCTTCCAAAACCGAACTCGAAAAAACTTCTCTTTCCCGGAAAGCACAGGTGATTCCTTCAAGATAAAATTTTACTCTAACGTAGTCAAGATCATTTACTGACCAAATTGATCCGACCGCACCTATAAAGATACTCGGCCAGATCAAGGAAGAAACTTGCACTTGGATCATAGAGATCAACGCTTTTTTCCCCATCAAGAGGCACAGCCGTTGATTCCTATCCATAGAACAATTACTATCCGAGATTTACTTCATCTATCGCAATAACAGAAAGGAGTCTCATTTTACGGATCCATCAGTCCAGCCTAACCCCATCCAGTCCCATGGGTTAGCCAACCGCCCAACCACTATAGTGATGGGATCCAATTTAGAATTTGGTTAGGTTTTATCCCGGGTACCAGCAGGGAAAAGAGTTCCCGGGTACCAGGGAAAAGAGTTCTCGGGCCCCCTAGCCGGATATTCATGCAAATTTAACACCAATCATGCCACTTACACACCCAATATGAAATTGCCTTTTTCACAGATTCAGTCATCTTTAAAACAATCATTTAATGAACCATAGTATCCCTGATCACAATCCTCCAAAATATCCGCTTGAATCTTAATTTCCAATCATTTCTTCATCGGAGTATCTATGGCATCATTGGCAACCAGAACACTCACCACCTGTCCACTCAGGGGCCTTTTCAATAGTTCCTAGCTCATAGTACCCGGCAATATAATCACTTATAAAAATCAAGATGGAATCTTCGTTGAAGATCAGCAAGATCAACCAACAGATCCATATAAAAGAGCCATGGACTCATCCGTTGAGGACCAACAAGGTCAGTCAATCAGATCCATGCCCGGTTTCAGAAAACAACTCTTACTCCTTGTTCCAATATCTTCCACGACGCACGTGTGGGTATCTTCGACGGCCCAGAGCCCGAGCACCGTATGGTCAACACTCTCTAGGATCCTTCGTAGGTCACCTAGCACTTCACTCATAGGCTGCTTCCTTGGTCCCTCATCCACCGTGCCGAAAGCTCACCATTTAAATCGAATCGAGGTTGGTCAAGACCTCGACCGACCTTGCTACGCGAGAAGTCCTCCGTTGACTCTCCGTTAGCTGTTGCAACTTTATCAGTTAAGTCTCCACGACCTTATTCACAAGATGGTCAAAAATGCTTCCCCAGCATTCTTCACATAAAACAGTCATTTACAAATAGGTCACAAATATAGTTTCTATAACGAAGTCTCGTCTTTCCACATTATCCTTCATCAGTCCACATTACTTATTCCACATTCCATTCATATGTGAACTCATTCTCATCCAATCACATCATTTTCCATCTCATCACATCAGATTCATCACATATCATATATTCACATCCTAATTCACATGTCATCACATCTCATCCATTCACTCATATCGACGTCACATCATTTCACATACACATTTGCATTCATTATTCCACCTACACCTCCACATTTGTACATCCACATCCACATCCATATCCACATCTATACTTCCACATCCACATCCGCATCCATACATCCACATCCACATCCACATCCACATCCATATTCATACATCCATATCAACATCCACATCCATATATTCACATCCACATCCACATTCATACATCCATATCCATATCCACATTCACATCCATACATCCACATCCATACATCCACATCCACATTCATACATCCATATCCACATCCACATTCACATCCATACATCCACATCCACATCCACATCCACATTTATACATCCATATCCACATCTACATTCATATCCATACATCCACATCCATACTTCCACATCCACATCCACATCCACATCTGTACATCCATATCCACATCCACATTCACATCCATACATCCACATCCACATCCATATTCATACATCCATATCCACATCCACATTCACATCCATACATCCACATCCACATCCACATCCACGTCCACATCCACATTCATACATCCATACCCACATCCACATCCACATTCACATCCATACATCCACATTCACATTCATACATCCACATCCACATCTCATTTGCACATCCACATCCACATTCACATTCATACGTCCACATCCACATCCTCATTCGCACATCCAATTCCACATCATCCACATCCACACATCCACATCCACATCCACATCCACATTCATACATCTCTACATTCATACATTCAAAGAGAGAGAAGTTACATAAAAACCATTAAAATTAAGCATAAATGAAAATTTATATATTCCTTTACTACCATTCATCAATTAACTTCAATAGCATTCAAAAGCCATTCCAATTAAGCTTCTCAAGCTTGAGAGGGGTCGAGAAGAGAGAAACATTGATAAATTATGGAAAAAGATCAAAATTCACACTTTACCTTACATTTATGTATTCCTTTACTACCATTCATCAATTAACTTCAATAGCATTCAAAAGCCATTCCAATTAAACTTCTCAAGCTTGAGAGGGGTCGAGAAGAGAGAAACATTGATAAATTATGAAAAAAGATCAAAATTCACACTTTACCTTACAAATTGCTTGATTCTTTGATCACAGTAGAGGTCCCCAACCAATCAATTGGTTGGGGACCTCTACAAAGATCAAAATTCACACTTTACCTTACAAATTGCTTGATTCTTTGATCACAGTAGAGGTCCCCAACCAATCAATTGGTTTGGTATGTTGATGGAGCCACCAATGGAGATTGAAGAAAGAGGGAAGCTCCAATTTCTTCAATTTGGAGAGAATTTTAAAGAATAGTAAAATTTACCATTATTTGAGCATAATTCTAGTATAGTAAAATTCTCCTATATTTTTACAAGGGCTCAGGTTCTATTTATAGGAGAGGGAGGCTCTAACCAAGACCAACTATTTTCTAGAATTTTCTAGATTTTAGTTTGGTTCAATTTGGACCACATTTGGACCTAGTTTGGTTCCTTTTTGATTCGGTTTGAGCCAAGAGAGAGGAGAGATAAAAATACCACATTATTTTTGAGTTTAAAACTCATTCAAGCATGTGAAGTAGGCGCCTCCTTGAAGGGATCCCCTTTCCTTACACACGTGTCAAAATAGAATCATTATACCCAAAATATCTCATTTCTAAAGTAATACTCATATTTTTCTTTTACAAATTGGTTTTATCTCCTCCCCACACATAGATTGATCTTATTGGCCCATAGGAACCTTAATTAGACCATAATCCAAAAATTTCTGAAAATCTAGACCCTTAGGCTAAGGTCCTTTATACCCATTTCCAATTAATTCCAATTGCACATTGGAAACTTCTTTTTGAATTTCCCATGCCCGGTTCCAGAAAACAACTCTTACTCCTTGTTCCAATATCTTACACGACGCACGTGTGGGTATCTTTGGTGACCCAGAGCTCGAGCACCGTATGGTCAGCATCCTCTAGGATCCTTCGCAGGTCACCTAGCGCTTCACTCATAGGCCGCTTCCTTGGTCCCTCATCCACCGTGCTGGAAGCTCACCATTTAAATCGAATCGAGGCTGGTCAAGACCTCGGTCGACCTTGCTACGCGAGACGTCCTCCGTTGACTCTCCGTTAGCTGTTGCAACTTTATCAGTTAGGTCTCCACGACCTTATCCACAAGATGGTAAAAAATGCTTCCCCAGCATTCTTCACATAAAACAGTCATTTACGAAAACAGGTCACAAATACAGTTTCTATAATGAAGTCTCGTCTTTCCACATTATCCTTCATCAGTCCACATTACTTATTCCACATTCAATTCATTCTCATCCAATCACATCATTTTCCATCTCATCACATCAGATTCATCACATATCATTTATTCACATCCCAATTCACATGTCATCACATCTCATCCATTCACTCATATCGACGTCACATCATTTCACATACACATACACATTCGCATTCATTATTCCACCTACACCTCCACATTTGTACATCCACATCCATATCCACATCTATACTTCCACATCCACATCCGCATCCATACATCCACATCCACATCCACATCCACATTCATACATCCGTATCAACATCCACATCCATACATCCACATCCACATTCATACATCCATATCAACATCCACATCCATACATCCACATCCACATCCACATTCATACATCCATATCCACATCCACATTCACATCCATACATCCACATCCACATCATAAATTTATCTAAAAATTTCATCATTGAAATTAAATGAATTATCCCATAATTCCAATATGATAAGAAATTGTCTTTTCTCATCTATTCATGGAATTCCAAATATAATGGGAATTCCTCTTTTAACATTTAATTATTTCTCATAGATAAATAAATTTATCTAAAAAAATTTATCATTGAAATTAAATGAATTATCTCATAATTTCAAAATGATAAGAAATTCTCTTTTCTCATCTAATCATGGAATTCCAAATGTAATGGGAATTCCTCTTTTAACATTAAAAATTTATCTATACAAAAAGATAAATTTAACTAAAATCTTTCTTTAATTTTTTTACATAAATTATACATAATCTTAGCCTTCTAATTCTTTTCTCTAAATCAATGGAATACATGGATTCCCAAGGTCATGGGGATTACTCTTTTAATATAAAATTTAATTACTAGAAATTTCTCTTTTTCTTAATTCAATAATTATGCATAAACATAAAAATCAATTTCTCCATGATTACTATGAAAATCTTTCAATTAATCTAGGATGATAATTCCTAGAATTTGGTAGAAAGTCCTCTTTCCATACTTTGAATGAAAATGTTTTATTTGTAAATTTTATAAAAATTTCGCCATAGCTCCGCTGCTATTACTGATAAATCTCAGTTTATTTTAAAAGAATTAAATTTAACATTATAGATATGATTAGAATGATCCCTAATTGGATCATTAACCCATTATGGATTGAATCATAAATTCTCATGAAATAACTAACTTAAAAGCATAAAAAAGCCATTAATTTGGCCTCCAATTAAACAAGCATAGAATTTATTCTTGGATTAGGGAAAAGCTTCATGAGAAGCTTCATTTGGATTGAGAATCGGTCATGGGAATGACCATTCTTTGAGTGTGAGAGAGAAATTACATAAAAACCATTAAAATTAAGCATAAATGGAAATTTATGTATTCCTTTACTACCATTCATCAAGTAACTTCAATAGCATTCAAAAGCCATTCCAATTAAGCTTCTCAAGCTTGAGAGGGGTTGAGAAGAGAGAAACATTAATAAATTATGAAAAAAGATCAAAATTCATATTTTACCTTACAAATTGCTTGATTCTTTGATCACGATAGAGGCCCCCAACCAATCAATTGGTTTGGTATGTTGATGGAGCCACCAATGGAGATTGAAGAAAGAGGGAAGCTCCAATTTCTTCAATTTGGAGAGAATTTTAAAGAATAGTAAAATTTATCAGCATAATTCTGGTATAGTAAAATTCTCCTATTTTTTTACAAGGGCTCAGGTTCTATTTATAGGAGAGGGAGGCTCTAACCAAGACCAAATGTTTTCTAGAATTTTCTAGATTTTAGTTTGGTTGAATTTGGACCAGATTATATGGACCTAGTTTGGTTCCTTTTTGATTCGGTTTGAGCTAAGAGAGAGGAGAGATAAAAATACCACATTATTTTTGAGTTTAAAACTCATTCAAGCATGTGAAGTAGGCATCTCCTTGAAAGGATCCCCTTTCCTTACACATGTGTCAAAATAGAATCATTATACCCAAAATATCTCTTTTTTTTAGTAATACTCATAGTTTTTTACTAATAAACCTTGTACATAGTCAACTCTTCATCTTGTGTGGGCATTTACTCATTTTTGGATATGTTTCTTTTACAAATTGGATTTATCTCCTCCCCACACATGGATTGATCTTATTGGCCCATAGGAACCTTAATTGGACCATAATCCAAAAATTTATGAAAATCTAGATCCTTAGGCTAAGGTCCTTTATACCCATTTCCAATTAATTCCAATTGCACATTGGAAAGTAATTTTTGAATTTTTGTTTCATGGAAATTTATTTTAGACACTAGGAGGATTTTTCTATCCAAAATTATCTTAATTTTGGACTACCTCTCTCTAGATATTTTCTCTCTCTAGATCAAAACAGGATAAAACAGAATCTTTCTTTTATTTCAGAGAGGGGAATTATTATAAGATCAGAAGGGGAGGTTCTTACACCTTGCACATCTCAAAAAGTTGGAGGGAGGAATCTTACAATGTCATATAATTATTTTACATATTCTGAGTCATGGGCCGGGCTTGTCGGCACCACATGTAAAGGGTAAGGGGATTGGGTGATTGCCGATGAGAGGCGCACCTCGAATTTCATCAGGATAAGGGTTAGGATCGTCCGACCATGTGTGGGCACCCATGTGTGAACGGCCAGGTCACATAGAAAAGTCAAATGTAACCTAAAACCTCTCATTCTCTAAGTCTTGAATACAAGGAGTGCTCTTGCTTCATCTTCTCTAAGTGTTGAATACAAGGAGTGCTCTTGCTTCATCTTCTCCATCTCCTCCAGCGTGTGTGTGTGTGTGTGTGTGTGTGTGTGAGAGAGAGAGAGAGAGAGAGAGAGAGAGAGAGAGAGAGAGAGAGAGAGAGTAGCGATCGAGCATTGCGTGGCGGCAGAGCGGCGACGACGGCTCCTTCTTCATCCCGGCGTGAGAATCCTTCACGATGGTGGTCTGAGCGGTGAGTGACATACCATTGCTCCTTGTTTTGAGCTTATTGGTTTCCTGGTTATATGCTTGCAGCCATTCGTGGCTCGCACACAGTGCCTGGCAAGTCCCTAGCTCCGACACATCACATATCATTTATTCACATCCCAATTCACATGTCATTACATCTCATCCATTCACTCATATCGACGTCACATCATTTCACATACACATTTGCATTCATTATTCCACCTACACCTCCACATTTGTACATCCACATCCATATCCACATCTATACTTCCACATCCACATCCGCATCCATACATCCACATCCACATCCACATTCACACATCCATATCAACATCCACATCCATACATCCACATCCACATCCACATTCATACATCCACATCCATACATCCATATCCACATCCACATTCATACATCCATATCCACATCCACATTAATATATCTATATCCATTCATACATCCATATCCACATCCACATTCAGATCCATACATCCACATCCACATCCACATCCACATTTATACATCCATATCCACATCTACGTTCATATCCATACATCCAAATCCATACTTCCACATCCACATCCGTACATCCATATCCACATCCATATTCACATCCATACATCCACATCCATACATCCACATCCACATCCACATTCATACATCCATATCCATATCCACATCCACATTCACATCCATACATCCACATTCATATTCATACATCCACATCCACATCTCATTCGCATATCCACATCCACATCTACATTCATACGTCCACATCCACATCCTCATTCGCACATCTAATTCCACATCCACATCCACATCCACATCCACATCCACATCCACATTCATACATCCATATCCACCTCTACATTCTTACATTCAAAGAGAGAGAAATTACATAAAAACCATTAAAATTAAGCATAAATGAAAATTTATGTATTCCTTTACTACCATTCATCAATTAACTTCAATAGCATTCAAAAGCCATTCCAGTTAAGCTTCTCAAGCTTGAGAGGGGTCGAGAAGAGAGAAACATTGATAAATTATGAAAAAAGATCAAAATTCACACTTTACCTTACAAATTGCTTGATTTTTTGATCACGGTAGAGGTCCCCAACCAATCAATTGGTTTGGTATGTTGATGGAGCCACCAATGGAGATTGAAGAAAGAGGGAAGCTCCAATTTCTTCAATTTGGAGAGAATTTTAAAGAATAGTAAAATTTACCATTATTTGAGCATAATTCTGGTATAGTAAAATTGTCCTATTTTTTTACAAGGGCTCAAGTTCTATTTATAGGAGAGGGAGGCTCTAACCAAGACCAACTGTTTTCTAGAATTTTCCAAATTTTAGTTTGGTTGAATTTGGACCACATTTGGACCTAGTTTGGTTCCTTTTTGATTCGGTTTGAGCCAAGAGAGAGGAGAGATAAAAATACCACATTATTTTTGAGTTTAAAACTCATTCAAGCATGTGAAGTAGGCGCCTCTTTGAAGGGATCCCCTTTCCTTACACACGTGTCAAAATGGAATCATTATACCCAAAATATCTCATTTTTAAAGTAATACTTATAGTTTTTTACTAATAAACCTTGTACATAGTCAACTCTTCATCTTATGTGGACATTTACTCATTTTTGGGTATTTTTCTTTTACAAATTGGATTTATCTCCTCCCCACATATGGATTGATTTTATTGGCCCATAGGAACCTTAATTGGACCATAATCCAAAAATTTCTGAAAATCTAGACCCTTAGGCTAAGGTCCTTTATACCCATTTCCAATTAATTCTAATTACACATTGGAAAGTTCTTTTTGAATTTCTATTTCAGGGGAATTCATTTTAGACACTAGGAGGATTTTTCTATCCAAAATTATCTCAATTTTGGACTACCTCTCTCTAGATATTTTCTCTCTCTAGGTCAAAACAGGGTAAAACAGAATCTCTTTTATTTCAGAGAGGGGAATAATTATAAGATTAAAAGGGAAGGTTCTTACACCTACATACCTCAAAAAGCTGGAGGGAGGAATCTTACATCCTACCCCACTTAAAAAACGCGAAATGTCCTCATCTCGTAATAACTAGAGGCCCAACCCTTCCCCTTATTAAGATCCAATTGATTCTCGGGTTCCTTATATTCTGGTCAACCCAACAGAATCTTGGGATAAAGATCCCTTATATAGAACTCATCATCAGATAACGATTCATTCAGATCATAACATTCATACTTTTAACACAATAATTAGATCGAAAAAAAAAAGATTTCCTTCTGACCATTCCTCCACGGGAATTTTAGTCAAACGAGTCCTAAATTTGTCATCCAATTATCTTGATCCACCTGATCAAGTGTTAACAGTAGCAATGTGAAAGCACAATCCACTAATCTCATAGTGATTTGCTGAAGTCACTATCATCATTCTAGTTTACGAATATTAGCACAGGGACTTGTCTCGTTCATCCTCATTGTGTTATTACATTTCAACCAATTTTCAGGAATCATCAATTTTCAATCAGAATCCAAATCAACTCATCAGTACATAACCAGAATTTAAAAATCATATCAACCACATTCGAATTCATCATCTAGATAGCATTTTAGCTTATAATTTCAAGGTCTTAGATTTACTCGTATATACTGCCAGTAAAGAGCTGCAGTTATAACCTCGGTATATACGGGTAGTCACGGTCCTTGGAATTATAAGGTAAATACCATCATGTCTAGGTCTCAAGAAAGTCAGGGATTCCATACACTTGCCGTACTTCCATCTGAAGACCCAATTACTAACTTATGAATTTCAGTTTGAATATCAATTTGTATGAATTTCATCACACAATTCCAACCTTTTACTGTTACTTCATAAATTTTTGACATTTTTGGCTTCTCAGTTGATCCTCATTAGCCAATTCGCTCTGATACTAACTGTAGGATCCCTGTCCCCCATCGCGCAACGGATTCGGGGTACTAGCAGCGGAAGTAGTACATCTAGCGTGGGGCAGGGTCCTACACTCGGGGCCTTGCCAACGGATATCCGGACAGGTGACTAATTCCTCGGTTCTTCCAAAACCGAACTCGGAAAAACTTCTCTTTCCCGGAAAGCACAGGTGATTCCTTTAGGATAAAATTTTACTCTAACATAGTCAAGATCATTTACTGATCAATCTGATACGATCGCACCTACAAAGATACTTGGCCAGATCAAGAATCTATAGAATAATTACTATCCGAGATTTACTTCATCTATCCTAATAACAGAAAGGAGTCTTATTTTACGGATCCATCAGTCCAGCCTAACCCCATCCCCAGTCCCATGGGTTAGCCAACTGCCCAACTACTATAGTGATGGGAACCAATTTAGAATTTGGTTAGGTTTTATCCCGGGTACCAGGGAAAAGAGTTCCCGGGCCCCCTAGCCGGATATTCATGCAAATTTAACACCAGTCATGCCACTTACACACCCAATATGAAATTGCCTTTTTCACAGATTCAGTCATCTTTAAAACAATCATTTAATGAACCATAGTATCACTGATCACAATCCTCCAAAATATCCGGTTGAATCTTAATTTCCAATCATTCCTTCATCGGAGTATCTATGGCATCATTGGCAACCAGAACGCTCACCACCTGTCCACTAAGGCCTTTTCAATAGTTCCTAGCTCTTAGTACCCGGCAATATAATCACTTATAAAAATCAAGATGGAATCTCCATTGAAGATCAGCAAGATCAACCAACAGATCCATATAAAAGAGCCATGGACTCATCCGTTGAGGACTAGCAAGGTCAGTCAACCAGATCCATGCCCGGTTCCAGAAAACAACTCTTACTCCTTGTTCCAATATCTTCCACGACGCACGTGTGGGTATCTTCGGCGACCCAGAGCCCAAGCACCGTATGGTCAGCACCCTCTAGGATCCTTCGCAGGTCACCTAGCGCTTCACTCATAGCTGCTTCCTTGGTCCCTCATCCACCGTGCTGGAAGCTCACCATTTAAATCGAACCGAGGCTGGTCAAGACCGTCGACTTTGCTATGCGAGACGTCCTCCGTTGACTCTCCATTAGCTGTTGCAACTTTATCAGTTAGGTCTCCACGACCTTATTCACAAGATGGTCAAAAATGCTTCCCCAACATTCTTCACATAAAACAGTCATTTACAAACAGGTCACAAATACAGTTTCTATAATGAAGTCTCGTCTTTCCACATTATTCTTCATCAGTCCACATTACTTATTCCACATTCCATTCATATGTGAACTCATTCTCATCCAATCACATCATTTTCCATCTCATCACATCAGATTCATCACATATCATTTATTCACATCCCAATTCACATGTCATCACATCTCATCCATTCACTCATATCGACGTCACATCATTTCACATACACATTTGCATTCATTATTCCACCTACACCTCCACATTCGTACATCCACATCCATATCCACATCTATACTTCCACATCCACATCCGCATCCGCATCCATACATCCACATCCACATCCGCATCCATACATCCACATCCACGTCCACATCCACATCCACATTCACACATCCGTATCCACATCCACATCCATACATCCACATCCACATCCACATTCATACATCCATATTCACATCCACATTCACATCCATACATCCACATCCACATCCACATCCACATCCACATCCACATTTATACATCCATATCCACATCTACATTCATATCCATATATCCACATCCATACTTCCACATCCACATCCACATCCTTACATCCATATCCACATCCACATTCACATCCATACATCCACATCCACATTCATATTCATACAACCATATCCACATCCACATTCACATCCATACATCCACATCCATACATCCACATCCACATCCACATCCACATTCATACATCCACATCCACATCCACATTCACATCCTTACATCCACATTCACATTCATACATCCAGTTCCACATCTCATTCGCGCACATCCACATCCATATTCACATTCATACGTCCACGTCCACATCCACATCCAATTCCACATTCACATTCACACATCCACATCCACACATCCACATCCACATTCATACATCCATATCCACCTGTACATTCATACATTCACATCCACATCCTCATTCGCACATCCAATTTCACAATTTCATTCATACATCCACACTGACATCCATATATCCAGATCTATACATCCATATTCACATTCACATTTACATTCACATTCATAAACATCCTCATCCACATTCCATACATCCATTTCTACATTCACATTCATACATATATATACACCTTCACGTCTATTCTTTTATAACACAACCATTCTCATCCTATTACAGCCCATACACATCTTATCACATCAGATACACTTCTTACCTCATCTCATACACATCTTATCACATCCTATCACATCACATACGCATCTTATCACATCCTATCACATCCCATAGGCATCTTATCACATCGTCTCATCTAATCACATCCCGTACACATCTTATCACATCAGATACACATCTTATCACATCAGATACACATCTTATCACATCCGTTACACATCTTATCACATCCGATACACATCTTATCCCATCACATACACATCTTATCACATCCCGTACACATCTTATCACCTATTACATGTTATTACTATTTAATAGCTTTTTTCTAGATTGATACCGATAATCAGACTTTTTTTCTAATCTTCAGTCACTTACTTGGTTTAAATTAAAGATTCTTTTCTGATGACTATTTCCATATTGCTTCTCAATTCTTCAATTGAATTTTATTTCATAATGTTCTTTTGAATAAAGAAATTCATGGGATTTATAGAAACCAATTCTACCCATATTTCTTCATTTGGTAAAAATAACCATAAATCGAATTTATACTAAAATTTTCTCTTCTTCCCATTTAATTTCTAGGTTTTTAATTTCCATGGGAATTCCTCTTTTTGCGTTTAATTAATTACATTTCAATGTTCTGGGAATTCCTCTTTTCCCATCAAGTATTTCTCATATAATAAATTCATCTAAATTAAAATATCCATTATTTCAATATGTTAGAAATTTCTTTTTGCCCAACTAAATGAGGGAATTCCAATTGTCATAAGAATTCCTCTTTTGATACTTAAATATTTCACATAGATAAATAAATTTATCTAAAAATTTCATCTTTGAAATTAAATAGATTATCCCATAATTCCAATATGATAAGAATTTCTCTTTTCTCATCCAATCATGGAATTCCAAATGTAATGGGAATTCCTCTTTTAACATTTAATTATTTCTCATAGATAAATAAATTTATCTAAAAATTTCATCATTGAAATTAAATAAATTATCCCATAATTCCAATATGATAAGAAATTCTCTTTTCTCATCTATTCATGGAATTCCAAATGTAATGGGAATTCCTCTTTTAACATTTAATTATTTCTCATAGATAAATAAATTTATCTAAAAATTTCATCATTGAAATTAAATAAATTATCCCATAATTCCAATATGATAAGAAATTCTCTTTTCTCATCTATTCATGGAATGGAAATTCCTCTTTTAACATTTAATGACCATGGACGTACAGTACTACTCTCAGCTTCTGCTGGCCCAGACATAGAAGTAGAACTAGAACTTGCTTGTGGCAAGTTCACAGGCACATCAGCCTCAAGTGACTCAATGACACCCTCATCCTTTGCTTTGTACCAACTAGCAAGCTCTGAGAAAGTATATCCATGTCATCCTGCTGAAATCATCTATGAATGTCACATAATATAAACTCCCTTTGATAGATGGGTTTTGTGCAGGACCCCATACATCACTATGTGCTATCCAAGTGGCCTGCTACTCATGTTGCCTTCTCTAGGAAACCGCAACCTTGCCTGCTTTCCAAACTGACAGGCTTCACAAACATGCATATTCCCATCATACTTGAATCTAGGCAGCCCACTAACAATGCCTCTTGCTTGCATGTTCTTTAACCTTGCCTGCTTTCCAAACTGACAGGCTTCACAAACATGCATATTCCCATCATACTTGAATCTAGGCAGCCCACTAACAATGCCTCTTGCTTGCATGTTATTTAACCTTTGTATATTGACATGTCCAATCCTCTCATGCCACATATCAATGTCCTGTACCACATTCCTGCTTTTAGAGAACATGGCTGATTTTAACTCAGGAATTCCAGCATCTAGCTTAAACAACCTGCCTTCTTTCTTTCCTTTAGCAATGACTCTACATCCATGTTTGAAATCCTCAACGAAGCAACCATGCTCGTTGAAACGAACCTGTAATCCCTGTTCCACCATTTGACCAACTGAGGCCAAGCTTTTTGTGATAGAAGGCACATACAATACATCCAACATAGACTTTGTTTGACCATTGTGCATAACTAATGATACACTTCCAACATGTGTAATGGCATGCTGAGTATCATCTCCTGTCTCCACATAGCCTTTCATATCCATAGGCTTCATATGCTCAAACCATTCACCATGACAAGTCATATGGTTTGATGCTCTAGAGTCCATATACCAAGTGTCATCATTTTTAGCATTTGTCATCATAGATCCCACAACATGTTTCATGGCAAACAAGTGATTTGCAGTGCCATCATTACTGCTTGATGCATAATTTCCACCACCATGTTGTGCATAATTTCCACCATAATGTCCACCATGTTGTGCTCTACCCCCTCTCAAATCATTCTGTTTGCGGAAACAATCTCTTGCCATATGACCAAATTTCCCACAGTAATGGCATTCCACATCTTGCTTAGATGTCTGTTGTCCTTGCCAACATCCTCTACCATGAGGATTACCTCTGCCTCTCTGAGGTGTATATCCACGACCACCTCTAGCACCATATGAAGGCTGAAAATGCTGTTGTGATGACCTATCCTGCCATCCACGACCATTACCACCACGGCCATGTGATGGTAATCTCCCCCTACCTCTAAAACCTCTTTGGGAATAGAAAGCCTAATTTCTGCCATTATCATCATGGCTAGTAGATGCATCCAGAAAGGAATCACTGAGTTTGATTTCCTCAACAAGCAAGAGTGAAACCAACTCATCAAAGTCTGGTAAACCTGTACTCCGAACCGAGATGGATGTATCAAATGATTTATATTCTTTGCTAAGACCACGCAAGGTAATGTCCACCAAATCATCATCAGGCATGGGGGAATTAATTGTTGCCAATGATCTGCAAACTTCTTTATTTCTTGCACATAGTCATGGATGCTTCTTCTATTCCGCTTCACATTATGTATCTGTTGTCGTAATTGAGACTTGTGAGCACTCGTGTCTGTATCAAACAACTTCACCGATGTATCCCATGCATCCTTGGGATTCTCAGCATCATGTATGTGTATGAGCATAGCATCCGAAATACATATAGACAGATAATGCAACACTTTGAATGCTCTTTCTGACCATTGCTTATGAGCGATAACCTGCTACTACTGTGTAAGTTGTCGGGTAGTTCCGGCTCTGGCTCAGCCCCTGTAATGAGATTCCAAAAACCTTTTCCCTTCAAGAAACTTTTGATCCTGTACTTTCATGCTTGGAAGTTCTTCCTATCCAGCTTTTCACCAACAATTTGTACTGGCTTATCCGACATATTTGCTCAATGCAATACACCTTCCGCACAATTCCAAATCTGTAAATGAGCCTTCCTCAGCTCAACCACTCTCCAATGAGTGTTCCACGTACTCCAAAATAGCCAACAATCTTCAAATTTGATGTAGAAAATCAACCTGTATGCATCCAAAATGAACTGACTCACACAGTCCAAGATACCCTGATTTGATGCGTCTTCCAAGGCTCCAAATTACAATGTAGTGGTGCAATCAAGTATGGGTAACTTGCATTGACACCTAAACAACCTCAATGTTGAGTATCAACACCATCCAACATGTGTACATATCAATTTTGTAAGACCCCTTTCTCTGTTTTGGGAAAAACCAAAAAAACCAGTAGTAATTTTGCTCTAATTTCTTCAATCCTTGTCCAAATTGAGCAACCAGGCATTCATTAGCTTAGTAATAGTGTCCACTAACTCCATGTAAGAGGAATCAGTCCAAATGTTTAAGACCAATGAGTAATTGTTCGATTAAACTCACTCTGTTTCTCTGCAACCAGTGGTGGACAGCCTGTTTAATCAGCTCATTCCCAGCTCAATTGATGATAATTGATCAATCCAATCATATAGCTCTCTTCTCTAGTGTGTGTAGCAACCAATTACTAAGTCAATTGTGGAAGTAACCAAGCACCCAAGTCTTGATCTGACATTATTGAAGTTTTTCACGGCGGCTGGTACTCCTTTTGAAACTCATACTGCTACACAATCTGCTCAACATCCACCTCAAAAACAGGCACCACTGATGGATTACTCTTAAAAAATTCTTCTTCCTCATCCTCCTGTAGTTTTGTTATCATATTGATTGTTTCCACAAACAATGGTCTGAAATCCCTAGGTATGGTCTTCTTGGAAACCATGTCCAATTTGGCCTTCTTCTTGCCTCTCCTTAATCACAATCTGATCAGCTCCCCAATCCTGCTTCACTTTGGTAGCTCTCAACCAGGGTCTTCCCAGAATCATGGGATAATGATTCTCCGATTCCTCAAGTTTCAGGACAATAAAATTTACTACAAAATTCAGTCCAACAACCTGCAAATTCTGCCCTCTGATAATTCCCAGAGGTTGTACCCTCCTCTAATCTGCCATTTTCACATGAAAGGGTGCTTCATCAAATTCAGATTCCTCCAATTTCTTAAAAATTAATTCTTGAAGGATATTGAGACCTGAACCTCCATCCAATAAGGCTTCCTTAATGTTAAAGTCTCCAAGTTTAACATCCAGCACATGGGCTCTATAATCAACATCCTCCTCTTGGGATGATTTTGGTGGAACCCCTGCATCATCTTTCTAAACTGTTAACACATTGCCAACATTCCACTTTGCCATAAGCTTTTCCTTAAATGCTGCCACCAAGCTCAAAAATTGTTCTAGAGTTAAATGCAATTGAGATTTCATTAAAGCTTGAAATAATCCTTCTTCATTTGGGGTAGATTCTTGCTTCAATTCCAACCCACTTTTTTGATATACTGGCAATGTAGCCACATCCTGAGAGGGTAACACTGGTATAACAGGCTGCTCCTCCTATCTTCCCTGAACTTTGTTCAACTCCTTTATGAATCCTATTATAATTCTCTTCTAAGCTTCCCATTCAATGGGATCCTCCTCCTTAGCTGAAACTTCAAGGGACTTTTTGCTACCCTGATTTTTTGACCTATTGCCATCGAATCCACATCCCAAACATCCTGCACAACTTCAATTTTCATGCATTGTGTATAATCACACTTCCAATGTATTTTCAGGTCACTTTCCCCATGCTTTGCTTGTCCTTCTGTTTCTTCATTAATCTCTTCCAACATTACTGCATTCAATTGAGCAGGGGGGCTAATTCTGTTGATTCTGATTCCTTTCTTGCCTTTCATTGTATCTGACAATTGGAATTCCCCTTTCATTTATGTGCTTACACCAAATCTCACAGCTTGGACATTGCCTATGCCTTGGCAAGCCACAATAATTACAGTCCATATTTCTGTTCTGATTGTTGTTGTTATTGAAATTCCTTTGCTGATCTCCCTACTAAGGATTTTGATTACCCCATTGAGGGTTTTGATTCTGATTCATAGGTTGACACTGATTTGGGCTTTGATTTCTCCTTGGAGGACCAACATCCCTCCTATTCTGCTCAACTCCAACCTGATTGGCTTGAGGATTTGCTTGCTGATTCATCTGAACAATGTGTGGTGGAACTCTCCCCTTGTACTGTGGATTATATCAACAATTGGCTCATGGTAATATGACCTAGATTTTGGTAGATCTCACAATATAGCCTGGATGCCTCTGGTTCTATTCCCAAGACTTTAATCTTGTGAAGAATCTTCTTCTCCAAATTATCCTCCTTAAATTGTTTTGATTTTTTGTTGTCTTTCTTCTTGATTTCTTGCTTCCTCTTGTTCTTCTTTGTTTTCTTTTTCTCACTCCAATCCTCATCATCCGAGGTGTCAGAGTTATCTTCCTCATCCTCTAAATCACTATTTTTCTTCATTTGAATCTTCATCATCTTCTCCATCAGAGTCTTCTGACTGCTTCTTCTTTTTTGAAGATAGTCCTAATCTCCTTTCTACCATGAGTGATGTATTCACCAGAGGTCATTAAAGTTATTTGCATTCTGAATGTCTCTTCCTGCCACATAACTCTGAAGTCTTGTTCTTAGGCCCTTGCAAAAATAGTCTCCCAACTATTCAGGAGTTGGCCTCTGATTTGCCAATAACCTGTTCAGAATTTTTGGGCGTAATCTTTCACCCCTAACTTACCCTGTTTCAGCCCCCCAAGCTTCTTGAGGATACCTTTAGGGGTTTTCTCCTTCTCAAACCTCACAAGAAAAGCTTCTTTGAGAGCGTTATAGTTTGGGAAATGTTGTAATCCATATTGAGTAAACCATCCCACTGCATGACCTTTCAATGTAGCAGCAAAATGTTTCTTCTTCACTTTATCTAGGTACATCCCAAAACCACTAACCTGTCATCTGGTTTCAAACTGACCAACATGGCTATTAGCATTAGCTTTCTTTGAGCGGTTGAGTTTGGTTGGGCTAACCTTGGGGTTTTTTGGGGCACCAAGGGGTGGAGGATTTGCTTGCATGATTGGTGGTGGTCTTCTTCTTTTGGGAGGTAATTGTGGTAATGGATTGAAATCTAAAAATCTCTTTGCCCTTAGCAATTTAGCACTACGTGCTCTTGTGCCAAGAAGCCTTGCCACTCTCCTAGTAATTTCAGCATTTGGTGATGCTATTTCCTCCCCTCCTGCTGTAGATTTAGGGGGGGAGGAATGACATCTTCATCCAAGTCCTCTGTTATACTGGTGAATTAGGTGGATTGATTCCTTCATTTAGATCCTCTGCCAGAGATGATAATCTTTTACCCAACTTAATTCTGAACCGTGTGCCATACCCATGAACAAGTCATCTGAAATGTTGTTCTTCCTCACTCATGTACATTTGGACCCGCAATATCGACACTTGTGATGAAACTGATGGTAATAACAGTTCTCTAGAAACCTTCAGGCCTCACTTGAACCATTCACTATTCCAAATGGAAGAAAGTTTTTCCTTTGAGTTTTCCAAACGATTGCCTGTATATGCCAAATCACATCCACAGGCAAATGAGGAAACTACTCCCTTAGAAATACTTCTGCTTAGGCTATATATTCCTCTTCCTCTCTCAGTAACCCAATTGCTAAATTCCTAGAGCCATTCATCCATCTTTTCAGCCTTGCATAGAATTGCTATAGCCATGTCTCCCTCCTATAGAAAAGCTACTAAGCATGTGAAACAATAGGATCACCAAAAGTGTTGAGGCTAAACTTAGCCCCAAATAATCATCACACACAGACATCTCACATTACAGGAAACAAGCTTCAAACACTTCCCACACATCACTATCATCATTTCAGGTCACAAAGATAAACATAAACCAACTCTCTTCATCACAAGATACATAATTCAGCATTACAGTATATCATGGAACAGACTCTTGAAACATCAGACAAACCTACAGAACAAGAAAATTACAGAGATGCCAAGAATTCAGTTATACTAATTGCACATAATGCACGATTCAAGATGGTTACATCTATAAATAAGTTCCAAAATGCTGTCACCTGAAATCTCAAGTGAAAGACTAAGGTTCAAAGTATTTAAAGGAAACTATGTAAAACTCCAGGTTTTACAACCAGTATTGGCATGATATTCTATAAGACATAATACTCTGGTGTGATCTCCGTGGGCTCCTCGTAGTAGTCGTTATTGACTTCTACCTTGCGCATGATTTCTCTCTCATCCAAGGACCCCTCAGTCTCAACACTTGGTTGATTTTGGCCCGTGGTGGCCGTGGTAGTACAGGCGACGGCAAAGGTGACATGTTCTACATTCGGAACATCCCTCTTGGTAGGTAGGTATTTGGTTACCCTATAGTCACACTGGTTTGCACTGGTGGTGCTAGTAAGTCTAGCAGCACTTTGGGTGCTGGCAGTTGTGCTAAGGGCTAGACCCTTGGATATTTGCATATGGAAGTTTCATAGTTACCCAATCTCTGACAGTGAGCACAATAGAGTAATTGCCTTGGTCTTAAGTGAGCACAATAGAGTAATTGCCTTGGTCTTAAGTGAGGGCATTCGGTGCTCATGTGATTTTGTTTGCAAATTGAGCACCAAATCAATTCTCTTCAGGGTAGAGATGAGCATTCCCTGATGCTTCTCTCCCATCCCTGACCTTTAATTTCTCCAAAATGGCATTACTGAGTTCTTCCACTATCATATTGCCAACTTGCTTACTCTTGGTTCCTATGTCTTGATGACTGGGAGACTCATGATGTTGTCACTATTGAAGGTGCCTTGGTGTCTTCTGGTTGCGGCAACTCAAGCATATTGTCCTCATATTCAATTGCCAGCTTACAGCAAGTATCTAGAGTAGCCGATCGGGCTAGCACTAGATAATCATGCATCTTATGATCTCAGACTCCTCTATGGAAGCAAGGCAATAACTAATAATCAATTAGCCTTTCCCTCAACTTGCATCTTTAATTCAAGTGCTTGAGCCAAGAAACATAATCCCGCTTGGACTTATTTTCCTTTTGCTTGATATTGTGGAGCTGTGCCACAGGGCTCCATCTATCACCACTTTGAGCAAAGTTTGGTATGAACACATTTTTAAGCCTAGTGAAGTTGAGTTTATCCCTTAGCTTTAAGGTTTGATACCATTGGTGAGCCTTCCCTTCTAGGGTTAGAGAAAAAGCATGTATCATGGTTACATCACTCACTTGGCCCACAAGTTTCACAGGTAGACTCAAAGACCTCTACATGTTCGATCGGGTCCCCATCTCCTGATAATTTTTGCACAAGCTTTGAAATGATGTGTGTCTTCATTTGGGATGGTCTGGATTCTAGGGTAGTGCCTAGTTCTCTAACCATACCTCAGCCCATTTTCGTGGCCATATTCAACAGATCCACCCTTGTGTGACTACGTTTAGAGTCTACGTTGGGATCTACAATTGGCCTTTGAGGAGCTCCCACATCCTCTTCCTAGATAGGTTCTTCTATTAAATTCGGGTCTATGGCTGGGTTCAAGTAATTCCTCATCATCGCCTGGCTCATTACTAGCGGCCTCAGCTCGTCTTTTTTGGATTAGGAGTTCCATGATCTGCAAGAACGTGGGATCATTGATTATTTCTTGTATATCCTCTCTTGTATAGAGATGATCCTCACCTCCTGAAGGTGCTCTAGGTAGATTATCCTCCTCTTCCTTTGTTTTAAGGCTTTTATTAGCCTTTGGTTCCTCACACTGATGGGTTATAGAGTCGATATGTAAGATTCCTCCCTCCGGCTTTTAACGTGTACAGGTGTAAGAACCTCCCCTTCTGATCTTGTAATTATTTCCCTCTTTGAAATAAAAGAAAGATTTTGTTTTATCCTGTTCTGACCTAGAGAGAGAAAATGTCTAGAGAGAGATAATCCAAAATTGGGATATTTTTGGATATAAAAATCCTCCTAGTGTCTAAAATGGTTTCCCTTGAAACAAAAATTCAAAAAGAATTTTCCAATGTGCATTTAGAATTAATTGAAAATAAGTATAAAGGACCTAGCCTAAGGGTCTAGATTTTCAGAAATTTTTGGATTATGGTCCAATTAAGGTTCCTATGGGCCAATAGGATAAATCCAAGTGTGGGAAGGAGATAAATCCAATTTATAAAATAAAAATACCAAAAAATGAGTAAATGTCCACTTAAGCTGAAGAGTTGACTAAGTACAAGGTTTATTAGTAAAAAAAACTATGAATATTACTAAAAAATAAGATATTTTGGGTATAATGATTCAATTTTGACACCTTGGTAAGGAGAAGGGGACTCTTCAAGGAGGCGCCTATTTCACATGTGTGGTGGAGTTTTAAACTCAAAAATATTGTGATATTTTCTATCTCTCCTCTCTCCTAGATTAAACCAAATCAAAAGAAGGTAGCCAAACTAGGTCCAAATCTTGTCCAAATTCAGCCAAACTAAACCTAGAAAATTCTAGAAACTAGTTGGACTTGGTTAGAAGCCTCCCTCACCTATAAATAGATCCTTAGCCCTTTGTAAAAAAATATGAGAACTATACCATACCAATATTATTCTGAAATAATGATATTTTCTATTATCCTCTAAAAATCCTCTACAAATTGGAGATATTTTCTCTCTCTCTCTTCAATCTTCCTTGGAGTCTTCATCAACATACCAAACCAATTGATTGGTTGGGGGCCTCTACAGTGATTAAAGAATCAAGCAATCTAGGAGGTAAAGTGTGGTTTATGGTCTTTTTTAAAAATCTTCTCAATCCCTCTCAAGCTTGAGAAGCATTCAATTGAATGGCTTTTTAATACAATTGAAGTTCTTTAATGAATTGTAGTGATAAAACACATAAATTCTCATTTATGCTTAAATTAAATATTTTTTTAAAGCATGTCTCTCCCCCCCACAAGGAATGGTCATTCCTATGACCTATTCTATATTCAAATGAAGCTTCTCATGAAGCAATTCTCTAATCTAAAAGTAATTTCTATGCTTGTCAAATTGAGGCCAAATAAGTGGCTTTTTAATGCTTTTATGCTATTTAATTCATGGAAAAATTAGGAATCAAGTCCATAATTGGATATTGATCCAATTAATGGTTATTCTATCATATGATATTACTAAACTTTATGTTTTTAAAATTATTGAATTATCAGTAATAGCAGCTAAGCTATGGCAAATTTTTTAAAAAATTAACACATATATCATTTTCATTCATAATATGAAAAGAGGACTTCCTACCATATTCTAGGATTAATTATCCTAGATTAATTGAATGATTCTCATTATGATCATGAAAAAATTAATTTTTATATTTATGCATAAATAGTTAATTAAGAAAAAGAGAAATTTCTAGTAATGTTAAAAGAGTAATCCCCCCATGACAATGGAAATCCATGTATTCCAATGAAGTAAGAGAAAAATTGGGATGCTAAAATAATGTATATAGAGAAAAGTTAGGATGCTAAAATAATATATATTTTATTTAAAAATTAAAGAAGGATTTTAGTTAAATTTATCTTTTTGCATAGTTAAATTTAAATGATGAAAGAGGAATTTCCACCATATTGGAATTCAAATATTGAAATGAGAAAAGTGTAATTCTTAGCATATTGAACCTAATGGGTATTTTATTTAAATTCAAAGATAAATTTTAGATAAATTTATTTTATCTATGAGAAATATTTAAATGGTAAAAGAGAAATTCCTATGCCATTTGGAATTCCATCATTTAGATGGAAAAAGAGAAATTCCTAGCATATTGTAATTAATGGGTTTGGATGGGAAAAGAGAAATTCCTAACATATTGAAATTAATGGGTATTTTATTTAAATTCAACGATGAATTCTAGATAAATTTATTTTATCTATGAGAAATATTTAAATGGTAAAAGAGAAATTCCTATGACATTTGGAATTCCATCATTTAGATGGGAAAAGAGAAATTCCTAGCATATTGAAATTAATGGTGGGTATTTTATTTAAATTCAAAGATGAATTCTAGATAAATTTATTTTATCTATGAGAAATATTTAAATGGTAAAAGAGAAATTCCTATGACATTTGGAATTCCATCATTTAGATGGGAAAAGAGAAATTCCTAGCATATTGAAATTAATGGTGGGTATTTTATTTAAATTTAAAGATGAATTTTAGATAAATTTATTTTATCTATGAGAAATATTTAAATGGTGAAAAAGAAATTCCTATGACATTTGGAATTCCATCATTTAGATGGAAAAAGAGAAATTCCTAGCATATTGAAATTAATGGGTATTTTATTTAAATTCAAAGATGAATTTTAGATAAATTTATTTTATCGACAAGAAATATTTAAATGGTAAAAGAGAAATTCCTATGACATTTGGAATTCCATCATTTAGATGGGAAAAGAGAAATTCCTAGTATATTGAATTAATGGGTATTTTATTATGAGAAATATTGATGATAAAAGAGAAATTCCCATGACATTGGTATGCAAATAATTAAATGCAAAAAAGAGGAATTCCCAACATGGTATTTGAGATCCAAGAAATTAAATAGAAAGAAGAGGAATTTTTAATATAATTCAATTTATGATTATCTATCAAAAGTGGAAATATGGGTAGAATTGATTTCTATAAATCCCATGAATTCTTTTATTCAAAAGAGGAATATTGAATATAATTAAATTGTGGAATTGAGAAGGAATATAGAAATAGTCGTTCAAGAAAAGGAACCTTTAATTAGGCCAAGTAATTGGTAGAAATTTAGAAAAAGTCCCATTATCGAAATCAAACTAGAAAAAGCTACTAAATGGGAATAGCATGTGAAATGGATGTGATAAGATGTAAATAGGATGCAATAAGATGTGAATGAATGTGATAAGATGTAAATAAGATATAATAAGATGTGAATGGATGTAATAAGATGAAAATAGAATGTAATAAGATGTGAACGGGATGCGATAAGATGTGTATGAGATGTGATAGGATGTGAATGGATGTGATAAGATGAAAATAAGATGTGATGTAATGGAAATGGATGTGGATGTGGATGTGTATGTGAAAGAATGGATGTGGATGTGTATGCAAAAGAATGGATGTGGATGCGTATGCGAAAGGATAGATGTGGATGTGTATGATGTGAAAGAATGGATGTGGATGTGTATGTGGAAGAATGGATGTGGATGTGTATGTGAAAGGATGTGATGTCGATGTGAGTGAATGGATGAGATGTAATGTGATGTGAATCAGAATGTGAATGAATGAGATATGATGTCATGTGAATCGGATGTAAATGAATGTATGGGATGTGAATGGATGAGATGTGAATCGGGATAAGAATGAATGAGATGAGATGTGAAATGAATGTGATGAGATGTGATGTAAATTGAGATAGATGTGAATGAATGATATGTGATGTAAATGAATGAGGTGTGATGGGATGTGAATATGGGTAGATGCGAGTGGATGAGATGTGATGAGGATAAATGAGGAAAGATGTGATGAGATGAAAAATGATGTGACCGGATGAGAATAGGAATACATATGAATTGGATATGGATTAAGTAATGTGGACAGATATGGATTAAGTAATGTGGACAGATATGGAACAATGTGAAAGATGAGAGTTCATTATAGAAACTATATTTATGACCTGTTTTTAAATGACTGTTTTATGTCAATAATACTGGGGAAGCATTTTGACCATCTTGAGAATGAGGTCGTGGAGACCTAACTCATAAAGTTGCAATAGCTGATGGAGAGTCAACGGAGGACATCTCGCGTAGCAAGGTCGACCGAGGTCTTGACCAGCCTCGGTTCGATTTAAATGATGGTGAGCTTCTGGTACAATGGATGAGGGACCAAGGAAGCAGCCTATGAGTGAAGCGCTAGGTGACCTGCGAAGGATCCTAGAGGGTGCTGACCATACGGTGCTAGGGCTCTGGGTCACCGAAGATACCCACACGTGCATCGGGGGAGATATTGGAACAAGGAATAAGAGTTGTTTTTTGAAACCGGGCATAGATCTGGTTGATTGACCTTGCTGGTCCTCAACGGATGAGTCCATGGCTCCTTTATATGGATCTGTTGGTTGATCTTGCTGATCTTCAACAGATATTCCATCTTGATTTTTATAAGTGAATATATTGTTGGGTACTAAGAGCTAGGAACTATCAAAAAGGCCCTTGAGGGGGACAGGTGGTGAGCGTTCTGGTTGCCAATGATGCCATAGGTACACGATGAAGGAATGATTGGAAATTAGGATTCAACCGGATATTTTGGATGATTATGATCAGTGACACTATAGTTTCATTAAATGATTATTTTAAAGATAGCTGAATCTGTGAAAAAGACAATTTCATATTGGGTGTGTAAGTGGTGTGACTGGCATTAAATTTGCATGAATATCCGGCTAGGGGGCCTGGGAACTCTTTTCCCTGGTACCCGGGACAAAACCTAACCAAACAGTGATTGGCTAACCTATGGGACTGGATGGGGTTAGGCTGGACTGATGGATCCGTAAAATGAGACTCAATTATGTTATAGTACGATAGATGAAGTAAATCCCGGATAGTAATTGTTCTATGGAAAAAGAATCAACGGCTGTGCCTGCGATAGGGAAAAAAATCGTTGGTTTCTATGATCCAAGTGCAAGTTTCTTCCTTGATCTGACCAAGTGACTCATAGGTTCAGTCAGATCAGTTTGGTCTCAGTAATGACCCTGACTACGTTAGAGTACAATTATCTTGGAGGAATCGCCCGTGCTTTCTGGTAGGGGGAAGTTTTTTCGGGTTCGTTTTTTGAAGAACCAAGGGATTAGTCTCTTGTGTGGATATCCGTGGACAAGGCCCCAAGTGAGGGATCCTGCTATTGGATAGGTGTCATCTCCAGATGGTGTCATGCTAGTGGCACACTCTTTAGCCTTTAGGCATTTTTGGGATTTATAGCACACATTTTTGGGTGGAGGAAAGGGTGGAGGAACTTTCCCATATATATGAGGCATTGTAGTTGCACATAGAGCCTCCTTATCCTCTTCCTCTCTACCTCTAGTCCTCTTCAACAACCCGCTTTCAATTGCGTTTTTTCATTATTTGATATTCTGCTAAACGAATGCATTTTTTAAGATTGTGCCCATAAGACCTACTGGAATCATCGTGGTCTACAACTTTGCAGAAGAAAGTTTTCACAAATGTTGGGAAAAGCATAATGAGAGATGATAAAAGCTTAATGAGTTCATTGAGTGATCAAAGAGCTATGGTGGTTCAAGATAACCCATGATGGTCACATGAACAAAAAGTGATTAACTAGTACTTAATCCAAGATTAAGAGAGCATAATGACAGCACAATAAGGGGCATTACATAGCATATAAAATTCGTGTTTTTCTCATTAGGAGGGCCACCATTTTATAGCCAAATAGTACATGTTTGAATGACATCATTGCTTACATCTCACCAAGAGCATCCAAGGCCATCTCCCCCCCACATGGCTCCCTAGAATATAGCCTCCAGGAATCTTCTGAAACTCGCCTACTTCAAGTGGGGTTTGACCCTTACATTCACCTGGATTCTCCTCACTTTACATGGTCCTTTTACATTTTATTGTGTGCTCTAACCTTAGACCATGACATTGATCATAAATTCCAACATATTCCAATACCCTCCCTTGATCATGGCATGGTATATTGCCCTCCCTTGATCCAAACATTACATGAAAGAAAAAGCTTAACTCATAAGGAGTATAGCTCTACAGTACATAAAGGAAATTAGCATCGCTCATAGGGAGCATAGCTTCTACATTGCGAAAAGAAAATGACATGAAAACATTCCTACATGAAAACATTCCTCCATTCCTCTCCCATACCCCATCATCATCATAGCATCATCATTTATCATATCCATGGGCATCATCATCATTTGTTGGTCATGGAGACCCAACTCCCCATCAATCCCCCCTTGAGGGCTACATGGCCTACTGAGAGATATTGTGAGCATCATAATAACACATAACCTACATCATCGGTGGTTAGAGGTGTCCATACATAAACATTTGGGTAAGAGAGGGCATAAACATTGTTGGCTTTAGAAAGCCCATTCTGCATCTACCTCTGCATCAAAGGAGGTAGTAACATTGTTGCATGCTTGGATTTCTTCTGCTGAATCATTCGAAATGCTTACCATATTTGCCTGGTTGGTGTAACATTTGTCGGCGAGATGACCTGGCTTTCCACATTTGGTGCATATTCGCTTTGGCTTGTCTTTGTGGTAGCAATTCTTGGCAAGGTGTCCTGTCCTTCCACAATGTGTACATTGGAGTGATTTGCCGGTTTGCTTTTGAACAAGGTATGCCTGGTTTGAGACAAGATCAATGGCTCTACCTTTCAGCTTCTTCTCTTCTTCCAAGAGAACACTCTCTATTCCCTCCAAAGTGGGATCCTGCATATACTTTAAGGTCGGCATGAGTGTATCATACTCGGATGGCATTGACTTTAGGAGGATGGCTATGGCATCACTCTCCTTGACTGGTTCATTGATGGCTTCGAGCTGGGCCATCAAGCTCTTCATGGTGTTGATGTGAGATGCAAGTGTCTCATCAATCTTGTACTCTAGACTGTAAAAGTCTACTTTGAGACTGATTTTGCTGTGGAGGCCTTGAGCACCAAAAGATTTATCCAGTGAATTCCACGCAATTTGTGAAGATGTTCCATTATCAATGTAATGTATATAACTATCTTCAACTCCAAGGGCAATGAGAGCTAATGCTTTCTCATCCTTGGTTTGCCAAGAGATTTCTCCTTCTCGTGTGGCAGGTTTAGGTATAGTGCCATTGACTATGCCCCAAACTCCTTCTTTCATTAGTAAAAATCTCATTTTGACTTGCCAAGTGTGGAAGTCATGACCATTGAATTTCTTGATGAAAGAAGATGATATGTAAGTTGACTCCATGATTGGAACTGAACAATGCAATAGATTAAAAGCTAGAATCCCCCTTCACCATATATATGCATGAAATTACTCAAGAATTTCCCAAACCCATAAGCTTTTGCATAATGATAATAGCGGGGCCTAGACTTGATCCTAGGTTTTCTAGTTTTGCTTTTGGGTTTTAATGATTTTTTGATATAATCTTCATTAGATGATTCAGCATCCGAATGCATGACTACAAAGAGATATTCAACTCAATATGCATATTAGAATGTCATCTCAATAGATAATTATATGGTGATTAGTGGAGATGATTAATTAAAGAGAGAAAAAACTGCCCCCAAATATAGAGTGAGCTTTGAGCAATTGAATGAGGCTCTTCCCAAATGAGAAACATAAAATGCTTTAAACCAAGTGAGAACCAAGGTATTGGCTCTAATCTCAGCACTCAAACATGCCAAGATGTTGCTTCAATCTCTGTAAATCTGCTCTGCAACACAGCATATACTGTCACTGAGAAATTAGTTCAAACAGCAGCTACAGTGGACCATTGCTCATGAAAATCAACAAGGAGGAGCTTCATAGCATCAATGTAATGCTCATAAGAGGAATTTGTAAACCATGCTTTGTAGGACTTCAATTTTGCCAATTTCGCAGCGCAGAGGCGGGCTGCTGCAGAGAGAAATACGCCGCGTCTGCTTCGTGGGAGCTCCAATGGAGCTAGGTGTAGAAAGCGCCGGATGTTAGCTCTCTTTTGAATCAAAAAGTGTGAGATTTGGTGGAGTATAGAGCTCACATGAGGCAAAAAACCAGCAGGGGGTGCAGTGAAGCTTTAATGGAAAGCTTGAAAAAAATGAAAAATTGAACAATGTGGTTAATTACTATGCCTAGGGGTAATCATGGCTCTGATACCATGTTGGGAAAAGCATAATGAGAGATGATAAAAGCTTAATGAGTTCATTGAGTGATCAAAGAGCTATGGTGGTTCAAGATAACCCATGATGGTCACATGAACAAAAAGTGATTAACTAGTACTTAATCCAAGATTAAGAGAGCATAATGACAGCACAATAAGGGGCATTACATAGCATATAAAATTCGTGTTTTTCTCATTAGGAGGGCCACCATTTTATAGCCAAATAGTACATGTTTTGAATGACATCATTGCTTACATCTCACCAAGAGCATCCAAGGCCATCTCCCCCCCACATGGCTCCCTAGAATATAGCCTCCAGGAATCTTCTGAAACTCGCCTACTTCAAGTGGGGTTTGACCCTTACATTCACCTGGATTCTCCTCACTTTACATGGTCCTTTTACATTTTATTGTGTGCTCTAACCTTAGACCATGACATTGATCATAAATTCCAACATATTCCAATAACAAATTCCTCACCGTTTTTGAGTTATTCTCGCAGACTACCTGCATGCAGAATTTCTGCTTGCGTTTTTTGCAGAAGCCCTTACTCATCATCCTTGCACTCATTCAATGATGCAAGAGGCTTCAAACTAGCCCCTTACCATCCTCTACAAGTGTTTTTTTAAAACACTTCAATCCGAGTCCTACAACTCTACTTGCGGTGAAAACATTGCTAACTAGTTTTTCCTACATGCGGTAGCGTTTTTTTGGAGGCTTCTTGTGGAGAGATTTCTTGGTTGCGTTTTCATCATCAACTTCAGCCCTCTTCATGGTGTTTTGAGGTACATATTCATCCTCTTTTCTACATCTTTCTACCGGCTCAAAATTCCACTTTGCTACACACTTTGTGTTTGCGTTTTTGTGGACAATCAACTCCTCCATACTCCTTCTACCTAAGGCTACATTCTCAGCCCTCTTTTGGTGGTTTTTACGGACTCTATTGGTTCATATATCGGCTGCGTTTTGCGCCTGCATTTTTGCACTATCTTTGTGCATATTTTGGAGATACTTCCTTGGTGGACAGCCCATCTATTGGCTGCATTTTTGGAGGTACGACACTTCTTCCCTTGTGTTTTCCCACCCTCCTCTCCCTATGGGATCTCGGAAGTCCTCTACTTCAAAAGACAAAGGCAAACTTGAAGATACTATGGATCCTACATCTCCTACGACGATTGGACCGGCAACTACTACAACGAAAGTTGGTGTAATTCCTTCTTCAGTAGGTGCTTCTACTTTCTCTTTTCCGTCATATCCATTACCTTCTACGGATCCTTTCTCTCTTTCTTCTTTGTCCTTTATGCCTTCCTATCCACATACCTCTATGGTATATCCCCCTACATCATCTATGCCTTTTATGGCAACTTCATCTACTATGATTCCTCCTTCTACTACTTCCACTACTACTCCTCTCCCCACTCAATCATATCAGCCCTTTAACCCATTCACTCAATCTTTGAGCCTTCCAAGTCTTTCCGATTCACAAAAGCTTATCCCAAATAACTACCACACTTAGTCCTTGTTTATGCAACTTCTTTTGGAAAGCGCCGGGGTGTGGTCTATAATCACTTCTCCTCATATGGTGCCTTCTCAATATCAAACCTATATGGATGCACGGGCCAAAGCTTTACTTGTGCATGGCATGTCTACATCGGTTGTGTCTCAATTTCTCTCTATAAGGAGTACGGCTCAACAATTATGGCACGCTATACAAATGCAATATGGAAGACTTTCAACGATTAAGATGGCTAAGTTGGAAGAAGATTTGGATAAGCTTTCTACCTCCGAATCCGACAACATAGTGGAGAAGCTTGGAGAATTCTATCAAATCAAGCGGCAACTTGAAGAGTTTGGTACATTGGTAAGCAATCCGGTCCACAAGCTACTTGGTAAATTGCCTTCTTCTTTTGAATCGTTCAAAGATATCATCTTTCTTCGAGTTCCTTTCCCTTCCTTTGAAGAGACTATGGGTCTTCTTCTGATAAGTGCCTTACTCGTCGCAAGCAAAACAAAAAGGACTCGGCTTTTGTAAGCCAAGGCAAGGGCAAAGGCA
The DNA here is from genome assembly GCF_041138505.1 of Cibotium barometz. NCBI lineage: Eukaryota > Viridiplantae > Streptophyta > Polypodiopsida > Cyatheales > Cibotiaceae > Cibotium > Cibotium barometz. The sequence continues at coordinate 55,478,241 of NC_141070.1, forward strand.
AAGGCAAGGGGAATGATCAACGCAAAGGCTCTAATTCCAATGCTAAAGATTCTTCAACCAAAGGTGACAAGGACAAATCAAAGGATTCTTCCAAGGAGTGCACTTTTTGTGGTCGTAGTGGCCATACGGAGGATCGTTGTTTTGCTAAGAAGGCAGCATCCAAGAAGGTAAAAGTTGAACTTGAATCCAAATCTAAGGGTTCTTCTACATCAACATCTTCTCACGACAAAGACAAAGACAAGAAGGAAGACAGTAACGCCAAGGTTGCATATGTTGCTATGTCTTCTACTTCTTCATGTGACACATCACTTGTGGTAATCAAAGATCTTAATATGCATACTGCGGATGAGTGGATTGCCGACAGTGGTGCTACCTCTCACATGACGAATAGTTCTTCCTTATTGGAAAACTATAAGTCTATCTCTTCATCAAAACACATTGGTGATGCTTCGTCTCTCCCTGCTGTGATTGGTATTGGTGATGTTTCTTTTGGAGATGCTATCTTACATGATGTTTTGCATGTGCCTAAGATGTCTGCCAACTTATTTTCTATCTCTAAGGCTACTTCTAAAGGTCTTGGGGTTTACTTTGATGATGAAGTGATTGAAATCATTAATAGATAGTCACTTTCTTGTGTGGCACATGGTTATCAAAATGCTGGGCTTTATCATATAAGCTCTTTTACAGCACAGTTGCCACCACATGAGTCTCATCTTCATCAATTATTTGCTTCTCCTAAAGCACTTGTTTCTAATGAAGATAGTGATCTATGACATTTTTGCTTTGGCCATGTTCCTCTTGCTACTTTGCAACATCTTGTCTCACATGACATGGCTACAGGTCTACCAAAGCTTCAGAAACCTCGCCATCACATTTGTTCTTCTTGTGCTCAGGGAAAGCAACATCGGACTTCTTTTCCAGAGGAGGCTACTCATAGGGCCACATGCATACTTGAGCTTATTCATGCAGGACCTATGGAAGTACAATCGGTTGGTGGATCCAAGTATTATATGCTTTATGTGGGTGATTTGACACTCACTGTCTCTAATTTGGATCTACTCAAATGGGTTCAAACTCAACTCACAACATCATTTGCCATGACTGATCTTGGACTACTCCACTATTTTCTTGGTTTAGAAGTGTTGCAATTTGCTTCTGGCATCTTTCTTTGTCAAAAGAAGTATACTTTAAGGTTGCTTGAGAAATATGGCATGCATGATTGTGCATCACTCACTTGTCCCATGGATCCTAATTCAAAATTATCCAAAGATGATGATTCTCCTAAGGTTGATTCTACAGAGTATCACCAACTTATTGGTTCTCTAATTTATTTGGTTAACACTCGACCAGATCTCTCCTATGCTATGAGTATTCTCAGCCAATTCTCTTCACAGCCTCGTCGATCTCATTGGCACGCAGCTTTGAGGGTTCTTCGATATCTTCATGGAACTCTTGAGTATGGCATTTCTTATGCAGGTGGCATTTCTTATGCAGGTGGAGATACACTTATTGGTTACTCAGATTCTGATTAGGCAGGGTGTATTGATACTAGGCGTTCCATGTCAAGCTATTGTTTTATGCTTGGTAAAGGACTTGTTTCTTGGAAATGTCAGAAGTAGTGAATTACTTCTTCTTCATCGATAGACATATCTTGATGCCACTTCTGAAGCACTTTGGCTTCAGCAAATTCTGAATCACCTTGGATGTTCATCTACTCCGACACTCATCTACTCAGATTCACAGAGTGCTATTGCTTTAGCCAAAAATCCAGTTATTCGAGGACGATCCAAACACATTGATGTTCATTTTCATTTTGTTCGTGATTGGATTTCTGAAGGTCACATTCATCTTGAGTATTGTCCTACCAAAGATAATGTTGCTGATTTGTTTACTAAGCCTCTTCCTCGACCTACCTTGGATTATCTTCTTCAGCGCGTTGGCGTTGGTCCTCCCATCTGGACCTGAAGAGGAGGTGTTGGATAGGTGTCATCTCTAGATGGTGTCACGCCAGTGGCACACTCTTTAGCCTCTAGGCATTTTTGGGATTTATAGCATTCATTTCCATTTTTTCCTATTTACACACATTTTTGGGTGGAGGAACTTTCCTATATATATGAGGCATTGTAGTTCATTTCTAATGAAGTTGGCTAGTGGTTCATTGATGAGTTCTTGAGTACATTGTCTCTTCTCTCATCTCTTCTTTCTCACACCTGCCCCACGCAAGAAGTTCTACTTATGCTACTAGCACCCCGAATCCATTGCATGGAGGGGGCATGGATCTTTCACGATATCCCCATCTCACACCTGCCCCACGCAAGAAGTTCTACTTATGCTACTAGCCCCCTCCATTGCATGGAGGGGGCATGGATCTTTCACGATATCCCCATCTACATGTTATCCATAGCATTTTTAGATGTTTCTGGTTCTCTTATTTTCTTGAGCTCAATAGCTACAATTGTCGCTTTGCCTTAGCTCTCTTCAAGTCTGTTTTTCCATTTCCTTCGTCGATGTGGGGAAGAAGACTTTATTGAGAATCATGGATCAAGCTGACTTTTGAGATTCAAGCTCGATGTCAGCTTGTGCCAGTTATACTATGTGCTGGCATGTTAGGTAGTAACATGTGTGAGACATAAATGACCGCGTCCAACTGGTCATAGTGTGTGGACAAAACACAAGTAGTGTGTTGTAGATTATGGATTATGGCTTTATGCATTGTGTGAGAAGGGAGATGGCTTCCCTCTATGGTTAGGGTTTGAAAATACATTAGGGTTTGCTCCTGCGTGTGTCTCCTCTCCCTCTAGCTATTTTTCATCATGGTATCAGAGCCTGGTGCTCTCTATTAGGGTTTATGAGTGAGTGAGAGAAGAGGGAGAAGAAGCTGTGAAGAAAAGCTATGAAGCTTGCCATTGGAGTTGTGAAGCTTGGAGCACACCAATTTTCATCAAATCTGAGAGCTTGGCCTATCGGGTAAGGACTACTAAACATCCTTGAGCGGATTGCAGGTGCAAAAACACAAACAACAACATATTTGAGTTGCCCAAAGCAAAGGAAAAATTCTGTTTTGCAAGTTCTCCATTGAAGCTTGAGTGTGGTGAATGTATGAGGCAAATAGTTGCAAATCTGACAAAGAATCATGTATCTGGCAAATGGGAATGTATTGGCAACTCATGTGCAAGCCCTACAATGGATTTGGAGCAAGTTAAATTCACTGTTTTGAAGCCCTCACAAATACAGTGAAGAGGGGTCCATTGTTGATGAAATTGGAGCTGGTCTTTTGTAAAAATCAACTAATTGTTGGATTAGACACATGACTTGGAGTATTGGGTAACTATATATGCCTTCAATTACCATTACAGACTCACCAAATCTCTCCTACAAAACAGGCAGCGCAGACAGTAGTGCAAAAACAGAGCATTTTTTTAATATTTTAAAATATGGAGGTCAAATTCTACTTTGGTGATTGATTAAATTCATAATTTGCCTAGAATTTTGTGGTACACACACTTGAGAAGGTTGCTATGTGGTTGGTTGAAGCAATTATGCATTATGAGCTGATTAAACAGGGTGCCTATAGTGATTAGTGAAACAGAGGATCATTAATCGGCTAAGTACTCTCTCAACTTAAACAATTGGTCTAATTCCTTTTACATGGAGTTAGTAGACATTATTGCTAAGCTAATGAATGCCTGGTCTCACAATTTGGACAATAATCAAAGGAATTAGAGCACTTTTACTACTAGTTTTACTGGTTTTTCTCAAAACAAAGAAGGGGATTTGATATTTTTGGTATGTATGCATCGTGGTTGGTGTTGATATGCAACATTGAGCTTGTTTAGATGTCAATTTAAGTTATCCACACTTGATTGAACCACTACATTGCAATTTAAAGCCTTGGAATGCGCGCTAAAATAGGGTACTTTGGACTGCATATGCCAGTTCAATTTGAATGCAATCAGAGTGAATTCGTACATCAACAGTGAAGTTCATTGAGTACTTTAGTGTATCTGGAACACTTATTAGAGTGTGGTTGAGCTGAGGAAAGCTCATTTATAGAATTGGACATGTGCGGAAGGTGCATTTGCATCATTGAGCAAATATGTCAAACAACCCACTATAGATTGTGGGTGAAAAGTTGGATAGAAAGAACTTCCAGGCATGGAAGTACATGATTAAAAGCTTTCTGAAGGGAAAAGGATTTTGGAACCTTGTTACAGGTGTGGAGCCAGAGCCGGAACTACCCCAACAACATACACAACAATAGGTTGTAGCTCATAAGCAATGGTCAGAGAGAGCATAAAAGTTTTGCATTACTTGTCTATATGTATCTCGGATGCTATACTCATACATATACATGATGCTGAGAATCCGAAGGATGCATGGGATACGTTGGTAAAGCTATTTGATACTACAGATACTAGTGCTCATAAGTCTCAGTTGAGACAACATATTCATAATGTGAAGCGAAAAGGAAGGAGTATCCATGATTATGTTCAAGAGATAAAGAAGTATGCAGATGCATTGGCAACTATCAATGCCCCCATGCGTGATGATGATTTGGTAGACATTACCTTGCATGGTCTTGGCAAGTAGTACAAGTCTTTTGATACATTTATTTCTGTTCGGAGTACATGTTTACCAGATTTTGATGAGTTGGTTTCACTCTTGCTTGTTGAGGAAATCAAACTTAGTGACTCTTTTCATGATGCATCTACTAGCCATGATGATAATGGCAGAAATAAGGCTTTCTATTCACAAAGGGGATTTAGAGGCAGGGGGAGATTTGCATCATGTGGTCGTGGTAATGGTCATGGATGGCACGATAGGTCACCACAACAGAATTTTCAGCCTACATATGGTGCTAGAGCTGGTCGTGGATATACACCTCAGAGAGGCAAAGGTAATCCTCGTGGTAGAGGACGTTGGCAAGGCTAACAAACATCTATGCAAAATATGGAATGCCATTACTGTGGGAAATTTGGTCATATGGCACGTGATTGTTTCCGCAAACAAAATGATTTGAGAGGGGGTAGAGCACAACATGGTGGACATTATGCACAACATGGTGGAGATTATGCAAATGGTGGAAATTTCACATCAAGCAGTAATGATGACAACGCAAATCACTTGTTTTTGCCATGAAACATATTGTGGGATCTATGATGACAAATGGTGATAGTGATGACACTTGGTATATGGACTCTAGAGCATCAAACCATATGACTTGTCATGGTGAATGGTTTGAACATATAAAGCCTATGGATGTGAAAGGCTATGTGGAGACAGGAGATGATTCCCAGCATGCTATCACACATGTTGGAAGTGTACCATTGGTTACGCACAATGGTGAAACAAAGTCTACGGCAGATGTCTTGTATGTGTCTTCTATTATAAAAAGTTTAAACTCAGTTTGGTCAAATGGTGGAACAGGGTTTACAGGTTCGTTTCAACAACGAGCATGGTTGCTTCATTAAGGATTTCAAAAATGGATGTAGAGTCATTGCCAAAGGCAAGAAAGAAGGCAGGTTATTTAAGTTGGATGCTAGGATTCTTGAGTTGAAATCAGCCATGTTCTCTAAAAGCCGAAATGTGGTACATGACATTGACATGTGGCATAAAAGGATTGGACATGTGAACATACAAAGGTTAAAAAACATGCAGGCAAGAGGCATTGTTAGTGGGCTGCCTAGATTAAAGTATGATGGGAATATGCATGTCTGTGATGCTTGCTAGTTTGGAAAGCAAGCAAGGTTGCCATTTCCTAAAGAAGGCAACATGAGTAGCAGGCCACTTGAGATAGTTCATAGTGATGTATGGGGTCCTGAACAAAACCCATCCATTAAAGGCAGCTTGTATTATGTGACATTCATTGATGATTTCAGTAGAATGACATGGATTTACTTTCTCAGAGAGAGAAAAGTGAATTATTAGGAAAGTTTATGGACTTCAAAGCTTTTGCAGAGAAGCAATATGGCTCTTGGATAAAATGTGATGGAGGTGGTGAATACACCTCACATGCTTTTGAGAATTTCTTGAGAAAGCATGGCATAAGAAGGCAGTTAACTTGCAGGTATATACCTCAGCAAAATGGTGTTGTGCTGAGAGGAAAAATAGAGTCATTTTGTGATGTGGCCAGGGCGATGTTCTCAATGAAAAGAGCATGCTAGATTATTATTGGGCAGAAGCGTGTGCCACGGCGGTGTATGTACTTAATAAGACACCCACAGCAAGCATACATGGAAGTATGCCAAAGATGCGTCTTACAGGTTTTATGCCAGACATTGGACACCTCAAAGTATTTGGTTGCATAGCTTATGTGCATGTGCCAGACAAGAGAAGGAAGAAGTTGGATCCTAAGGCAGAAAAGTGCATTTTTGCTGGGTATGCATAGGATTGCAAGGCATATAAATGTTACAATCCACAAACTAGGCAAGTGGTTATCTCACGAGATGTGGTGTTTGATGAACTTGCTAGTTGGTACAAGGCAAAGGATGAGGGTGTCATTGATTCCGTTGATGCTGATGTTCATGTGAACTTGCCACAAGCAAGTTCTATTTCTATGTCTCGGCCAGCAGAGTCTGAGAGTAGCACTATACGTCCATGGTCAGGACGCTTGAGACATGAGAGTGTGAGCACTGGGAGTAGTGCTGTGGATAAAGGGAAAAAGAAGGTTGAAGGAATTGGCATTACAGGTTGTGAGTCGTCAAGTTCAGAAAGTTTGGATAAGGAACTTGGCATACCAGTTTTACGCACACCAGGTGCAAGGCAGAATAGATATGTGCCTCCATATGCTAGAGTGACAGGTGTTCAAAGTGATCCGTATGCATTGCGGAGATCCCAAAGGGTCAGGTATCCAGTTGATAGGTTGACATATCGTGACTTTGCTATGCATTATGCATATATGACCTCTTTGGTGAAGCATATATGACCTCTTTGGAGTATGGTTTAAAGAGTCCCTTGGCTGATTTGGGTGAGCCTATTGATGGCAAGGTTGTCATTCATTGTGACAACATGAGCAGTATACAGTTGGCCAAAAATCTAGTTTTTCATGCACGGACCAAACATATAGATGTCCACTATCATTTTATCAGAGAGAAAGTGTTGAATGGTACAATGGATTTGCAGTATGTGAAGACTGAAGAGCAGGTGGCCGACATCTTTACAAAGCCACTCAGTAGAGAGAAGTTTGAGTACTTCCGTACTATGTACATGGGATGAGCTTGAGGGAGAGTGTTGAGAGCTTTGATAGCCCAAGTTCATCTACATCTTCATCTATGGCAGTAGCTTGAGAGGGGCTATTGAGATTCAAGCTCGATGTCAGCTTGTGCCAGTTGCACTATGTGCTGGCATGTTAGGTAGTAACATGTGTGAGACATAAATGACCGCGTCCAGCTGGTCATAGTGTGTGGACATTAGCTAGGGTTAGCTGTGTGTGGACACAACACAAGTAGTGTGCTGTAGATTATGGATTATGGCTTTATGCATTGTGTGAGAAGGGAGATGGCTTCCCTCTATGGTTAGGGTTTGATAATACATTAGGGTTTGCTCCTATGTGTGCGTCTCCTCTTCCTCTACGTGTTTTTCATCAATGACAAGACATTTACCTAAAGATCAACTAATCCTACACTAATCACAATGCTAAACTAAGGTGGATAGAAATGAAAAAAACTCATAATGAGAGTGTGCTAATTAAGATGCACTCATGTACAATTAGACACCAAGATGAATTAGCTTGGATACATAAAGAGACTTGAGATAAGTGCAAGTGATATATTTTCATTGCTTGAAATGTCCCCCTTTTATATGAGGAGAGTATAACTTGGCTTTTCTCTTGCATGTGGGATAATTTTGACTTGGTGATGTGCCTACTCACACTCACTCCATACTTTCCTTTGTGCTCTTTGGCACCACATTTCTCAACACCCCCCCTTGGTGCCAAATCTTTAGGCTACTCAAGGTGGTTGGATGTCGGGTTAAAAATCTTGTTTGACTTTTTTACTTTCTACATTTCCCTATGTGCTGTGAGCAACTTTGGTCCATATGCTACTTTGGTACTTCCCTCCCTTAATGCTACTTTGGCTCTAGGTGAGAGATAAATTTCCATCTTGGGTCCCAGAGTCTGGTTACAAGAACTTTTTGTAGGAAGCAGAATTTATAATTTTTTGGTAGTGAGGTGGGTATGTCCTTTGTCTTCATGTTTGAGCTCTCGTGCTTTGTGAAGATTCTTTTGATTGTTGCTCTTTGGGGACTGTCAGGTTTTTTTTTTTAAATACATATGCATCAGCGTGCTCATTTGGCTGCTTACAACATTCATATTCAACTCATGTTTAGACAAAAAGCTTTGGTGGGATTTAGGGATGGCTAAGTTGATAAAGATGCGGAAGCGCAAATGTGTAAATAAAGATCTTATGCATCCATGACAGTGTCAAAGGCATCCATGATGCTCGTGTTGATGCAGCCCAAGTACAAAAAATGAGGCCCATGTTGAATAAAGCATTTTGTGCCCCACATATTTTTTGTGCGTGTGAACCACCTCTTAAAGGATGTTTTTTTTAGTATAAAAAATAAGAATTAGGTTTTTAATCCTTATCCTTTTTTTCCTACGTTGTGGCCATCGCAAATTATGTGGTTGTCGAATCGACGGGAGCTTTGTTGTGGCTGGGCTATCTACCTACAGGTTGTGCTACTTTTGGTACTGTGACAAGCTGTACAACTGATTTCTCTCTCTCTTCAACGAACTCATCTGCTTCTTCTCTCTGTGCACGTATCAACGTTTCCTATGCTCTCTTCCCTTTTCACGGTGCTGTGCCCATGGTGTTCGTTGCCGCCTCTGCTTACTATTGCTGTATAGCAGCTCTACTGTGTTTTGTAGCTAGTGTTGGCTTGATTATTTGCTGGGCGAGATAACTGCCTATGTTGCTATGCCTTTCTCACCCTAAAACCTTGCTAATGAAATCTAATCATTTCCTAAAACCTGGAGAGACTCACCCTGGCTCTGATACCATGTTGAGAATCATGGATCAAGCTCTCCTAATGAAAAGACATTTACATAATAAAGATCAACTAATTCTACACTAATCATAATGCTAAGCTAAGGTGGATAGAAATGAAAAAAACTCATAATGAGAGTGTGCTAATTAAGATGCACTCAAGTACAATTAGACACCAAGATGAATTAGCTTGGATACATAAAGAGACTTGAGATAAGTACAAGTGATGTATTTGCATTACTTGAAATGTTCCCCTTTTATATGAGGAGAGTAAAATTTGGATTTTCTCTTGCATGTGGGATAATTCTCACTTGGTGATGTGTCTACTCACACTCACTCCATACTTTCCTTGTGCTCTTTGGCACCACATTTCTCAACAGACTTGACCTATCCTGGTGGTGCTTTCCTTATCCCTTCTAACCCTAGGGATCATCCCACTAATCCTAATTGTGTTAGCATTCTTGGGGCCAAAAGGTTGGGTTGGTAAATCTGGTCTTAGACCGTGTCTCACGTGGGCCCGTATTCGTAGATTGCGCTTCATCTTCCGTGCTGTGATGGAGACCAAAAAATCCCTAGCCATTACAAAGAATTCACTGGATCTCGTAGGAGAAGAAGGTTTTTCTTCCTCTCCAAGGCCAGAGAATCTTATCCCTTCTTCCATGGATTCCTCACTACTTGTTTCTATTGTGGTCAGATTCCTCCAAGCCTAAAACACTCAATTGAGTGTTCATCGAGAGCGGCCTAAACCAATAATGTTTTGGTAGTAGGAAGAACTTGGGTGATTTGATGCATTGTCTTTCGCCGGGGTAAGGTTGCCTCCAATGAGTTTCCTATACCTCAAGTGCATGAGAATGTGTTTCGACATGCGAATTCACTACAACCATTTCACCTAGTTTTTTACCAAATTATCTTTTTTGGTCGTGAAATAGCAGATCTCCATGAAACAGTAGACAATGGTTCACAACGTGAAGTAGTAGACTGTAGTTCACATCGTGAACTATGTTTCACGCTGTTTGGCAACTTGTGTTTCATGTTTCAAATTTTCAGCCCAGAAACACTTTCATTTAAGTCGAATAGAGTCTAATGGTGCAATTAGGGTACTCTCTTATCTCTGTTTATTCAAGGGTAAAATTGTGAAGTGTTAACCCGTGAAGTAGCAGGTTATGGTTCATGTTGTGAAGCAAACTATGCTTCACACCGTGAAACAAAGTGTTGTTCACGTTGTGAAATGCTTTGCTACTATTTCACGAGATACAATTTTTTTGTTTCGTTGTGTTAGATGTGTCAAGATAAGATGCCTAATTTTAGTAAGGTAATCTAGAGATTCTCAACGCTGATTGCCGAAAGTGTTTCACACCGTCAAGAAGTAGCAGGTTATGGTTCACATCATGAAATGTTTCCTACTCTTTCATGTGTTTACAACCGTGTTTACAACCGTGTTGATAGAATGATGGTTAGAGGGTAATTTACTTATCCAAATGATCCAAAAAGGTTGTGCCAAGGATTAGGAATGTAATGCAAGACATGAACATAACCAATGGCTTCTTGTTTTTGTGTTTTGTGATTTTTAGAAAAAACAAGACAATGTGTGTCATCACTAACTGCTAGCTTACACTGTAGGAATTGGTGACGGAAAAAACAAGACAATGTGTGTCATCACTAACTGCTAGCTTACACTGTAGAAAAAACAAGACAATGTGTGTCATCACTAACTGCTAGCTTACACTGTAGGAATTGGTGGCGGAAAACATCAAAATTGAATGTAAAACTAAGTGTAGTTTTCGTCTAGGTACTACCAAGTACTCACCCACACTTACAATACACGATTTTCTAGAACTACTGTAACTCCTTCTCTACCACTCAAACCTTATCTACACAATTTCTTCACAATGCACCTTCCAAATGCAAAGGTAATAGTTGTTATGTGCACATTATATGTGCATATACTAGGAGGCTAACCCACATTAGTCTTGTGAGCATGGGAACAAGCTCTAGTGGAGCATGGGTTAGGGCTAACCCTAGGGGTTGAGGTTAGGGTCAGGCATCCAAGGGTCACATATGAAGAATCTACATTGTCGGGGAATTTCGTGAGATGCTATTTTTTCTAATTTATTTTAGGTTAAAATAAGCATTTATGGATTTTTTTTAAACCAAAATACCACACATTTTATAGAGGATATTCTTGTTGGAATTAGGGTTGCAGGAAAGCACACAAAGCTTGGAGAAGAAGAAGCAAGAATGCACACAACACAAAGTGTTAGATTGTGTCAATGTACGAAAGATAAGTTAGCCCTAGAATGATGGGCGTATATACAAGCCGGGGGAAAAAACCTCCTAAAGAGGGAAAAAGTGCCCCGACGGTCCTAAGTGTGTTCACACACATCACTGCCTATATATATGGCAACAAATCTCCCCTGGGAGTGATGGTGTGAACGAGAGCTAGCACTCATGTATAGGGGAGTGCCATGCCCGAAGTAGATCAATCCACAAAGGGGAGCAAGCCCAAAGCTTTGCGGAAAGCTTCGAACTTCTCACGAGGAAGCGCCTTTGTGAAAAGATCGGCGATTTATCCCGGGTACCAGGGAAAAGAGTTCTTGGGCCCCCTAGCCGGATATTCATGCAAATTTAACACCAGTCATGCCACTTACACACCCAATATAAAATTACCTTTTTCACAGATTCAGTCATCTTTAAAACAATCATTTAATGAACCATAGTATCACTGATCACAATCCTCCAAAATATCCAGTTGAATCTTAATTTCCAATCATTCCTTCATCGGAGTATCTATGGTATCATTGGCAACCAGAACGCTCACCACCTGTCCACTCAGGGGCCTTTTCAGTAGTTCCTAGCTCATAGTACCCGGCAATATAATCACTTATAAAAATCAAGATGGAATCTCCGTTGAAGATCAGTAAGATCAACCAACAGATCCATATAAAAGAGCCATGGACTCATCCGTTGAGGACTAGCAAGGTCAGTCAATCAGATCCATGCCTGGTTCCAGAAAACAACTCTTACTCCTTGTTCCAATATCTTCCATGACGCACGTGTGGGTATCTTCGGCGACCCAAAGACCGAGCACCGTATGGTCAACACCCTCTAGGATCCTTCGCAGGTCACCTAGCACTTTACTCATAGACCGCTTCCTTGGACCCTCATCCACCGTGCCGGAAGCTCACCATTTAAATCAAATCGAGGTTGGTCAAGACCTCGGCCGACCTTGCTATGCGAGAAGTCCTTCGTTGACTCTCCGTTAGCTGTTGCAACTTTATCAGTTAGGTCTCCACGACCTTATTCACAAGATGGTCAAAAATGCTTCCCCAGCATTGTAGGGTGATGTTACGTTTGACAGAAAGTGCAATCAAGGCATGAGCCTGCGCATCTTTACCATCCCAACGAGCTTGTTTAGCAGTGGGTAAAACAGCAGCAACAGTAGAGCTGCTAGAACCTGCAACATCCTCAACAGATCCTACATCCACAGAACCTGGATCTACATCCGTACCCTGCACAATGTTCCACACTCCTTTTGCAACCAAAACATGCTGCATCATGTATGCCCAAAGTGGGTAGTTGCTGTCTCCATCCAGTTTGTCTTCAGCACAACATGCGAAATACATCATTGCTATTATCAGCCATTGCCACTGACTGAAACTGATGCAAAAGCTACCTGTAATGAAGCAAAGACTGAACAGAAGACAACTTGTGCTATGTAGCACGGTCCACAATAGAACACGTATGCCTGTTTTGCAGAAAACTGCACTGTCGAAATTTCTGCCGAAAATGACGAAAACACCTGTGCAGAACTTGAAATGCAAAAACGGAGCCCGAAACGACCTCAGATGCAAATTCTGAGAACGCTAAGCCCTTTGGGTTTATTTGCAGAGTATAGGGACCTGCAAGCACTCGTGAAAACTCACCTCAATCGGAGAACGTGAGTCGGAGGGTGCTGGCGGCGTAGCCCTGGGAGCCGATGCCTGCTCTGATACCAATTGTTGGAATTAGGGTTGTAGGAAAGCACACAAAGCTTGGAGAAGAAGAAGCAAGAATGCACACAACACAAAGTGTTAGATTGTGTCAATGTACGAAAGATAAGAATGATGGGCGTATATATAAGCCGGGGGAAAAAACCTCCTAAAGGGAAAAAGTGTCCCGGCGGTCCTAAGTGTGTTCACACACATCACTGCCTATATATATGGCAACAATTCTTGGTAGAATGAATTCCCTAAATTTATATAATTTTTGGAAAGTTTTCCTAATTATTTAGAAAAAGTTAGAGCATTTTTATGGAAAAAATATATTTTTAATGCATTTTGGTGGGTTTTTTTACGGAGATGCTATCAATTTTCTACTAAATTTCTGTTGAAATGTAGTATGGGGTAGGCAATTGATGCATTGGGTTCTCTCTCGTGCACGTAAAATTCTTTTCTTCCCTCAAAATCTAGAATTTTCTTTTATTTCTTTCTCCCACGTGTGTGAACACCTCGTAGAAGGCATAGTTTGATCAAACATTAATAATAATTAAATTATAATTATGATTAAGAAAGGTTTAATTAAAATTTTAATCAACCTCCTCTCTATTAATAGAGAAGGAGGGGGTGGAGAGAGAAAGAAAGAAGGAATGGAGAAGAAGGGTAGGAGAGAGGAGCTCTCCTCCTCTCTCTCTCTCATTTTTCGCAAACGGGGGGGGGAGGGGGTTGCGCTGCAGGTTGCTGAGCGAAAAAATCCCCCTCCCCCCCCAAAAATCATTTTTTATAAGCTTTAAAAGTAAAGCTTAAAAAAGCTTTGATTAAAACTTTAAAAACAAATAAAAGAGTTTTTTAAATTTAAAAAAATTCAAAGCTTTTAAAAAAAGCTTGGGGAAAAAGGTTTTAAAAAACAAGAGATTTGAAAAAAAAAATCTTCCCTGAAATTTTCTTAAAATGTTTCTTTTGGAGCCTTTTGGCTTTCCGATTTCCAGGAAACCTATTGACCTTCCAAATTTCAAGGATCTTTTGACCTTTCGAATTCCGAAAACTTTTGACCTTTCACATTCTGATTTTTTTGACTTTTTATTTTCCCTAAACTATTGGCTTTCTAAATTCCGGGAAGACCATTGGGATTCCAAAATTTTTGGACCGTTCGTATTCTAATGCGTTCGGGGTAAAATAAAAATTTTAAAAAATTCCTAAAAATTAGTGAAAAATTAGACAAAGGTTATTTCAACTTTTTGGAAAATCTAGGATTGGTGATTGCATGTGGTGTGTCCATTCGGGCACCCGTGATCATTCCCAAAAAATTATAAAATCTATTAAAATTATAAATTTTTATTGGATTTGAGAATTATTGGACAGAATTGGAAATTTCGTAAAACGATGGGTTTCTCAAGAGAAATTAGGAATATTCTAGAAATTATTTTTAGAAATCCTAAAAATTGGTATTTTTAAAATATCAATGGTATTTTGGCAAATCTAATTGCTAAAAATTTTTCTGAAAAATATAGGTTTGGAATGCCATAAGATAAGTTTGGTGGAATGTTTCAGTGTGGTCTATGCTTGATTTCCTAAGCTTAAGATAAATTCTATCATGGGTTAGTTGATCTAGTTGTTTTGGTGGATTTTATTGGATGGTTTCCATGTTTTATATGGACTCATAAGGTTCTGCCTAGATCACTTGTGTCTAGGGGTTTTTAATGAGTGCTACACACATGTGTTTCACTTTCTTACTTTGGAGTTTTGTTGAACAACACCACATTCATATACTCCGGATTGATGAGTTAGCCAACCAATTTTAATGCTTATTTTGGCATGATTAATGACCATTAGATGGCATGCATTGATTTTTATGATCAACTATGGTTTTCATGGATTTGAGGTGCTTCTATGCTTCTATCCATGGTTCTATGAGGATCTTTTGGATAATATCATGTGCTTTGAAGGTAGCATTTGCCTTCGTTTTTGCACGTAATTTTGGAGTATGTTCCTAGTACTCTTGTACATATTCCAACTTAGATACCTAGTTACTTATGTATCTAGGTGAATTGTTATTTTTCTACCCTAGCTTTATTGTGTTTATTGGATAGTTATCATTAGAAAGGTGCCAATAATTTAAATTGTTTTCTAATGATGTACTCGGAAAGAGTTATTCCTTGATGTGGTCTCAGGTATATAGAGACATGTTTTAGTATGTGAAAGTCTGGAATAAGACCATTTCATTCCCTTCATGCAGGATTTTATTCATATTTCCCAGATGGCATACTAGGGAGTTCCAAATTGGTAAGGTATGCATGGGTGGTATCATGGTGGTATGGGATGCTAGCAATTCCTTGCATATATTATCTTATGGGATAATCTGGGCTTAAGATTGTTGCCTTGCTTACATCACTTGGCATGTTGATCCCAACATTTAAAGACAATCTCATTTTTTGAATTCACTTGAAGTTGTAGTGTAGGCATTATCTAGATAAACTTCTTTTATCTATAGCCTGCATGTTTTGATGAGTATAATCTCGTTGGCATTTTCACTTGTTGAAATCTCTTTCTTTAGAGTTCAACGAGTTTATCTTGTTGTGTTCAAATTAAGGAATTTTGGATTCTTCTTTTGTTAGCATTTCTTTCTTTGAGTTCCGTCCTTTAGGTGATTTATCCAGTCCACCTCATGGTTTACGGATGTACATATGTGACTCATCAAGACGTTGATGACTCCCTATGTTGATTTGGCATGGTTTCGTTTGAACTAAAACTATCTCCACATGTTAGAGTTCATCCAGTCTTTCATGTCAGTAGATTGAAAGAGAAACTGGGAGGTGAGGATAACACTGTTACTCCTTAAGAACTCGTTGAAGTCAAAGATTTATCCTATGTTCCACATGAACATGAAAAGGTACTTGAATTCAAGGAAAGGAAACTTCATAGTCGACTAATCCTCCCTAAGGTTAAAATTAGGTGGAAAGATAGGGAAATAGATAATTCAACTTGGGAGTCGGCTGAGAATGTTCAGCGTAGATTTCCTTCTTTTCATTGTAAGAGTGCAATGTTTTGAGAGAGGGGAAGTATGTTATGTGCACATTATATGTGTGTATGTACTAGGAGGCTAACCCACATTAGGCTTGTGAGCACGGGAGCATGGGAACAAGCTCTAGTGGAGCATAGGTTAGGGCTAACCCTAGGGGTTGAGGTTAGGGTCACGCATCCAAGGGTCACACATGGGAAATGGAGAGTCAAGAGTCACTTGAGGGCCCTCCTATATAATAGGCGCATGGGGCACACTCAAGGGATGTCCTCTTCTATAGAGGATTGTATCTACTCTCATGCCATTTCACACTAGAGCTACGTGCTACTAAAATGATGTCATATCTCTTAGTGGTATGGGACACCAAGGAAAGGTATATGGTACTTCATTGTATTTATGTGTGCACCCTTGGGCTCGGGGGTGGTTGGATGGATGAGTTTATGCCTGGTTTATACGTGTTTATGTATGATGATTATATAGAGAGATCTTAGAGTTTTAACAACAGTGAATCTTGCATAATGGGAGCTGGAGCTCCAAGAGGATGGAAGAAACAATGGTGTTTCCCTGGCATGTGCCAAAAATGTTATGTTCTATCGCACCTCCTAGGAGAGAACTCTACCCATTCATAATCGGAAGAAGCAATAGACAATAACTATCATTGGGTACTTACCAATGATTCCTGCACGTCCCTTGAGGCTACCCAAGCTCTCTTTTGGAAGCTCCACTCCTCCAATCTCCACCTCCACACTGTCTCCGTGGAGTCGCTCTCATCACAATGAAAGGAAATCTACCTCTCACTCTCTCCCACACATGCATAAAAGAGGAACATGCACTGGAGTACATTCTCTCTCTCTCTCTCTCTCTCTCTCTCTCTCTCTCTCTCTCTCTCTCTCGATAAAGCAAGAGCTCTCATAGCACAAAGGGGGATTGTGTTCTTTTATTATGAGAATTTTTCAAAATGTACAACTTTTATAGTGCCTTTGTACATAACACTTATTAATGTCCTCAATTGGAGGAGCATCTTTGTTAATCCAAAATTAGATTAACAGTTGACACTGACTTTGAACAGCGAGTTGTAGGGTTGTAGGCATCATGAGCCTAATAGCATGCATGTTGAATTCTATGTAGCACTTAACATGTTATCAATTCACACAAGTATAAGCCTTCTTCACCACTGCATCTTAGACCTTTTTCTTATAGTGTGAACATCCACAATAAAGGCCAAAGTGTGTCTATGTCGGTGAGCCTTCTTTGTTGCATCTTAGATCTTTTTCTTATCAGCAAGAACATCCACAATACAAATGAAAGTGTGCCTATGTTGGTGAGCCTTAAAATGAAGGTTATGGTGTTAATGTGGAGAAGATCATCCCTCCCACAAAATCTATTAGCCGAGTTCTTCTACTGGAGTCAGCCTCTTTTGCTTTGTTACCTTCTTCTTGATAGGCTCTAGGGTCTTTGGCTTCTTATGCGCCCGGCTATATGATCTTCTCCTTCATAGGCTCTAGGGTCTTCTTCTTCATAGGCTCTAGGGTCTTTGGCTTCTTATGTGCCTGGCTACATGATATTATCCTTCATAGGCTCTACGGTCTTTGGCTTCTTATGTGCCTAGCTATAGGATCATTGGCTTCTATTCGATGCTATGACCTTCATCTGCACTATCACTCCCTTCGATCATCGCATGATTAGGCTAGGGTTTTGTTCTAGTTAGCATCATTCCTCTCTGGTTTTTGATATGGCATGCCATTGTGATTATTGTGAATTTGAGTATCACATTAAGGAAAAGGCTTGGGACAACAATGTAATGCTAGGTTACCTTTCTCTGGCTACACTAATCTCTGTTATTATTAATTTTTTTATTGAACTATTTTGGCGTTTTTTCTTTCCATCAAACTATTAACTGACCTTTGTATATATGGGAACCCTTAGCAGTGGCTTGTGCACTGGTTCTTGCACTAAAGGGGTTGGGTTCAACTGCCAACAGGGTTAACAGATACAAATATTAAGCATGCAATCTCCATAATTAATCTCGTGGTGCATCTTTCATGACAAGCGATGATCACACAGGTAAAAGATATACAATATTAGCATTTCTAATGCCAACAGCTAAATGAAAGTGACGGATGCCAATGGATGGTGTCAATGCTCGAGAAGTGTCCAATGAGGGTTAACATGCCCCCTTCTTCATGCGAATTTTGTCCTCAGAATATGTCGATGAAGGTGCATCGAGGCCATATGCTGGATGCATGGTGGTGTTGGAAATGTCAAAGGTCTACAAGAAGGCAACATGGTACTAGTAAGGTGTTCTTATGGATAATAATTAAAATTGAAGCCCAATGCAAACACCTAATCAGGAAATGAGGAAATATTATTGTGATTGGTCAAATTTTTCTAGTTAAGACAAGGGTAATATTAAGGTTGGTCCAAATTCGATCTAAACTAGAGCAAAGAGTATGCCTTGGGTTATGACCTTAGTCTCTGCACATTGTGACTTTGGTGAAACCATCTCTAGCTTATTATCTAGCCTCATAAATGAAATTTCTAAGTGATTATTACATGTGTTTGCCTTGATTTATTTTTTAAATTTAATAAGAAGATAAAAATGTAAAATTAGGGCACCGCCCTGCAGAGACCTAAGTAATGGCCTAGAGACTTCATGCAAGAGTACCTAAGAACTGCTAAGTACCTCTACAACAATGGAATTTTTAAAATTAAGCCCTTTATTGGTAGGTTGTTATCCACAAGGTGTCCCATCCCATGGAGATCAAGGCTACAGTCCCAAGGCTCACTAAGAGCCAAAATTCCTACCTGGATTGCACATGGCGATGGTTATCTTCTTGGGTTTAAAAATTTTATTTTTGGTTTATTGTTTGTTTTCTATATTCTAACTAAAGAGGGCACACTAAGGAAGATGGAGTACTTGGAATATTCCTTTGGCATACTTTAAAATTGATCTCAAAAAGGGTTGAGAACTAGGACCAAATCCTGAATGGTTATCCAAGTAATAACTATAAAAGTGATAGATCAATCTCACAGAAGAATGTAAGCAAGCACTTAAACAAACATTGAATTAAGAATTATAAAAAAGATTTAAATTCAAAACAATAGCAATAGTTGAGGATGGGTTTAAAATACACTTGACTAGTTGTATGGTTGGGAAGTCGGCCTTGCTAATTGTACTCGTAATGTTGAGAACTTCCCTTGTGCTACCTATGAACCTTAAAAAATGTTCAAAAATAAATGCAATCAATCATCATCAAATAGTTGTAACTCATACCCTAGGTCAGAATCAATGTCACTAATCTCATTATCCTCATGGTTTGCTTCTTATATATATGTCTCCTCTGGTGTATGAGGTTTTCTTCTAATATATATGTCTCCTCTGGTGTAAGAGGAAATGGTCTACATGCATCTTCATTGTGATATGGAATGGGTACTATAGGTAATTGAGCTAAGTAGCTACCACTAGCTAAGTTGTTTAGGAAATGACCCAACATTCTCTAGAAGCAACAAGGAGTTGATAACATTATTTCATAGAGTGATGGTGTAAGTGCATAAGCTATTTCCCTACTCCCCTACTCTACAAGCTCTTCTTGTGCATTTCCTACTTGTTGATAGGGTCCTCCCACTTGGTAAAGTACACTCACATCATCATGTTGTTGTGGTGTCTCTCCTACTATGGATTGTAAGAGTCTTGTCGCATAGAGCCTAAAATAAGTTCTATAGTGTGAGCATAAGTAGGACGCTACTTAGTGAGTGACGAGGCCTTTTGGGTTTTGGATAGTGGGGTTGGTGATTGAGAACTAGTGGGGGAGGCTTTTAGGATCCACTTAAGGGTAGGTTGTGGCTTTCTTTGCTCTAATACCCTATTCGTAGTTGGTCTGGTATATAGAGGTAGATGTAGATGTGGACCTTGAAGATAAAGAACCTTGTAGTTGTAAAGTGAATGTCGATGGGGAGGAGTGAATGACATTGGATCGTGTTGATGTTGAGGCTTTGTTACAGTGGCATTCAAATGCTTGTTTCTAGTCCAACAAATTTGATGTGGAGGCAATGTTCGTGAAGTGTAAAAGTGTAAGGTCATAATTTTTTACCATTGAGACACTCCTTATGGCCCAGTCAATTCAGCATGAGCCGCTATCATCCAGGTCTATACAAGAACAACATGTTCTTTTAAAGTTCCTATGGACATAACCAAAAAGCTACCAACCAAGTACCCGTTTATCACCATAGATGATAGTTCTAAGAAAACCAAGTACTTTGGTATTTTTTTGCCACTTATACCCTCTATTCTCATGTTAAACTTTTCAAGTTGAGGTTTATCTAATTGATTCCATGTAGCAAAGGAGAGTAGAATATGACTAGCACTTGTGTCAAGCATAGCAATATAGAACACTTTACCATAGGGGCTACATAATTCAATGGGTGTGTTGAGAGCTGGGATGTGATTCTCCATGTTGTCAATTACCTCTCCAACATAAGATTTATGGTTCCTATGGACCAATACAATTAATCCAAATGTAGGGAGGAGATAAATTGAAGAATAAAAGACCCCCCCCCCCAAAAAAAAGAGAGTAAATGCTCACATAAGATGAAGAGTGGACTAAGGACCAACGAAAATAATTAAAAAACTGAATTTTGACACCTCAGTGTGGGGATCTCCCCTCATGAAGTAGGCACCTTTTTCTCATCATTACCCCCAATTTTAATCAATAAAATGAGATATTTTCATCTCTCCTCTCTCCTATTTCAAGACTAGATCCAAAAAGTAAGCTGAACTGACCCAAAAATGGTCAAAAATTGACTAAATTGATCTGGAAAATTCTAGAATCAATTTGCTTGGTTAGAGGCTCACTTTTTCCTATAAATAGAAGCCTCCCCCTTTGTAAAATCTTAATGGTGTTTATGCACTGTTACTCTGCTCCTGTCATGAGCCATTTACATTGAATTTTTTAATAATTCAATTATTTTTGGCCTAATCCTCTCCAAAGTGAATTGGTGGCCACTCTTGCTTCAAACAAGAGTAGAACCCTCAATCCCTCAAGCCAAAGGAGAGCTTACAAGCTCTATGTACAAGTTAATTTTCTTACTTTGTATAATGAAAAATCTATGGTTTTCTTGATTTTTATGTTTTGAAATGTTTGAATTAAATTCAAATGCTATCCCTTTGATAAAAAGGCCACCCCCTCTCTTCTTTACATTCCAACCTTGCTTAATCCTAGAAAGATTAATTAAGTGATTAATTAAACTCTTCTTATTGTTTATTCTCTTGAATTTAGAAAAATGTGTAGATTAGAGTTCTATAAATCTAATTTGGGTTAATTCAAGTTAGATAAAGAATGATAAAAATGAGAAATGGTCAGCCATACAAAGGAGGTAATGGTAAAATTTTCCAAATTTTATGGAAAAGAAAGTTTATTTTTATGTTATTCCAAAAGAGTAATTTCCACCATTTTTGCATCTAAAAGAAATATTCTAATTACTCCATGTACATATTCACCTATGAATATGCATGGATATCACTGATATTCTTATTAAAATTGATTTCTATGCATAGAAAGATGCATAAAGGAATTTTTTTAATTGCAAAAGTATTATTCTCATTAAAATTGATTTCTATGCATAGAAAGATGCATAAAGGAATTTTTTTAATTACAAAAGTGTTATTCTCATTAAAGTTAATTTCTATGCATAGAAAGATGCATAAAGAAATTTTTTTATTAAAGTGTTATTCTCATTAAAATTGATTTCTATGCATAGAAAGATGCATAAAGGAATTTTTTTTATTACAAAAGTGTTATTCTCATTAAAATTGATTTCTATTCATAGAAAGATGCATAAAGGAAATTTTTTTATTACAAAAGTGTTATTCTCATTAAATTTGATTTCTATGCATAGAAAGATGCATGAAGGAATTTTTTTAATTACAAAAGTGTTATTCTTATTAAATTTGAATAGAAAGATGCATAAAGAAATTTTTTTAATTATAAAAGCGTTATTCTTATAAAAATTGATTTTTATGCATAAATAGATACATAAAGAAATTCTTTTTATTTTAAAAGTGTTATTCCTATTAAATTTGATTTTATGCATAAATAGATGCATAAAAGGATTTTTTTATATAAAAGTGTTATTCCTATTCAAGTTGATTTTTATGCATAAATAGATGCATAAAAAATTTTTATATCAAAATTAGAATTCTCTTAAATTCTATGTTTAAATTCTATGAGTATTTGATAAATGAATAATAAAATACTCTAAGAGAGAAATTTCTATCGAATTGTAAAAAGAAAATTCAGAAAATCTATCGAGATCGAAATATTTCGATAAATGATTCCTCATTGGAGTTCGTAACTAATTTAGAAATCAGTTAAGTGAATATTCAAAGAAAGAAATTCAATAAAATAGTAACTGAATTATCAAACCTTTTCGAGAAAGATAGTTTAGGAAAAATCTTATCCAGCTCGAACCTTGAATCAGACTATGACCAAGACCAAACGCTTTCGTCAGTTTCGAGGAAAGAAGGTGTGATCAGTTTATAAAAATACACTCAAAACTCCCGCCAAATCTGAAACTAAGTTTGAGACCCTTCGAACTGATCTGTGGATCAAGGTTATAGAACTCGAGGAATTCTGGTATGAAATTCAAAATTCCGATCAAGAAGTTTTGGGGATACTGATTCAAGAAATACTCCTTGTATTCAAAAGAAAATCAAACTGAAAACTTGCATAGAAATGAGATGTGATGTGAATAGATGTGATGAAATGTGATGTGAATAGATGTGCTAAGTTGCGATGTGAATCAGATAGATGTGAAGAATGAATGGATGAGATATAATGTGATGTGAATCAGATAGATGTGAATGAATGAATGGATGAGATGTAATGTGATGTGAATCAGATAGATGTGAATGAATGAATGGATGAGATGTAATGTGATGTGAATCAGATAGATGTGAGTGAATGAATGGATGAGATGTAATGTGATGTGAAACGGGATGTGAGTGAATGAGATGTGATGTCATGGGAATCGAGATGTAAATGAATGATATGGGATGTGAATGAATGTGAATGTGTATGTAAAGAATGGATGTGAATGTGTATGTGAAGAATGGATGTGAATGTGTGTGAAGAATGGATATGGATGTGTATGTGAAAGTGGATGTGAATGTGTATGTGAAAATGGATGTGTATGTGTATGTGAAAACGGATATGGATGTGTATGTGAAGAATGGATATAGATGTGAATGTGAAAATGGATATGGATGTGTATGTGAAGAATGGTTGTGAATGTGTATGTGAAAATGGATGTGAATGTGTCTGTGAAAATGGATGTGAATGTGTGTGTGAAGAATGGATATGGATGTATATGTGAAAAAGGATGTGAATATGTATGTAAAAATGGATGTGAATGTGTATGTGAAGAATGGATCTGGATGTGTATGTGAAGAATGGATGTGAATGTGTATGTGAAAATGAATGTGAATGTGTATGTGAAGAATGTGTATGTGAAGAATAGATATGGATGTGTAGGTGAAGAATGGATGTGAATGTGTATGTGAAGAATGCATATGGATAAGTATGTGAAGAATGGATGTGGATGTGTATGTGAAAATGGATGTGAATGTGTATGTGAAGAATGGCTATCGATGTGTATGTGAATGTGTATGTGAAAATTGATGTGAATGTGTATGTAAAGAATGGATATGGATGTGAATGTGAAGAATGGATGTGAATGTGTATGTGAAAATGGATGTGAATGTGTATGTGAAGAATGGATATGGATGTGTATGTGAAGAATGGATGTGAATGAGTATGTGAAAGAATGGATGTGGATGTATGTGAAAGAATGGATGTGAATGTGTATGTGAAGAATGGATGTGGATGTGTATGTGAAGAATGGATGTGAATGTATATGTGAAGAATGGATGTGAATGAGTATGTGAAAGAATGGATGTGAAAGAATGGATGTGGATGTGTATGTGAAAGAATGTGATGTGATGTAAAGAGATGTGATGTGACATGAATATATGTGGATGTGAAGTGATAGATATGAATGTATAGATAGATGTGAGTAGTTGTACATGTGAACGATTGGATGGATGTGGATGAATGAGATGAGATGTGTATGAATGAGATATGATGTGGATAGAAGTGATGTGATGTAATGTGGATAGAATGTATATGATGGGATGGTTATAAGAATGAATGTGGTGGATATGAATGAATGAATGTGATGGATATGAATGAATGTGATGTGATGGATGTAAATGGATGTGATGTAAATGAATGTAATGGACGTGAATAGATGTGATGTGATGTGAATCGGGATGTGAATAAATGAGATGTAATGTCATGTGAATCGGGATGTGAGTGAATGAGACGTGATGTAAATTGGGATAGATGTGATATGTGATGTGAATGAATATGATGTGATGAGCTGGATATGGGTAGATGCGAGTGGATGAGATCTGATGCGGATAAATGAGGAAAGATGCGATGAGATGTGGATATGGGTAGATGCGAGTGGATGAGATCTGATGCGGATAAATGAGGAAAGATGCGATGAGATGTGGATATGGGTAGATGCGAGTGGATGAGATCTGATGCGGATAAATGAGGAAAGATGCAATGAGATGTGGATATGGGTAGATGCGAGTGGATGAGATCTGATGCGGATAAATGAGGAAAGATGCAATGAGATGGAAAATGATGTGATGAGAATGGGAATACATATGAAATAAATGAGGATTGATGTGGAACAATGTGGAAAGACGAGAGTTCGTTATACAAACTGTATTTATGACCTGTTTTTAAATGACTGTTTTATGTCAAAAATGCTAGGGAAGCATTTGGCCGTCTTGTGAATGAGGTCGTGGAGACCTATCTGATAAAGTTGCAATAGCTGTGACGGAGAGTCAACGGAGGATGTCTCACGTAGCAAGGTCGGCTAAGGACCAGACTCGGTTTGATTTAAATGTTGAGCTTCCGGTATGGTGGATGAGGGACTAAGGAAGCAGCCTATAAGTGAAGCGCTAGGTGACCTCTGCGAAGGATCCTAGAGGGTGCTGACCATACGGTGCTCGGGATCTGGGTCATCGCCGAAGATACCCACACGTACATTGTGGAAGTGCAACCGGAATCTTATTCTAGGAATTGATTGTGGAAAAGTAGAGAATTCACAAGAATTAATTCAACCATAAAAACCATTGCTTTGCAAGCTTTAACTAAATCAAATCAATTGAAAAATTAAACACTTAAACAAAAATACTTAGCTCAATAGACCATATTGGGTGCAATCTTCCCCCCTCTTGTGCGTGGCCTCTCCCCACACAAGAGTATTTCTTTATTAGCTTTCTTTTTCACCAAAATTAGGCCATTGCTCCCAAAATATACAAGATGTGCTTTTTAGAGAGCACGGCACTCTTCTTTAACAAAAATAGAGTGTCAAATTGGGACTAGGGTAAAGCCATAGGCTTTAATAAATTCCACATAAATAAATGTATCTTTCCTAAAGTTCAAAATGGAAAAATCATTTGCTAAGGTTACAAGCTACTATGCTTGCCAAAAATGAAATGTGATGAACCAAGACATTTCTTCCAAAATAAACTCTTCAATTCCCATAGTCTTCATCACCTGAAAATATAAGCCCAATTAATTATTAAATTAATCCCACAAATATTAAACAGGCACAAATTATCACCAACTCATGACTACCAGGCGTAAGTACCCCAGGAATCACCCTGCCATACAAACCTAACTAAAATAATCATAGGTGGCCGCAAACATACATCATATACCGCACGTATTAATATTTATAGTGGTATCACCCACGATATTAACCTAGCCGGCATGATGCAAGAGTAATCTAGGCGTCCCCAAATTACTCAAGAGGAGATAAATAATATTTTTCTAGAGGACTTAAAATATATTCTCATAACATCCCTCTTGCTTGAGTTTGCAATTGTCCTCAATTACGGATTTGCTGGGTTTGAAAAGAATGAAGAAGTTCAGGGTAAACTCGGAAAAATTTCTCAGGCATCCATTTAGCATCTTCTTGAGGATGATTCTTGAAAGTCAAGAGATACTTGAAGTATTGATTACCTGTTCTTGTTGTTATTATCTCTTGGTCAATGATAGCATCAGGAACTAGTACTTCTTCCTCTCCTTCAATAAGAGGTGGTTCCTCATATATTGGGTGAGTAGGAAGTGTTCCTCGAAAAGGTTTCAAGAGATGGATATGAAAAGAATTGTGGATATTCCAATTAGATGGAAGCTCTAGTCTATAGGCCACATCATTAATCTTTTGAAGGATTTTAAATGGCCCATAATATCTAGGTGCTAGCTTCACTGCAGGGAATTTTTCCACACTCTTTAATCGACGTTTTTCAATTCTCAAAAGTACATAATCACCTTCTTGAAATGAAAAATCTGTGCGCTTCCTATTTGCTTGAGATGTATACTTCTCTTGAGCTCTTGCAATACAATCACGCACTTCAGCTAGAATGCGATCAAAGTCTCTAACATATTGGTCGGCAGCTTCAATCTTATGAGAGAGTCTAGTAGCCGGAATAGGCAAAGCTCTACCATAGATGATCTCAAATGGTGCTCGACCAGTAGCAGTATGAGGAGTATTATTATAAGCAAATTGGAGTAGGTGTATGTACTTATCCCATGCACTAGGTTTCTGGGAAACATAGGCTCTAAGCATATCTAAGATAGTGCTATTTGTAACTTCGGTTTGTCCATTCGATTCCGGATGGAAAGCCGTGGAAAAATCTAACTTAGTGCCTAAGTTTGAGAAAAGAGCAACCCAAAAGTGACTACAAAATTTAGAATCTCTATCAGAAACTATCACTTTGGGTAGTCCATGATGAACAAAAATTTACTTAACAAATATGTTCGCGGCTTGCTGAGAAGTTAGTGTCTTTTTACATGTAATGAAATAGGCTTACTTACTAAATCTGTCCACTATTGTCCAAATCATGTCATGGTGACTGGAAGTAGTAGGAAAGCCAGTAATGAAATCCATAGACACTTGTTCCCATGGTCTATCAGGAATAGGTAGAGGCATAAGCAATCCTAAAGCTTTGCCTTTGTAGCTTTTAATTGTTTGGGGCAAATGTTACATTCAGCTACAAATTTAGCTACATCATTCTTCAAATGAGGCCAATAGAATTCTCGAGAAACTACTTGAAGTGTTGCGGAAACTCCTCTATGTCCCACAAATGGTGGTTGGTGCATCTCTTCCAAGACAAGCTGTCTGTAAGGTTGAGTAACACACAATCTTTTCTCAAAGAAAAGATATCCATCATTATGAGAATAACTTCCTTGTGGTGTCCAATTGTTTTCACGCAATTTGATCCATATTTGAGAAAAATCTGGATCAACTTCGTAAGTTTCTTTCATAAGTACAAATGGTTCACTTTCAATAATGGAAATGTTGTTGATATTTGGTCTTCGACTCAAAGCATCGACAACAACATTTTCTTTTCCAGGTTGATATTGAATCATAGGTTGGAAACTTTGAATGAAAGATGCCCATTTAATATGCCTATCTGAAATAAGAGGTTGCGTAAGCAAACGCCTAATGCTTTGTTGGTCTGTCTTGATAAGAAATTCAGAGCCCATTAGGTAATGCTTCCAGATTTTCAAAGCATGCACTACTGCTGCTAATTCCTTGTCATAAGTGCTATAACTTTGCTCTGCATGCTTAAGCTTTCTACTTTGATAAGCAATAGGATGGTTGTCTTGCATAAGAACAGCTCCAAATCCTTTGCCACTAGCATCAGTCACTACTATAAAGAATGGTCTTTGAAAATCAGGTAGTGTTAAAACTGGTGCTTGTGTTAAAGCATTCTTGAGTGTTGCAAAAGATTTATCTTGCTTTTCAATCCAATTGAAATTTGTAGCTTTATTAAGGAGTTCAGTCAAAGGATGAGCAATACAAGCAAAATTCTTGACGAACTTCCTATAATAACTACATAGGCCAAGAAAAGATCTAAGATCATGTATGTTTCTAGGCGTAGGCCAAGAAGCAATACACTCAATTTTCTTAGGATCTACACGAATCCCTTCAGCCGACACTATATGACCTAAGTATTCAATCTCCTCTTGAAAGAAAGAACTCTTTTCAGGATTGACATACAATTCATTTTCTCTCAAAAGATTGAACACTTGTTCCAAGTGTTGTTCATGCTCTTGTCGATCCTTGCTGAAAACAAGAATGTCATCAAAGAACACTATAACAAAACTTTGAAACTTAAGGAATATGCGATTCATCATACGGCTGAAAGTAGCTGGAGCATTGGTCAAACCAAATGGCATAACCAAAAACTCATAGTGACCAGTTTGGGTTCTAGAAGCTGTCTTGAAAATGTCAGATTGAGTCATACGGACTTGATGATACCCAGACTTTAGGTCAATCTTGCTAAAGACCTTTGATCCTCTAAGCTTGTCAAGAAGATCATCTACCCTAGGAATAGGATATCTGTTCTTGACAGTAATCTTATTCAATGCACGATAGTCTACACACATTCGGTAAGTTCCGTTCTTCTTCTTAACAAGAAGTACTGGAGATCCAAAAGGTGAACTACTAGGTCGAATAAGGCCTCTCTCTAGCAAGTCTTCTATTTGGTTTTGGATTTCTCTTTGCTCTAAATTGTTGACTCTATAGGGAGCTTTACAAGGCGGAGAATTTCCAGGCAATAAGTCAATATTATGATCCTCAGGCCTAGACTTAGGTAATCCTGGAGGCAGATCTTCCATGAAACAGTCACTAAATTTGGAGATAAAAAGATCAAACTTTGGACTTTTGGATGTGTCAGACTCAGCATCAAGCTGGTTAACCCATACCATATAAGTCTTGTCTCTTTTTCTTAGAGCTCTCTTTGCTTGAGTGTGACTCAACAAAGGACTCATTTCTCCTTTGACTTGGAGGATAATATTTTCATTGTCCTTCCTTAGAGAAATGCTATGAGTGTCATAGTCTATAATAGGATTGTATTTGTGTCTCCAAGGCATACCCAAAATTATATCTACCCCTTGTAAAGGTGCAACAAAGAAATCCCTCTTTTCTGTTAAAGGTTTGATGCATAAATCCAAACTTTTCACCTCTTGCATGCAATTATACTTTGTTCCAGTAAATACTGCTTTGACTTTATAGTGCGTAGGTGAAGAATGAAGATTTAATGCTTTAAGTACCTTTTTCGAAATGAAATCATGTGTACTACCATCATCATTCAAAATAAGAACTTCATGTCCATTTATCGTTCCTTTTATTTTAAGCAAAGAATGAACATGAGGTTTACCTTCTTGTTCTGAGTAACCTGGCTCTGATACCACTGCAACCGGAATCTTATTCTAGGAATTGATTGTGGAAAAGTAGAGAATTCACAAGAATTAATTCAACCATAAAAACCATTACTTTGTAAGCTTCAACTAAATCAAATCAATTGAAAAATTAAACACTTAAACAAAAATACTTAGCTCAATAGACCATA
This sequence comes from Cibotium barometz, assembly GCF_041138505.1. Taxonomy (NCBI): domain Eukaryota; kingdom Viridiplantae; phylum Streptophyta; class Polypodiopsida; order Cyatheales; family Cibotiaceae; genus Cibotium; species Cibotium barometz. The sequence continues at coordinate 55,507,719 of NC_141070.1, forward strand.
TTGGGTGCAATCTTCCCCCCTCTTGTGCGTGGCCTCTCCCCACACAAGAGTATTTCTTTATTAGCTTTCTTTTTCACCAAAATTAGGCCATAGCTCCCAAAATATACAAGATGTGCTTTTTAGAGAGCACGGCACTCTTCTTTAACAAAAATAGAGTGTCAAATTGGGACTAGGGTAAAACCATAGGCTTTAATAAATTCCACATAAATAAATGTATCTTTCCTAAAGTTCAAAATGGAAAAATCATTTGCTAAGGTTACAAGCTACTATGCTTGCCAAAAATGAAATGTGATGAACCAAGACATTTCTTCCAAAATAAACTCTTCAATTCCCATAGTCTTCATCACCTGAAAATATAAGTCCAATTAATTATTAAATTAATCCCACAAATATTAAACAGGCACAAATCATCACCAACTCATGACTACCAGGCGTAAGTACCCCAGGAATCACCCTGCCATACAAACCTAACTGATATAATCATAGGTGGCCTCAAACATACATCATATACCGCACGTATTAATATTTATAGTGGTATCGCCCACGATATTAACCTAGCCGGCATGATGCAAGAGTAATCTAGGCGTCCCCAAATTACTCAAGAGGGGATAAATAATATTTTTCTAGAGGACTTAAAATATATTCTCATAACAGGAAGATATTGGATCTAGGAGTAAGAGTTGTTTTTTGAATTCGGGAATGGATCTGGTTGATTGACCTTGCTGGTTCTCAACGGATGAGTCCATGGCTCTTTTATATAGATCTGTTGGTTGATCTTGCTGATCTTGAACGGAGATTCCATTTTTTATTTTTATAAGTGAATATATTACCGGGTACTATGAGCTAGGAACTATCGAAAAGGCCCCTGGTGAGTGGACAGGTGGTGCGCGTTCTGGTTGCCAATGATGCCATAGGTACACCGATGAAGGAAAAACTATGGCAGCTTGTGAGGTAGCTTAGTTTTAGAAGCTAATTGGTGATAGGGAAGTTGTCATTTATTGTGACAACATGAGTAGCATAGAGTTGGTGAGGTAGCTTAGTTTTAGAAGCGAATTGGTGATAGGGAAGTTGTCATTTATTGTGACAACATGAGTAGCATAGAGTTGGTGAGTAACCTAATATACCATGCTAGAACAAAGCACATTGAGGTGCACTATCACTTTGTGAGGGAGAAGGTTCTAGCATGTGATGTAGATCTGGTATATGTCACCATAGAGGATTAGGTGGCTAACATATTCACGAAGGCATTGGGCACAAATAAGCTCCACAAGTTTAGAAACTTACTTGGAGTGCAGTGTGCGGAGTTGAGCTTGAGGGGAGTGTTGAGATATCGAGCTCAACTAGTGCTATGAAGATGGACATTGATGACCTGCCTGGGTGATAGCTTCCACACTTATTCCACTGGCATGGTTGGTGCAATTATGGTTGATAGTCGCCAGTGGATGACAAGCTATGTGACAACCACTTTGGAGTACTAGAGTTATGGCATAGTTATAGTGCTAGCTCATATAGTCGGGTTCACACTATGGACCAACCATTTTGTAGGTTATTGTAGGAGAGTACCTTCCCTTTATGTATGTACTCTTATCTTTTAGTTATATGGTTGTAGAGAAGAGAAGAAGATAGGAGAAAATTCATCCATCCATCTCTCTCTCTTGTGTCTTACACTCTCTTGTGTGTGTGTGTGTTTGCTTGTAAGGAACTCAAGCTCTCTCTCTCCCCCACATTCTCTTTACCCTCCTCACACACTCACTCTCTCATATATATGCAAGCAAGTACACAAGAGCTCATACAAGCAAGAGGCAAGCAAGAAAGCAATAGCATAGGAGAGTAGAGAAGAAAAGCTCTCTATTGAATTAGCATAAGAGAGTATAAGAGAATGAGAGGTTGGCTTTCCTTTTGCCTTATCTCCTTCGTTTCTAGGGTTCACTCTGTCATATGCATGCAAGCAAGCACAAAAGAGCTCATACAAGCAACAAGCAAGAAAGAAAGCAATAGCATAGGAGAGTAGAGAAGAAGAGACCTCTATTGAATTAGCATTAGAGAATATAAGAGAATGAGAGGTTGGCTTTCCTTTTACCTTATCTCCTTCATTTCTAGGGTTCACACCATTTGGACGGAAAAACTTAAAAATAAGGTTCTTAGGCTCTCTAGTCCACATAGGCTACTTAGTGTAAACACTTATGCAAAGGTAGTAGCCTAAAATCCTCGATCCCATGGTACACCTTTCATAGACAAGCAGGCAAGCACACACACAAAATATACTTTACATGGCTTTTAAGTCAATTCCGGCCTTTTTGGTGCCTGTGGCCTAAAAAGAAGGTGAAAATGATATGGTGGTCGGTATCGATGCCATAGAGGCCATTTTGACAAGGGTTAACATGCTGTTACATATCCGTAACGCCGCTATAGGCGTTACCACAAGAGGGGACGGCCTTTGGCTCACCACAGTGTTAGGTATCCGTAACGCCGCTACGGGCGTTACCACAAGACGGGACGACCTCTGGCTCACCACCCAACCATAGAGGAAGAATGAGGATTGCCCCTCACATCCCCCAGGCTATATAGTGTGTGGCCTACCGTCCACACTAGCCTGGCCGCCCATGACTCCGCATGGGCGTCCTCTCCCACTGAACCCCGGACATGGCCATCCGATCTGCCGTCGGTCTCACAGGCATTACAGCCTACGTGACATTACCCCCCCTTAAGAAGAGTTTTCGTCCTCGAAAACAAACTGGGGAAACCTTTTGGAAATCGCACTACGGCGTTCCCAGGTTGCCACCTCCTCATCCCTATCTGTCCATTTAACAAGTACCTCTTGGTACACTTTATGTCGGGTTTGTCTGTCGTCACGATACTCTAGAATCTTTTCAGGTTCATGTGGTATCTTTGGTGGCTCTATCAAGTCCACCAAAATCTTTGGAGAAACTGCGTTCTCTAACCCGTGAACTGATTTCTTCAGTTTACTGACATGGAAGAAAGGATGGACTTGAGAACTCTCCGGTAACTCAAGTTTATATGCTACGTCCCCAATCTTCTTAAGGATTTTAAAAGGACCACAATATCTCGGAGAAAGTTTATCACACTTTCCTGTTTTCATGGTTTCTGACTGCGCAGGAACCTTGAGAAATACAAAGTCACCTTCTGCAAAGGTCACCTTTCTCGTCCTTTAGCCGCATAAGTTTTAGCGCGATCCTGAGCGCTACGAATGCTCTCTCGTGCGGCTCTAAGCATATCATTCATATCTTCAAGGAAATCCTTGACAGATTGAATCTTCTCCTTTTCTAGGCCTACAGCCATCGGAGATCTCGGCTGGAATCCATACATTAACATGAATGGTGTAAATCCAGTCGCTGAGTGTTTGGAGCTGTTATAGGTAAACTCCAATAAGGGCAAGTACTCTTCCCAATTAGATTTCTTCTTACTAACATAAGAAAGCAACATATCCTCTAGAATTTGGTTAACTCTTTCGGTTTGACCATCAGACTCCGGATGATCTGCCGTACTCATACTCAGAGTAGTATCCAACTTTTTGAAGATTTTCCTTTAAAAATGATTGTTGAACTTTCTATCTCTATCCGACACTATACCTGCGGGCAGGCCATATAGCTTATAGAGATGTTCAATAAAGAGTTTTGCCAACTCTGGCGTTTTTACAGTTTTCTCGTGGTAATAAACTTTGCCATTTTAGTTAACCTGTCCACTACCACCCACACCGAGTCATTCCCTCGACTCGTCTTGGGTAAACCGGTAATGAAATCCATGGAAATGCTTTCCCATTTTCCTTGAGGAATCTCCAGCGGATAGAGTAGTCCTCCAATCTTAAGACGTTCATATTTATTGACCTGGCACTCACTGCATTTCAGCACATAAGTCTAGACATCCTTAAACAAACTAGGCCAATAAAACTGTCTTTTAACTAGTGCATAGGTCTTCTGAATCCCAGGATGACCCGCACTTGGACTATCATGACTTTCTTTAAGAATTTGGGTCCGAAAGTCACCAATAGTTGGTACACATACTCTACCCTTGTAAAGTAAGTACCCGTCGTCAATGGAGTAATTAGCATATTTCTCCCACGTGTCCGGTCGAGCTCGACCGCCGCTACGGGCAATTCGACGTGCCATTAACTGGGGAAGTCATTGGTAAGCAAATGTCTAGTAGTATCATGCAAGCCGTGATTTGGTATTTCAACCAAAACCCTAAGGCAAATTTCATGCCTTGATTTTGCATCATGTCATTAGCACAGAAGCTAATGTACTGGAGAGCACTCTAGTAGCGCAAGTTCTTAGACTATGCTACTAGATATTTGTAGACTACGCTACCATGTTGCATCACCAACTTGTTAAAACTTCTTCTTGGAAAGCTCTACGGCCATAGGAGAAATAAACTAGAGCCAATCTAATCATGCATCACAAGGATTAGTTCCAAAGTTGAGAGATACTTTCTCTTTTAGAGTAACATCTTTGCACAATTTGCTCTAGAATCTTGTTGAGTTTCTAACTACCATCAATCTACGGATGGTTAAACTCCACTCTAACTCAGAGTAAATGTAACTTTGAAAATTTCCCTTCAAATATAACAATCAAACTTCCTATCTCTTATGCCATACTATATCTGCGGGCAGATCATATAGTATGTGGAGATGTTTGATAAAGATTCTTGCACCACTACGGGTGTCTGGAGTTACATCCAATCACTTACAACTCTTTGTTGCTATTACCAGACACATCCCTTCAAGTATTGTTGCTATTACCAGACACTCCTTCAAGTATTGTTTGGACTCACACAACTATTCGAGTTTATGTGATATTTGAGGATATCCCTCCTTTCCCTCAAGAAAGGTTTTTTTCCTCAAAAACTCTACTCTCAAGCGGACTACGCGCTAGTGTCATAGGTCCAAGAACAAATCTAGACCGTGTTTAATATCATATGTTATATTCTTGAGTCCTTCCAAGAAACTTTTAAACATCTTGCAACGAAGATGTGGTATAGTGTCTACGCACATATGGTGGTACTATTGATAAACTACTTTTCAACAGATCAGTGGTTTCACACTTGTAACAAAGTGCTTCATTGTTGCATATTATTACCCTTCATAAACGATTACACACTTATGAATTATTTGGGTGGGTTGTACCATCTATCAAGAAAAATTCCAAACTACTAATTAATAACCACATTAGCAATCCACAGATAATGATTGAGCTTGCTGCGAAGCCATAGGTTGCTAGATAATTGATGGTAATTACACAAGCCCAATGTCTCATTACATCATACATTCAATATAAATGCAAACATCACAGTACTTCGTGATGATGAACTTAGGAATTTTATCCCCCCTGTTTGGTGTTGGTATGAAGTATAACTATGAGAACATTATTTGTTGCTGCCTCCTCATTATAGCGGCAAAGTTACCTAGTCATCACAGGTGGCAATCTCTACCAAGCTATAACCGATGACAAGCAAATAAACGAGTACTCTTGTAAGAACTTCATAACCATATCTCACACCAAACTCATAATCACTACGGATTAAATGCCAGGGCTTGCAAAATTGAATGTTATTTGATAGGTAGAGGGGATCATCAAACTACGGATGACCTCGACAACTCACTAGGACTAGTGATGTGTAACTTTTAAGTTACTCCACTCTCCTTGCTTATTCCATACCATCGAACAAATCGGTCCCTCGATTTGAGCAACGTCAACATATTTATGAGTACCTCGATACTCATGGATTGTGGTTCGGTAATTTAAAATGTTGATCTAGAGTATCTTTCACTCGAAGATCTTAATTTTATTAGCAACTATGTATTAGTAGTGAGTAACTACGTACCCACTATCATCACACTAGTAGCTCCATACTAGTCTGTGAGTAACTCCGTACCCAATGGCGTACCTCCCCCGAGTGGGAGTACCATATACAACCATATATAACAAGATGCTTAAGTCACTTGCTGCTAAGAAGTGACTACACAAATTGACCCCTTTATTGCACATTGCAGTACAATTTCTGGTATTACAACACGAATGTTTGGACGTCCTTATCATAGAGGTCAACTTAAAAACTAGTGCATAGGTCTTGTGGAGTCTCGGCTAACCTAATTACACCACTGGTGACTTCCTACAAAAAATGTGGCACCAAAGTCATCACCTATGTACTTTAACTCCGTAAAGTATATGGTCTTCATCTATCATCTATGGAAAGTTGTAAAACATTCGTGCGATGGATTTTTATCACCCTAAAATTATTGTGCACTATTTTAGTGTGAAGAGCTTTTTTCCTGGGTACCATGGTTCAAGCTCATCTTTTGCTAAATTCTCCGATTTAACAAAAGATATGTCTGCCTCCGAACACTCTAGTTCAGCCCCAGACTTTGAGTTTACATCTTAACACTCCGATTAAGTCAAAACTCACCAGATACAGTAGGATTTACCACTAAGCTCTCCGGCTTAGCCTCCTATCCTAACTCAGCCCGAGTTTATGTACATTACATATGTCGGATCCGATACTAACAACAACCAGGCTCATCTGGAGTGAGATACTACTCACTATTGCCATGTAAAACCTTATTAAATCCTAGAAATGCTCCACTCATTCCCTAGGGGTCATACGACTTATAGGGTTTACACACACATGAACTTTGTAAGCAAAATAGCATGTCATGCAATATTACAATTGCTTATGTAGGAAAGTAATATATTTCCCAAATTCATATGGTAGCAACTAAAATGTGCTCACAATCGCACACTTATGTTGAACATAGGCAAGACTACGCTTGCAAAATGCTAGTCTTACTGCTAACCTCTAGATTTAGATCACTCCGGAACTAAATCACTCTGTTAGCACTAGTACATCATCATGGTCTTGCTACCTAGAGCTTCTCCGAACTCTGTAAAACTGGGTTTTATCCCAACTTATGGCTATATTTGGTAATTTTCAAAGTTCAAATTTTATCTTTCACACTTTATCACTACAGACAAGTGTATATACAGACCTGCCAAAGAGTCAAGTTACATGCACAAGCCTTGGCGTCCCATTCCACCAATTCCGTGAGAATTTGATGTCCCATACCATCAAATTACCACCAAACCAATTGATGTGACATATAAAAAGGCTCTTTTCTCCCTCGAAAGATCACCACAAACTCTCGAGTAGTGGGATGTCGACGCATGGCAATAAAAAGAAGAGAAAACCATGCTAGTAAATTTAAGAACAGTTCTCTTCGTCGATCAACTTTTATAAGGGCATTGAGCATTACATCTCAAGACTATAACCCTTCAGATTTACCTTTGATTTCTACAAATCAATTCTAAATCTGCTATTATTATCTAGGCGTATGCTAATCCCTCATATTAGTACTCCTAGATAAACCATTCAATTGAGTACTGCTAGCAGCACTACTAGCCCCTTTATCCCAAGTAATACACACCTTAGAGATTACTTTTACCAGGCAATCACGTGACTAAATCAAACTAGTCACTAATCTCTAGGCCCAACACTATTTTGTTACTACCAACAAGGGCCAGCTTGCCTCTACGGGCCAAGGCTCTCTTGTTGCTACAAATAGTAAGCAACTTGTTTGGACACAAGGCATAACCACATCAAGACTACGCTTATACATGGTTCTCATTTGCCAAAGTTTATCACAATCTTCTAGCAACTGTTAAAAGATTGTGAAGGGTTATGAGCACTACGGCTCAATTAGGCTTACCTTGATTTCTCGTGATAAGCACTTCGTCTAATTTGGGCACAACTAACACCATTGCCGGTCCTTTTAGCCCAAGTAAAACACACCGCGGTTTTAGATTTACACTATAGCCAAACTACGTGACTTTGATGGTTAATACTAAATCCATTCTCAGCTTAAATTTAGTCTCTCTGAACCAAATGTGTGATCACCACATGTGCTACCCTCGAGGCGCTACGGCCATAGAAGTGTTCACTAGGCACAACGGCCATAGAACGGCTCTCTCTCGAAGGACTCGGTATTCGGCCGTGGGATTTGTCTCTCTCTTAGCACGCGGTGCTACGGCCATGTGCGGTAGGTCTCTTTCGTGGAAAACGGGCACTACGGCCACACGGCGCGACGGCCGTGTTGGGTTTGTTTCGTGGGGGTGTACCGTTGTTTTGTGTTTTTTTTAATAAAATAAATAAATAAATAACGGACCGGGCCCGATTTGGGGAGTGTCCACAACGGGCCCGATTCTGGCCGCCACCTGGCTGGCCGCCCGCTGGGCTAGCCGCCTGTGGGCTGGCCTGGCCACCTGGGCTGGCCTGGCTGGCCGAGTAAGGCCTGGCCGCCGCTGGCCAGGTAAAACTAGCTTAGCAGAGGCGTAACGGCTCGCTGTAACCAATGGCTCAAACGAGCTCAGCTCCTCATATCACAGACGTCATTTTCTGAAATTTTCAGCAGCGCCTCAGAAGGCATGCGATTCAGCTCCTCAAGCGTAGCAATCAACGCCTGGGCTGGCATGGCTGGCTGGTCGGGTAAGGCCTGGCCACCGCCGCAGGCTTTTCGCCCCCCCTCAAAAGAGGGTCACCTTGATCCAGCAAATCGCCCCCCCTCAAAAGAGGGTCACCTTGATCCAACAAATCGCCCCCCCTCAAACGAGGGTCGCGAGCCAGCTCTTCGCCCCCCTCATACAATGCTTCAATGAGTCTTTCGCAGACAGTGGGGCTGGTGCCGCCCTTCCCACGCACAGTAGAGACGGGTCGTGGGGCTGGTTTCGCCCCCCCACACCAAACCAAAAATTTTTGCACACAAGCTTCAACGCAGAGAGAGAGAAAAAAAATGAGCTCTTACCTGCAATTTGTTTGCTGTGTGTGACGGGGAGAGAGAGAGAGAGAGAGAGTTCTTCCCTTCCAAATCTTGGCCGCCTCCCTCCACAACCTCCATTCGAGATAAGGGTGAGAAGATGAATGGTTGAAAACCATCGAGTGGGCTCTGGTCCCCCGGTCACGCGCGGGCTCTGACAATCCCCTCGAACCACGCTCTGATACTAGTGTTACATATCCGTAACGCCGCTACGGGCGTTACCACAAGATGGGACGGTCTCTGGTGGCTCACCACAGTGTTAGATATCCGTAACGCTGCTACGGGTGTTACCACAAGAGGGGACGACCTCTGGCTCACCAACCAGCCATAGAGGAAGAATGAGGATTGCCCCTCATCCCCCACGCTATATAGTGTGTGGCCTGCCGTCCACACTAGCCTGGCCGCCCATGACTCCGCATGGGCGTCCTCTCCCACTGAACCCCGGACATGGCCATCCGGTTTGCCGTCGGTCAATCACAGGCATTACAGCCTACATGACACATGCCCTCCTTTCTGATGTAGATTCCATCCTCAAAATATGTCAGTGAAGATGAGTCAATGTCGCTGCGATGAAAGCTGATGATCGGATAGCCAAGTCTTGTGAGACTTGCGTTAAAAATGATTTAATCAATAAAATGTTCCTTATAAAAAGAGAACATGAAACATGGATTTGAAAAATAGATGTACATGCATGTTTCTCTGTTACTTATGAGACTAGATGGACTTAACTTGTCCTATGAAGAGGAAAGGTAAGGCCAATTTAACTTAGAGGTTAGCAATAAGCCTATCTGCACCTAAACTATTCTTAGTCACATGCCTATGGTTATGGTTTAGTCGCAAAATACTCAAACCTTGTGTGCTTAGTGGTAAGCATGAAGGTGATTAGACTTTTGTTATTGTTGCTTTTTTTTTTCTCTTAATAAAGATAAAAAAATAGGGGATAAGGCACCAACCCACCACGAAGACTAAGGCAATGGCCCAGAGACCTTCGTCAAGAGTATCTAAGGACCACCAGGAATCTCCTAATGATTATGGTAATGGCTTATCCTTTTTCTTTTATTAGCTTATCGGCAACACAAGGTTATATCCCATGAGAACCAAGGCATCGGCCTCAAGGTACCATCATAAGTAACCAAGAGTCCTACTAGGATCTTATACATGGCGATAGTTATCTTCTTGGTCTCTTCTTTTTTTGATATTATTATTTTTTAAATGTAAAACTCGCCTAAAGTTCACTAAAGGCTGAGTAGGAGTACTTAACATACTCCATCGGCATATTGTAAGGTCAGCCGTGGTTGGATATTGTGGTCGGATAGGGACATTACTAAGAAATGATATGGCCTTAGAGTTCCTCTAAACAAAAAATTAGAAAGTAATTCATTCCAAACAAAGTGGAAGAATTCGGTCCATATGAAGGTTGCATGTCAGCTGCATGGTTTCTTCAAGTTATAAAATCTAAATTTGGTTTCTGGACTACAACTCAATAACATATAAAACAATCTTACATGGCATAAGCTCAATATCAAATAACCATAGTGAATAAGCAAGCTTTGATTTGACTTCACTAGGTTGATCTTCCCCCTTGCTTAGGCTTGTTAAAACATAACCTTCTATGGATAAATAGGCTTCTTAAAACATAACCTTCTCAGTGTATCTTGGCTATGGAAGGGCATAGGTACTATAGATAAGTTGGTCAAGCACCTCACTCCCCGAAAAGCATCAATAAACTCAGGTAAGTTGGTCAAGCATAGGTACTACAAGTAAGTTGGTCAAGCATCTTACTCCCCAAAAAGGATCAATAAACTCACCTACTGCTACCCAGAATGGTGTTCTTACTTGGCTAAGTCCACACTAATTATATAAAGAACACTCATGTCATCATGCCTTTGTGGCATCACTCTTACCCCATGACTTAAGAGTAATGCAATCCTATAACATCAAAAATATGTCCTACACTACCAACAAATATGGGATACAGCAAAGACCATACGTCGTTTACATGCATGGCATGGAGCAATTGGATGGAATTACAATAAAAATAAATCAACGAAATTATTTCCATAAAAAATTACTCCTAAAGATGCATAAAAGTAATGAGAGTAGGTCTAGAAAGGTGGTACGTTGGACACTCCCTAAAATAACATGATTCTTGAGAGCCTAGAATAGGTGCACTAGTGTCATGCCGAGTGAAATCCATTACTTGAGACCTATAGGTCATGCAAAGAAGTTATGAAAACCTCATTTTCCATATTTAAGCATTATCTTTTTCTTAGATGTGTGCTCAGCTCCCTTTTTTATGATTTTTTAAAAATTAGTTTTTAATGTGGTATGTGTTGTTTGTTTGTTATAAGTGTCATGCTTATTGTACATGTCAGAGTTATTTTTTCCAACAGGTTTTCGCTTTGGGTGAACTTAAGTGTCTCAAGGAACAAAATAGTATTTGGGGGTACAAATAGAAGTTGGTTGTATGCTCCCCTTTTTGCTTTCCATCATCCATGGACTTCTCAAAGAGGGTGATGTATGCCTTTTGAAGCCAATTTTTCCATTTTTCTTGATGATGAGGTAGGTGGGATGAAGAAAACTTTAGCACCATAGGCATGTTGACATCGAGTCATACGGGGGTGGCAAGGGACTCTCATAAGACCAAATTGAGATTATTGGTTCTTGTTGAAATATACAAGTGAATAAGGTGTGTGCGGGAACAAGCCCTTGGTTAGAGGCTGTAAAAGAGAATGTGTAAATGTGAAAAAACCTATGAAAAGGTGAGAAGAATCTACTGGGAGAGAATAAAGGGTAGTATGAGAAGATTTAGGAAGTGTGGAGATATTCTGGAAAAAGTGAAGAGGTGGAGAGAATCAAGCAAAAGAGGTGGAGATATTCTGGGAGAGGTGGAGTGAATCAAGGAGAAATCAGTGGGATTAGCTTAGAATCCATTAGGTTTATGAACCCATTATCTAATTAATTAGGATTAGTAGATAATTAGAAATTAATCAAATTTTAAGTTATTTTTCAACTCACCTCTGTACCCCCAGGTGGTGGAGGAGCTCTAGCTCCTTGCACACTTAACATTAGCCCAAGCCATTTTAGCTACTAATAGTAGACTCAAGGGGCTACACACAACTCAAGGGATTTGAGCCAATTTAGCGCAGAACGCCGGCGGCAGCCCGATTTGCAGGCACGTTTTTTCTGCGAAAATTTGACATTACAGCTGCTCCAAATCAAATTGGTCTAATTCCTCATAGCTCTAGGGGATTTCAAGCATGCTTTACAAGCTGGTGAAGTCAGAATTCAATTTGATCAAGTCTACAGTGAGATCCAAGCTCTTCATCAAATCTGCAGGTGACTTTGGTAAAACAGAGATTAAGCTTTCAATATTTGGTCAAATCTTGTGTTTCTTGGCTTAATCCTCTACTAGACTCATTGCTATTGATGGCCTTGAAAGCATTTGAGCTCATTTGAAGTCTAAGGCACCAGATCTGGACTCCCCGCATACTCTGTTTTTTGCACACAAAATAATGGATTAATTTGCTAATCAATGATTAATCAATGCTAATCACTGTATTTTGATGCAATTGAGGGTTCAAATTAACCATTAGTATCTGATACAGATCCCTATAACTTCATATTGCAATTCGGAGTTGGTTTGATACTCCAACCATTCCGTACAAATTGGTTACCCTTGATTTTATGTAATTTCTGGTAAAATTGTGCTGATAAATTTGTGATAATCATCATTTTGCATTTAACCCTTGGTTAATGCCTGTAAATCTCACTCAAAATCAAGATTATTCACAGCCAGAGTTGCATTTGGGAATGTGCATAAGAATGAACGCTATTACATCAGTGTAAATATGGGATCAGACATTGCCCTTGTCCAGTCTAATTTCAACAGTTCTTCCTCCAGAGGAGATGTGGGAAGTGTAATTTTGGGTGAGACATCATACAATTCCAGCATTAGCAGATTCATCATGAGAGGCTTGATGAGATAAGGGTGATCTTAATGAAGGAACTACATGTGAAGCTTCTCGTATTGAAGTAGAAGTGACTAAAGTAGAAGCATGCTTTGATTCCCCGCTTCGTGAGGGTGATCTTAATGAAGGAACTACATGTGAAGCTTATCTTATTGAAGTTGAAGTGACTGAAGTAGAATCATGCTTTGTTTCTCCCCTTCTTGAGGTAGAGTCCAATGTTTGAAGGTTTTTGGGAATCTAAACTTTTTGAGGGAGGGATGGCAAACATTCCATCATGACTTGCTTTCCCTTGTTTTCTTTTGAATTGTTGGAATTGGTAGCTGATTGGCAAGGCTTGTACGTTGGCGTCACTTGGAATGATTGGATTTCCCTTCAGGACCCAAGACTTGAACTTGAAGAAGAGAGTGGGAATCCTAGTAATTAACACTCAATGCCCGCCTCTCAACATGTATCTCACATCTATGTTTGGTGCACATTTTTAAACGCCCCCATTATGAGGAAAAGCCATTGGTGCATAGGTCTTTGGTGGGAACCCTGACTTAGATGGGTCAAGTATGCAAGCATTAGCTTGGGGCTTGATGGTAGGGATAATATTCTTGGAATATTCCTTATGATACTTAAGTTCATTAGTGGGCAGTGGCCAAGTTCTTGATATGCAAGTGGATCGCATCCATATACCATAACAGACCATTTTGTATACGCGTCTACCACATGACCTGTAGCACTATATATGGACATAGTTATCACAAGCTATGGAATCCAATGCTTGTGAGTATCCACACCCTCTACACTTAGTACTTCCTCCATCCAGTGTCTATCTAGATCCCCATCTAAGCTCTACTTAAGAGCACGCAGGTACACACCACCATCACATTGTACCTGTCGCATTATCTATTGCACTTTGTTTTGCTATCTATCTTTTTGTTGTGCTATATTCTTTTAATCCACCTTGAAGTAGTTTTAGGTTTAGCTTGTAGCGATAATTTTGCCTAAGATTTTGGGCTTTTGGTTGTCAAGGTAAAGTAGGTTAAGTAGCTCTAGGAACCCATTTAGAGGTAGGTTGTGGCTCCTTTGCTTGGGTTCTCTTCTTCACGGAAGATGAGCGAAAGATGTGGATGCAAAGTTGGCAGTAGATATTGGTGTGAAGGATGTAGCCTTGGTTTGAGTTAATGGTGAGGCTTCATCCTTTGTTGCACTCAAGTGCTAGGTGTGGAGTTAGGGATTTTTTCCATGGAAACACTCCCTATGGCCCAGTCAATTTTTCATTGAGCTGCATTCATCCATGTCCATCCGAGAATGACATGTTCTTTCAAGGTTGTTCTAGGAGGCATGACCAAAAAATTATCGACCAAGTGCCCGTTATCACCATATATGATATTTTTAAGCGAGCCAAGAACTTTGGTATTTTCATTACTGATACCTTCTACTCTCGAGTTTATTTTTTCAAGTTAAGGTTTACCAAACTGATTCCATGTGTTAAAAGAGAGTAAAATTGTGAGTAGCACCTATTGTCAAGTAGTGCACTATAGAAAACCTTACCATAAGGGCTAAGTAATTCAATTGGTGTCTTGAGAGGTGGAATATGATCCTCCTTGTCATCTACTACCTCTCCAATATATGCTTATGTAACAGGTTTGGTATTTGCTTCCCGACATTGTTGAAGTTTGATTTGTCTCTCTCGTGCTTCCTTTTGGGCTTTGACATTTTTTAGTGCAGTATGTTTTCGATGAGAGGACCATAGTATTGCTTAAATTAATTACCATTAAGGAAACCAACGGTTTCAACTCCATCAAGGTCTCAATGCATATAGTACCCCTTGTGGCAGAACTTCACAAAATTAAAATGGTCCTTCCCTCGTTAACTTGATCTTTTTCTCCTTATTAACAAACCCCATACAAGTACAAGATCTCCTATCTTTATCTCTTTATGTTTGAGGTTTTGGTCAAACCACCATTTTTGACTCTTTCTCAATTAGCATATTTTACACAGCAAGTCATGTTTCCTCCTTGAGTTGTTCCAAAACCAACAACCATTCATCTAGTCCATTACCATTAAGGTTCTCAGTCAGAGCCACTCTCAAGTTGGGAACATGGATTTTATATTGCTAACATGTTAACATGATCACAATGTTAACAAGCTATATAGCATATTGTCCAACATCATAAATTCAATGTCAAGAACCTTGATTGAAGTGCATGTGGTCCAATAGTAAGAACCAAAGCATGATGGGTGAGCCTAGTGCAAAATTTCAAGTGGTGAAAGATCAATAATGTCAATATTAATGTGAATTAACATTAATAACACGTTTGAAGAATGCTATTAACAAATGTTAATAACATGTTATCACGTCAATGAAATCCTTGGCTGGGAATCATGAACTCCCAAGGTATTACTACCTCCCCTCAAATTGATGACCCTAATTCCTTGATAGTAGTCAATAGCTTGACCACCTCCTAGTTTCAACACCTATGTCCCCATCCTTATACCTAATTCAAATGGGATTATTTGTTTTATAAAGTGGTGAGAACTAATTTGAACTTAATAACATGTTATCACGTCAATGAAATCCTTGGCTGGGAATCATGAACTCCCAAGGTATTACTACCTCCCCTCAAATTGATGACCCTAATCCCTTGATAGTAGTCAACATAGCTTGACCACCTCCTAGTTTCAACACCTATGTCCCCATCCTTATACCTAATTCAAATGGGATTATTTGTTTTATAAAGTGGTGAGAACTAATTTGAACTTTATGGCTTACTATGGGTTAGGATTCACATGAGCAAAGCCCAATCAGTATCTACACAAACAAGATTGGCCTCATTGGAGATCTCAACCTTTTCAATGGTGTCTTCTTCTTCATCTCCTTCCACCAAGTTTGTTAGATTTTCTTTTTTAGGTAGTAGCCTTTTTCCAAATGGCCAGGTTTTCCACAAAAGTGACACTTCATGAACTTGGCCTTCGAGATAGCTTTTGATGTAGACCCTTTGAATGTCTTTTTGATGTAGAGCCTTTGAATGTCTTCTTATAGTGATGTAGGCATCATCATGCTTGAAGATCCCTTGTTTCCATTTTATTTTCTTTTCTTCTTCGAATAAGGCAGCAATGATATCAACCAATTTAGGAGATTTGAGACTGCTGAGAGTAGTTACTATGTTGTTATAGTCTTCTTGAGGCTGGCTTTTAAACAAAAGAGCAATACTTACATCTTTCTCAATGTCCATTTTAATACCAGCTAATTGAGTGATTAGACTTTTCATGTGATTTAAATGTGCTGGTAAAGATTCACCCACTTTTAGGTTGAGCTTGAATATTTAAAGAAGCACAGTGATTTTAGAGCTCTTGGCTCGGTTTTCAAATAGTTTTTGAAGCTCTTCTCGAGCTTCAAGAGATACCCTTTCCATCAATGTAGTGAATATACTAATCACTCAGCCCGCCCCAATGTTATAATAGAAAGAGCTTTTTCATCTTTTTCTATCCAAATGGCTTCTCCCTCTCTCATATTTAGCTCTTTTTCTCTTTGATTGGCTATGTTCCACAATTCCTTTTTCATTAAAATAAATTTCACCCTTGTTTATTCCCAGGTGTGGAAACTCTTGCCATCAAATCTATCAATTTTTAGTGCACTCCATAATGATAAAGAAGGGGGTCTTACCTCTTATAAACTGAGACAATATCTACTATTTTACAAAACTGAGATAAAAATGAAACACCTATACCTCTCCTTCCCCCCATACAAATGCATGTGGTTGCACAAGAACTCTAAAAACCCTAAGGTTTTTGCATATGAGGAGTAATGTGGTTTGGGTATTTTGTTAGTCTTCTTCTTGAGATTTTTTCTTTTCAACCTATGGATATTGTTCACATATTTGACATATTTTACATTTGATGATTCCTCCCTACTTCAATATAAATGGTGACACTAAAAAGGTTGTGCAAATTGGAGGCATGAGCAAAGTATCAACAAAAATGATGTAATGAGCCACTAAGAGAGTGATTAGCAACCCCCTTAGCTGAGATTTATATTTCAAGGATCAATGATAAGCTCAAAAATTAGTGCTAATAAGATTTAATTATTAAAAATTAGTACTAATAAGTGTTAATTATCAAAATTGACTCTATGTTTTATGTGCAGAGAATTACCAACTTTGGAGGGTTGATTTTGGCCTTCAAATCAAGGGCCTTTCTTCAAATGATGATATAAAGGTGTTTAGCCACACCTTAATCAATTGTTAGAACCATCAATAACCCATAACAACATTCTTATCATCCTTAATTGCTCTATTAATCAGAGTTAGCCCAAAAAATAGAGGCGATTGAGAATTTGATTGGTATTGCTATTCTTCACCATAAGGCATGAAATTTAAAATGTACCTTGCTTGACTAGAGCTCCATGCATATATTCAAAAATGTGGGAAGCGCTCTTTGGGAGCACTTGATTGGTGGGTGAGACAGTAAGGGTGGACGAGATGATTTGAGAGAAGTTGAGAAGATGGAAGGTCTATGGCCACAATCTATGGATGGCAAAGTAATCCTACCATGTGCATCTTGGATTTTATCCAAGAGGGAGGAGACAAGAGTGAAGAAGGTGATTGCATCCTTTCGCACACCAACACGTCATATGCATTGCCTAAAGGGTATCTTTAAAAAAAATAAGTTGAGTGGCTAAAAATCTCATGAGTGATTGGCACAAGTTCTTACAAGTATAGACTTTCAAGCTCTTTTATTTGAGATTTCCTTAATCATCATCACTGGTGAAAGTGTCTTAACTTACTAATATATTTTTGTGGATGGTGTTACTTTGTAGTTTGTGCTTCCTTTTACAATCACAGACTATGTAGCCGAAGATACTAGGATTGCCATTTATAATAGATTTCTTCAAAGGAGATCAACTTATAATCTATTGAGCAAGTAAGATCAACTCATCGAGGTAGAATTAGCGTGCTTAATTGAGAAGCATTTTCCAGCATCTATTCTCACTCTCCAAATGCACTTGTTGGTACACGTAGTAGATGAGGTTGCAATAGCAGGTCCTATCCATGGTCGATGGATGATTTTTTTGAAAAGTTCTACAAAAACATTAAAGCACTTTGTGAGAGAGAGGGAAAGGCCTAAAGGGAGCATGGTAGAATGTTGGCTAGTTCAAAAACCACTCATATACATCTCAAAGTTTCTTAGTCAAATAGATCCACGAATGCCTTGACTTTGGCACAACATAGATGATAGATCCACGAATGCCTTGACTTTGGCACAACATAGATGATAGTTGGAGAGGTACCACCACAAGGAAGTGGAATCGCTTGTAAGATGGATGAATGATAGGTATAAAGAGACACTCGCAAAAAGAATAAATGCTAGGAGACTTTTCAAGAGAAGATATAGATATAGATATCTTCCACAGTTGCCGAGCTTGCACTTCTTCCCATAGATATGTCATTTAGATGGCTAGAGATTACTCTTAGGCAAGCAAGGGATAATGGTGAAAGGATCACTAAGCGAGGAATGGAGTTTGCAAGAGGATGCAACCGGCACATAAGTAAGTTGAAGCACATATATAACCCTATTTAATTATTTTTATCATATAATTGATAATTTTTTGCTTAAATGTTTATTGAAGTATCATGATTTTGGAGTTTTATGGTCCCATCGTGCATCACTTTCACATGGAGCGTATAGATAAGAGAAGAATGGCCTTCGAGTTTACAATAGTGCCTAACTTTCTCCAAGAGAGTCGAGCTAGTGCCAACGCTATAAAACTTCACACCTCCAAATCTTGATTATTCTGGAGTCATACATCATACAAGATATCATAAACGTAAATTTTAGGCAATTTGACATTTCATTCTTGATATTCAATGGTTTAAACTAGTTTGCAATGGTCCAAAGGAACTACCACAACATTATGAGCAAGTAATAATTTTTAAGAAAATGTGTAAATTTTTCTTTTATAAATTGACTTTCTATTATTATATGGAATTGAAAAAAACATAATAAATCTTATAATATGGAGCAAGTAATTTTCCAACCAACCTTGTCAAAATGGTGGTTTGTAATACAAGTTTCACCTCGAAGAAAACACGTATATGGAGATAAAGATGTTGGGAAAGAAATGGAAGAGGGTGATAATGTTCCCATTGCTTCGGGGAGGGTAATCAAAGAGATACTCAGAATATAACCTTGTTGGGGAGATTACTCCTAACTTGAGGAATCCAATAGCTATGCCATCAACTAGGATTCAATGTTACCAAGAGCACAACACCCAACACGAGAATGCTTGGTTCACTTATACTTGAAAATCTTAACACCAAACTCGAGGAGTAATGATCTCTATATGTCTCCCCCGACCATAGGTTAAAAGAGTACACAACACTCAACACGTGTGGTTCACTTCTACTTGAAAATCTTAACACCAAACCCAAAGATTCAACGAACTATATTTTTCCTCCCCGACCACTTATCGACAAGTTTTTTTTTTTTCGAACACACCCGGGACCCACTCAAGTGGGTGGAGCCGATTTCCCCTTACAACAATTAGCCAATTATCATGGTCGGGCAAGGGCCACGTACCATCGGGCAAGAGCCACGAATTAGGCATCCCCCATGACCACCGCGATGAGTCGAGCGCTGGAATAGCGGAGGGGTCTCGTATGGATCCTCCTATCTCGGGTGATCCACCACCCGAGGAGGAGGAGTCACTCGAGTGTTCAAGGGGCAAGAGCCCGAGCAACCAAACACATCAAGCAAGCATAGGTGTCCCTTTATGCACAAGCACAATTGCATTTAGCTTATGTAGAGACTCTTCAGTAGATTCGTAGGACCCGTCAAATGTACGTACACCCTAGGTTCTGAAGGACACCCCAATTTTTTCATTTGAAGTGTAAAAATTGGACCGGCCTTTTTTTTCTTACCCTTCATATTTTTTTCAAATTGAAGCCCAACAGTAAAATTTTTCATGCCACTGTTGGCCAATCCACTTCATGGATAATTTATTCTAGACTGTAGCAGACACCTGATTATTAAATTGGCTGGAGACTTGAAGTGACTCATTTCAGGGATCTAATGCAAACAGTTGCGTCGTTGAAGACTGTGCATATTTAGGTCGTTGAAGCAATACGTACGCGTAACGCCAGCTGCAGTGGAAAGGCACCGTCAGCACCAGGAATCGAACCCGTGACTTCCATGGCTGTAAGCGCACAGAACTCTCGTGAAGACAGAACGCAAACATGAGAACAACAATCACACATAAATGCTTAGATTATAAGAACGATGGGAAAAAAAGAAAAGAAAGGAAAAGAAAAAGAGCAACTCAAGGGAAAAACTGTACAATCGTCCCCTACGGGCTGCTGGCTAGCTACCTATAACTCGGAAGTGGAAGGTCACACTTGCGTAAGGTTGGGGCACGTGTGGGATGAATAGAGAGCTGGGCGTTATCCTTGGACATCGCTGCGCTTGGTGTTGGAGTTGGGGGAACGTGGAGTGGACGGCACCTTCTCCCACTCGGTGGAAGAAGACCTGTGCAGGCGGCAACGGAATGAGCCGGTGTGCTTGGTGGGCGCACACAGGCACTGGTGGCGCCGCTTGGCGGAGTCCGTCGGAGACGACGGAGATGTGGGCGAGCCGGGAGCGGAAGATCCGTCGCATGATGACGATTTGCTGCTGGACTCCATCTGCAAAAGGAGATCTGTTCAGTGAAGGGACGGCACAAACGGGAGCGATCTACACCACAAGAACGCCGAAGGGAGATTGAAAGAAATGAGCAGGACTCACCGGAGGGCGGCTGCGGTCGGCTACAGAGTCCCCGCAGTCGGCAGAAAGCGCAGCAGTGAAGGAAGAGAAGAAACGAGCAGGCTGCAAAGCGAGCAAAGCGAGAGACAAGGGGATTACCCACTTCTTTTTATACAGAGAGTGTGGGGTGGCCTTGGCCGCATCCGGCAGCCAGCCTGCCTTCCAGGCCGCTACTACCGACAGATGCCCGTCGCCAGTCCCCCGCACAATAATGCACCCCCTCTACGGTTCATCATTTAATAATTCTCATTGCCGCTCCTTTGGACGCTTGTGCTGACAATTTTCACATTATTTCTCAATCCCTCAATCCTTGGGAAAAATCCTGGCGGTTGTAAACCTTGTCCAGACGTTAGAGTCCACACTCCACATTATTTATGACTCATGACCTTGATATTATCCTGCCCATTTGCAAGAAGGCCCTCTCCAAGATAACACGCATCCACCACACTTTCTTCACCATAATATCATTTGGGCCTTTTTAGATTATTGTCGTCCAATTATCTCCCCCAATGATGTTGACATGGACCCCATTTTCACCACACCCTTTTGGCCTTTTTTGTCGACCATCATTTTAGACAAGCAATAGTCATCCAATCATAGCCCACCAATGATGTGACATGGACCACGTACATAACAGAAGCCAAAAAGTCTTTTGAGGAAGTGGATTCTTCGACCGATACATGTTACTTTCAAAGGTTACAAAGTTGAGTAATTAGAGGTCCACCCAACACTCAATTGTTTAGAGTTAGGTATATATAACCAGTTTGAATTTTGAACCAAACTCGTTTCTTTGGTGAATCAAAGTTGTGATTTTTAATTTCTTACGATCTTTTCAAGAATTTCATGTTTAAATGGTCTGTATATCTCATGTGACAATTACCACTTCCAATCAAAGGTGCCATTACCACATGAATCTATACCTAAGTATAAAATAAAACAAAATTTCTCTACACACCCTTTTCAAAATTATATGATCTCAAGAAGTTTTTGAATCAAAGTTGTGATTTTAAATTTCTTACGATCTTTTCAAGAATTTCATGTTTAAATGGTCTGCATATCTCATGTGACAATTACCACTTCCAATCAAAGGTGCCATTACGACATGAATCTATACCCAATGTTTATAACAAGTATAAAATAAAACAAAATTTCTCTACACACCCTTTTCAAAATTATATGATCTCAAGAAGTTTTTGAATGTAGTTAGTTTGCTTATCTAACAAGTTTGATCTTGTATAAACATATGTTTAGAAATGGTGTGTCAACGATAATGGAAATTTCATTTAATGATACAAAGTGCTTATGACGATGAGCAAGCATTGTATGTAAATTCTAGTATCATGTCAATGCTTTTCAATTAAGTTCTTGATGTGGATACTTAATCTTTAAGATCCATTCATTCAAGAGAGATGGAAGTTATATTCCAACACTCTCAAGGAAATCTGCTATTCAAATGTATAGACAATTGCATACTCCAATCAAATGTCAAAGGGATGTTCAGGTATATTTACTTTTTGTGAGGATTTCTCAATAAGAAAAATGGCTCTGTGTGTGTGAAGAAATAGGTACACACTAGCACGAAAAGACTTTAAATCTATGTGAAGAAATAGGAACACATTAGCAAGAAAAGACTGTAAACCTATGTAATGTGTGTGTGTGTGTGTGTGTGTGTGTGTGTGTGTGTGTGTGTGTGAGAGAGAGAGAGAGAGAGAGAGAGAGAGAGAGAGAGAGAGAGAGAGAGAAGAAAAAGGTACACACTAGCACGAGAAGACTTTAAATATGTGTAAGGAAATAGGTACACACTAGCATGAAAAGACTTTAAATATGTGTAAGGAAATACACGAGAAGACTTTAAATCTGTGTAAGGAAATAGGTACACACTAGCATGAAAAGATTGTAACCCTGTGTATGTTATTTGTCTTTTGAGATCAAGATCAAAGGACCTCTCATATGCTATGTATGCCTTATACTAATCACATAGGCCATATTTTGGGCTCTCATAAACACTAAATCCACATATCACCTCTCCTTTAACCCTTTCCCTCTATTTATCTCCAATCTTTAAAGGCCTATATCTCCCATACCATACCTCAAATTTGGAAGATTCAAAAAGCAAGAGTGTATTGTCTTTTAAGCTCTATGCAATACTAAGCTCTTTGGTGATAGTAAGGTGACACTTCCATTGATGATGTGGAACACCTTGTGGCTATATCACTTTACCTATATATTACCACAAAACTATCATTTCTTAGAGTTCAAACAGTCATATCCTTTTTCTTTTTGAAGCTCCTCAATCCAAGATATGGTCGTGTAGATATGGGTCTTCATAAAATGTCTAAAGAACTAGAGTTTCAATGATTTGGTTCTCAATCATAGCTCAAATTATGGAGATTTAAGAAGCTTGGTTGACTGTTGAATAATTATTAACTTTAGAGAGAGAGAGAGAGAGAGAGAGAGAGAGAGAGAGAGAGAGAGAGAGAGAGAGAGAGAGAGAGAGAGAGAGAGAGAGAGAGAGAGAGAGAGAGAGAGATTTGTCAACAAGGATAGAAGGTAGAGAAAGAATACGGGCAAAACATCATTTTGGTAGGTAGGTAGAAAGAGAAAGAGGGAAGGTGGAGAGATAATACTAGAAAAACATCATTTTGTTTGCCCAGAAATGCTCACCAATAAAAATAACACCCCTTTATTTCTTTCACATCAACTAATTTTGCATACTTCACTGTAATCATAAGCACATCCATGCTTTGCATTATTTTTTAGAATCATTAACATGATATGCATGTTTTGTAGACATCTCCCTCCTGAAAGATGGAAAAGGGGCTTCTATTTAGACCAAACAACCTTACATATCTCACACAACTCTAGTTTAAGATCAAAACGTGTAAACTGCTTTGTGTGAAGGCTAAAATATGAATAAAAAATTTTAACATAGTAATGCATCATGAAAATTCTCCAAGATCCAAGAGGGGGTTGGTAAGTGTAAACTCACTTTTCAACTAAAATAAAAGTACACATATAAGCCTTTACTTGTGCTCTTTGATTCAAGCACTCATAAAAATTCTCCAAGATCCAAGAGGGGGTTGGTAAGTGAAAACTCACTTTTCAACTAAAATAAAAGTACACATATAAGCCTTTACTTGTGCTCTTTGATTCAAGCACTCACAAAAATTAAAGTATAAATTTAGAATCTTTAGCTATGGAATCCCATTTGAAATCCCATTTGAAGAGTTCTTGTGCTCTTTGATTCAATCACTCATAAAAATTAAAGTGTAAATCAAGGATCCTTTAGAATCTTTAGCTATGGAATCCCATTTGAAGAGTCATGATCATGGAATCCCATTTGAAGAGTCATGATCATGGAATCCCATTTGAGGACCACTTTTTTTTGGGTGATCACTATTTCTCAACACATTTAATATTTTTGAGTTTTAAATACAAAACATATGAAATAGGCTAGAAAACTTTGATATTCTCAATAAGTCATTCCAAGAGATGCATATGACACCCATGTGTGTCTTGGGCAATATCATTTTGGTTATTAAATCTTTTTTATCTATCAAAGCAAAATTCTAACAAATTTTCTTGCAATAAAAAGGAGTATAACTAGCAGAGCTACAATATTAATGGATGCTTCTAGCATGTTTGATGTCCTTTATTAAACAGTTTCTTTTTAAAACACTCTTCACTAGAGTCTTGAAAAATATATGTAATAAGGGGCAACATATATGAAAGAACGTGGAATAGCAGAGTACTGTGGACAGAGTGGAGGCACAACATGTGGATAGAGGCCAACAAACGATCGGGTCCCCCCACCTGAAGATCTTGTGGACCACCATAAAGGTGGGGGATAGTGAAAATGGAAACTTATTATTATAGGGTTTAAGAATGGTAAGATGGCCTAACTTTTGTCTTTTTAGCAATCAAAACAAAGCACTTGATATTTATCAAGTTTTTTGTATTAAGTGTTTATGTTTAAAGAGTATTTAAATTTTATTTTATTTTATATAATACTAAAGAATTACTAAAGAAGAGTGCTTTACTATCTAAAATAGGTGTATGGTTGGGATACTACTTTTTGGTTCAATATGCTTTAAATGTTAGAGAATACTTAAATACACCTTTGGAGCTAATTTGATTTGTAAATATTCCACTTCAGATGATAAATCTTCTTCTTCTTTTTAAGTCATCTGCTTTGAAATCAGCCTTGAGTAACTAACACCCTATAACCATGAAGAAATGTTATTTAATTTTTGAGCAAAGTATTTTGACCTAGTATAAATCATTACCATGAAGAAATGTTCTCTACTTTTTGAATAAAGTATTTTGACGTAGTATTCTTTAACATCTGAAGTTAGAGAATACTTAAATACACCTTTGGTGCCAATTCGATTTGTAAATATTTCCACTTTAGATAATAAATCTTCTTCTTCTTTTTAAGTCATCCACTTTGAAATCGGCCTCGAGTTACCAACACTTTATAACCATGAAGAAATGTTCTCTACTTTTTGAACAAAGTATTTTGACCTAGTATAAATCATTATCCTATGGCCATTCTCTTTTTTCTAAGTAAACATACTCTCAAATGCCAACTTGAAAATATAACATAGGATTAGGTACATTGATGCCAAGGTAAGTTTTATAAAAAAAGAAGTAAAAACTATCCTTTCATTGGATTCAGATCAACAAAATGACATATGTGAATCTTGACAAGTTCTTATAGATCTAAAGATGCAAGCCTATCATGACTTTCATTTTTGAAAAATAATAAGCATGAGATAAATTTGTATTCTATAGTTTTTAAATCATTATATAAAGAAAGCACAAGACACTACAAATAGTACTGAGTTATTTAATTATTTTTCATCTCACATGAATTTAAAAAGCACTCATAAAATGTCACAATACTATATCACAATATGTAGCAAGTTGATGACATAATTAGATTTAAAGATTTAAAGATCAAATGTGGATGATAATAATTATATATATATATATATATATATATATATATATATATATATATATACATGTAATGCAATATAAATGGGCTTCTAAGATGAACCCCAATGCATTTGACACCTTAATTATCTAGATACAAAATGAGGATAATGTTTGAATGGAGACATAGTTTTGTATCCTTCACTATAAAGAAGATTTCTTACATTATCACCATGGCGCATCATCAATCATATTTGTTTTGAGTTATATACAAGTCTCCATATAAAACTAGAGTATACTATATATATATATATATATATATATATATATATATATATATATATATATATATATATGTATGTATATGTATGTATGTATGTATGTATGTATGTATGTATGTAAAAATGAAATGTTCAATACCTTAATTTGAAAAACTTTAGCCCTACACTTGATTCAAATCTTAAAACTTGAGTTTTAAGACATGCTTGTATGTTAGGTCTGTAGGTGGTAAATAAGTTGACATAAGTTGACATGGAGATTATAGATGCACCTAAGCTCTATACCTCTAGAAAATCATGTAAATTTAATTCAAGTATAAATGTATTTATAACTAACTTGAAAAGTTAATTTAATCTTGAAGTAAATAGGGGTAATTTATCATACTCAAATTAAAGGGGGTAATTTAATCATACTCAAATTAAAGGGGAAAATTTTAATCATACTCAAATTAAAGGGGAAAAATTTTAATCATACTCAAATTAAAGGGGAAAAATTTAATCATACTCAAAAGTAAAGGGTGGTAATAAGCAATAAATTTCCCCTTTAACTCAAAGTAAAAGGGGGAAATTTAATCATATTCAAAGTAAGGGGGGTAATTGAATCATATTGAAAGTAAAAGAGGGTTATTTAATCATATTGAAAGTAAAAGAGGGTTATTTAATCATATTGAAAGTAAAGGGGGTAATTTAATCATATTGAAAGTAAAGGGGGCAATTTAATCATATTGAAAGTAAAGGAGGGTAATTTAAACATATTGAAAGACTTAGTAAAGGGAGTAATTTAATCATATTGAAAGAAAAGGGGGTAAATAATAATGTAACGTCGATGTAGCATCACATGCTTCTACACTTGAGAGGGTTCTTAAATCATCGTTTTTACAATATATACATGCAGATATTATATATTTCTTCAAATCAATACGTAATAGGTGTTTTGAATGCATGCCCTTAAAGTGTGTTTTCCAACCCCCCAAAAAAGATAGAACATATATTTTTAAAAACAAATTAAAGACAAGTTAAATATTTGTTTAAAAAAATCCTTATACATCCAAAGAAGGTGCATTGAATCCGTGCTTTTTGGACCTATGTTGGTTCTATAAGCATCTTGACTATGCACAAAGACAATTACATCCCGTACATTTTAATTGTGTAGCTAAAGTTTCTTTTGCTTGACTAGGCCTACTTTGGAGTCATCCCTTTTTATAGGTTTTTTTAAATTAAATAGGCCTATTGTGGTGTCATCCATTTTTAACATTACACTTTGGATAAGGATACAAACATTGGATTTTTACAGGGTTTTTTGATCAAGTAGACCTATTGTGGAGTCCTCCCTTTTATAGCTTTTGAACATCATGCTTTGGATACAAACAAAAGTAGTTAAGAAGTTTTTTTACAATTTAAGTAGGTATGGAACCATAGGTATGCGAACCAGGCACCAAGGAAAATGTCAGTATACACATACAAATGCACATACTGATGTATATGCCGTGGCTTGGGATATACGTCAATATATGTCTGTATACATATACTAATGCGCATACTGATGTATATGCCAAGGCTTGGGATATACATCCGTATACATATACGCCTCAGTATGTGCATCGATATGGTTGTCGGTATATGTAATTGATGTATATACCGACCCTGTAGTTGTTTTCGATAGAAATGGGCTACCAATTATAAGTATTAGATAATCATGGTACCAGCAACTGGATATGTCCACCTAATTATTTGAAAGTGAAATTAAACACAACGAAGCAAAGATTAATTACTCAAAGGCTGATTATATTAAAAGTGTTTTGTACAAGGTAGCCATTGGTAAAAATATAGCCAGCTTTTACAAGGTAGCCATTGGCAAAAAAATATAGCTAGTATAAAATACAACCATGGATTACAGAATGTGTAGAGAAAAAATGATAGTATGTATGGGGACCCAAATGATCTTCTCCATCGTCCCCTTTTGTAACCCCCAGTTGCCCCATGGGTTCTCTAGAACTCCATAGTGAAATAGAATAAAAATAGGTAAGATTACTTGAAAACATTACAATGGTTGAGTTTTGTAATTTAGAGATTCTTAATACTTATATATGTGACCACATGGGTCCAGTTTAAAGTTGTTATAAGATATTTTTTTCCTTAGATAAAATTTAATTTAAGGTAATATACCGCAGGGATATCTACTCCTCCTTCATGTGTAACATCTCTCTTTGCAAGTTGTTTTCCATCTATGCCTCATGCATAAACATAAGGGCCATGTGGAGAGATAAGAACTTCTTGAGACTTTTTTGCCATCTACTCATCTATCCACTAAGAGAGAACCAATATGCTTGTGGAAGAGCAAGGAAGGAAGGAGATGAATCACAATAAGATAGAACCAATATGCTTGTGGAAGAGTACGGAAGGAAGGAGATGAAGCACAATCAAGCCAGAACAAGATTGTATTTTTGGTTTAGAGTACGTGTTGTGGCCTTGGTGGAAGGGGGAATCCAATTTCTTTCTACATAGCTATCAACGTGGCTATACGCACGGTTATAGCTGCATGTACAATTGTGTAGATAACCATGCCACATATATGGTGCCTCTGTTCTCACTACTAGCACCACTCTCTCACTATTATGTGACTACATTGCGTGGCTACTATGCCCTCATTCTCTTGTGGTGTAAGTGCCTTAGGCGGCGGACTATGCATCCTCATGTGGGCATAACTTACTTGGAGCACTTCTTATAGTGTGAGTTCCTTATACAAACTATGCATCCTCGTGTGGGCATAGCTACTTGGAGCACTTCTTTGCACACTTCACAATGCATAAGGGTCTATTGTATAATAGGCTAGGCATATAGTCTATGGAATCGAGTCTACACATAAGGGTCTATTGTATAAGACTATGCAATAGACTCTCATGCATAGAATCTTGTACATAAGACTATACAATTGACTCTTGTGCATAGACTCTCTGCACAAGACTCTATTGCATAAGACTATGCAAAAGACTCTCATGTATAAGACTATACAATTGACTCTTATGCATAGACTCCCCGCACAAGACTCTATGCATAAGACTCTTATGTAATAGCCTCTATTCATAAGACTCTAGTGTAAGACTATGTAATTGACTCTATGCATAGAGTCTTATGTATAAGACTCTTATGTAATAGCCTCTATGCATAAGACTCTATGTGTAGGACTATGTATTGACTTTATCCATAGAGTCTTATGTATAGACTCTATGCATAGACTTTGAGCATAGAGTGTTTGCATAGACTCTTATGCATAAGACTATATATGACTCTATGCATAAGACTATGCAATAGAGTCTATGCATAAGACTATGCATATAGAGTCTATGCATTGTCTTATACATCGACTTATGCTCTCTTATGCACATTCTTACCTATGGACCATATGCATAATACTATGCATAGAGTCTAAAACAAATAATGCATAAAACTCTCCCATAGCACTTGGGCACAATCTTCCCTATGCATGTGGCCTTCTCCCATACATTGGCATTTATATAGTATTGAATCCATGCCACTTTAGGTCAAGACCTTAAACTATAATATATTTTAGGCCTAGAATTTAGCTTTTGAGTCTAGGGTATTATTAAAAAATGTGTAGCATTATATGGTAGCGATGTGTGTGAACACACTTAGAATCGTTGGGGCACTTTTTCCCTCACTACTAGGAGGTTTTTTCCCCCCATGCGTATGTACACCCTCTTATCTACTCATTTTGGGGTGTGTACTTATCTTTTGTATCTGCCACACATTTGTTCATTCTAATCTAGTGAGTTTGTGTGCTCTCAAGCTTCTCTATCTTGTGTGTGTGCATTGTTGCAACCCTAACCCTAATTCTAACAATTGGTATTAGAGCTAGCTTCCTTGACACTTGATCTAGTAGTCTCCCTCCCTCCTCATCACGACCCTGTTTTTATGTCTCCAATTGAGATATCCTCTTAGGAGAAGAAGGTATATACTGTAGTGTGTTGTATACGAAGTATACAAAAATTTTGGGGGTTCGTTGCACGATTCGGGCGTGTTTCGGGCGTCACAAGGTTTCTGCTAGAGGCATCATTTTGGATTGGTTCTGCTCGGTTTTAGGTGTAGCGGGGCAAAGATTTTGCGTGCAGCAGCATCTATAGTGTCTTCAAAAGCATCGACCATCATACTTTCGCCAGTAACACTCTATTCTCTACTTTGTGTTATTTTTCATACACTTTGTAGGTGATTCGGTCAGTTGGCAGCCATCCAGGGTTGCATTCAGTGAAGTACTTGCAATGTGTTGAAAGATTTTGCATTTGGTAGAAAGTCATGGCTGGTAGTAGTGATGTATTCAACATGTTGTCTGCCGAGGACAAACTTGATGGGACTAACTACCCATTGTGGTCCTATATGATGAGGCATGTATTGGTTGCTAAAGACCTTTGGAATGTGGTGAGTGGTAGTGAAACTCATCTTGTTTCATAAGTACCAGGGTAACCAGGTGCTGCAGGTACATCTGAAGTAACCAGGTGCTGCCAGGTACATCTGAAGTAGAATCTGATACAGATGTGGCTCCTCCACATGCACCACAATACCTCCTGCACATGCACCACAATACCTCCTGCTGCTCAAACGAGATGGGATTGAAGAGATGCACATGCACATGCACATGCATTGCTTCCACTTTCTATGAAGAAGTGAAGCATTACTTTCACTTTCTATGAAGAAGTGAAGCATTATTCCTCATATTCATTGCTTCCACTTTCTATGAAGAAGTGAAGCATTATGCACATGCACATGCATTGCTTCCACTTTCTATGAAGAAGTGAAGCATTATTCCTCATATTCGGTCATGTAAGACTTCAAAATAGGCATGGGATGCACTTGCTGCATTATACTAGCGCAATGAAGCACGTGTTGCATATCTGCGCAAATAGTTGGAGTCTGAACACATAAATGAGGGAGATTCAATGGACAACTTCTTGACAAAGATCAAAGATTTTAAGGAGCAGCTTGCTAGTGTGGATGAGATATATTAGTACATTGGTGCCCCAGTTCTCAATGCATTGTCAGATTCTTATCAGAGTTTTGCCTCTACCCTTAGACTCATGAGTGATGAAGGGAAATCCAAATGCCCTTACATTTGATGAGCTGGTTTCAGTACTCTTGCAAGAAGGGCAGTATAGGCAAAACAAATCTGTTATGCGAGTTGGTGACCAAGCTTTTTTTGCCAATCAGAAAGGCAAAAGTAAAGCTTCTTTGTATGGTGGCTATAAGCCAAAATCAGAATTCTCAGGTAAGAATGCAGAGAAATAAGGTGATAAGCCTAAAAAGAGCAAGTGTCACTATTGTAGGAAACCAGGGCACTACATAAATGAGTGCAAGAAAAGGCTAGAGAAGGAGAAAAAGAAAGAATCAGGCATGGTTGTGGTTGATGCATCTGCACCAAGTGCAGAGAAGGAGGAATCTGTAAATTTTCCTCAAATTAATTGGGCATGGAATGTACATTGCAGTTATGACCCTTCTGTTCATGATGTATGCATGTCAGTGGAAGAATCGAGTGCTTAGTACTTTGACAGTGGTGCTAGTAAGCACATTACTTCACAAAAAAATTTGTTCTCATCTCTGGAATCTGTCCCAAGTGCAGGAACCGTCACATGCGCAAATGGTTCCTCATGTTTTGTTAAAAGAATTGGTAGAGTTGTGCTCACTATTGCAAATGGGAGTGCATTTACTCTTTCTAAAGTTTTATATGTGCTAGGCATTAAGAAGAACGTGCTATCAGTTTTAGCCTTAGCGTTGTCAGGCTTGACAGTGAAATTTGTGGATGACAAATGTACAGTTTAGGATAGAAATGATGGTTATTCTATCATTGCCTCAAGTACCTTGTTTCATGGCCTACACAAGATGGATGTATTTGAGAAGTTACAGCATGATGCTTGCTCAGTCTCTATGACTCATGCTATGAGTGATGCAAAATTATGGCATGCATGATTTGGCCATCTGAATTATGGCAGTTTGTTATGCCTTCAAAGGCATGATATGGTGTCTGAGTTGCCAACTCTTGAGACTCCTACTAGACATATATATGAGGGGTGTATTCTTGGTAAAATGCATCGGGCATCATTTCCAAAGGATGGATCTGTGAGAGCTGTCAAGAAATTATAGCTTATACATAGTGATGTATGTGGTCCTATGAGGACACCATCTATAGGAGGATATCTCTACTTCGTCACTTTTACTCTAGATATATCTGGGTGTATCCATTAAAGTAGAGGTCAGAGGTTTTTATGTGCTTTAGGCACTTTGTATCCATGGCTGAAAAATGCATGTGAATGTAAAGTTGGCACCCTTCATTTAGATCGAGGGGATCCAAGGAATTTCATGCATATATGGCTGAAAAATGCATGTGAATGTAAAGTTGGCACCCTTCATTTAGATCGAGGGGGGAGTATATGTCCAAGGAATTTCATGCATATTTGTGGGATACAGTTCAGAAAGCAAGGGAGATAGACTCTACCATCTGGCCTCAAAACAGCTTTTGGTAAGTAGAGATGTTGTTTTTATCGAAAACTCAGTTCAACCCATGCTTTCATGCAAAAAACAGTAGAATGTATGCTCACAGGACATGTTTGATTCACTCCTACCTTTGATTGATGGAGGGAAGCCATATGTATAGCAATTGAATGCTCAACCAAGTGCTGAAATTCAACCTTTGCAGGTGCAACATAAGCATGCAAATCAGCCTTTTGATGAGGAAATTACTGAGAATGTAGTGGATGAGGAGAGAGCAGCCATAGAAGAATCTAGGCGTATGCCAAAATGGCTTGTGCAGACATTGAGGGATAGCAAGTTGGCAACTCCTTTACCTAGCAAAACTCATGCAGATTCTCATCATGCAGATTATTCTCATGTGGATCATGTTCTCATTTCTACTTTATATAATGAGGAGGAACTTGTTTCCTTTAAGGAAGCACAGGATGATGATCATTGGATGCATGCTATGCAGGATGAGTATAACTCTATACTCAAGAATGACACCTAGTATTTGATAGATCTACCTCATGGTGGCGAGAAGGCCATTGGTACTAAGTCAGTTTACAAGTTAAAACGCAAAGTAGATGGTAGCATTGATTGCTACCATTAGGACATTTTGGAGGGCATTCGTAGGGCCTTGTAAGAAAATGGTTAATTCTTATTTTCTTTCTCTAGAAAAAATCTTGAAATATTAAAATAAAGAGAATGTAAAAGTCATAAAAGTGTAGTCTCTAAGCTAGAGAGGTAAATTTTCTCCCAGGTGGCCATCTTAAAGTTCGTTGGAACCTTCTTTGAAATGATACATTCGAACTGCAAGAATAAGGTTAGTTCAGGAGGATATTATTGCACGGAAGATAGTTTGGAGAGAATTAGAACCTTTATCTCCAATTTCAAAAGACAAATACAAGACTTCTCTCACCATAACCAGTCCTATTCTTTCACTCTGCATCATATAGTATACTTACATTCCTAGAACACTCCAATGGAGAACAACCATGTACACACTCATTCTATTGAAGAGTCCAATCATGAAAGCATTAAGAGAAAGTACCATCTACACATTGATCTAGATAGTGCGTATGCGCCCATTCAAAAACGCAAAAGTGGGCAACTATTTCTCTCATCATATGTTAAAGATCATATGAGGTTTTCATGGAAGCAACACATAGACCTTTGGTGTGATGGCTCCATCTATCCTATTGACCCCTGTACTGCTTCACATCCTCTCTTTTCAAATCCCACAACTCTCTTACATTTTGCAGGTGATGGTGCCACAGGCTTACTAGGATATTGCAAGTCAATTTCTTACATACAAGAAAGAGAAAGGCATTATTCACAACACTTAGCAAATGAGCTTCTTGGCTTATCTAGTGAATGCAAGACACAAAAAGTTAGATTGGAAGAACAAGAATGTCAAATCAATAAACTAAGAAGTGACCTCCACAAATATAGAGAAAAAGACACAATCATTGGACGGTGCATACAGAAAAGAAAGCTCAAAAACGTCGAGAACTTGAGGCTCAGTTATAGAGGCCTAAAGAAGAGAATCCAAGCCATAAGGTAAGATTGCACTGAATGCAATCCCATTCACATGTCTTTTGTGTTAGCAATTAATATTATTTTATTTGCTGGGCTTCGTTGGGATTTACATGTTCTCTACGTTAGTAACGAGTAGTGTTGTATTTGTAGGGTTGTCATACATCCTAACAAAGAGAATATTAATCCCAATCTCAATCCAGCAAAGCAACTAAAACCATTCGTGACATCAAGAATGGCAAGAGAAATGATAAAAGAGAAGAAGTTCAAGGTGGTTCAATGAGATATAGTTGATGAATAGTAACCAACAATACAATTTCAGGCGGATATTCAATATGCCATGGATTCAAGTGGAGTCAGTCGTCGTAAGGGTTATAGTGCCATGGATATTCAAGTGGAGTCAGTCGTAAGGGTTATAGTGCCATCCAGAAGTCAGTGACATCCCTCCTTCAGGCCAAAGGCATTAAAGCAAAGCTACTTCCAACACCTATAAAAGTTTGGAGACATAGGGAGGAATTAAACACAGAACAACTTCACTATGTTGGTCACTCATACCACATTGTAGGAGAGTTTAAGGGAGAAGGTGGCAGCATATTCTATAATGAACACAACAATATATTCATGGACTTGGAGCTCTTGCAAAAGAGAATGGCGAAGTTCTATGATATTACATTTGAGGAGGTAGGAGGTGTACTTCAGTTTGTCATCAAGCTTGATGAGTGTGAGATCAAGGACAAAAAGACGGAAAGGGTCACAACACTTATGAATAGGGCTCTTTGTAATTGCAATAGGGATGATTCAAAGTATTTTAGTGTGCAGTCCGAGATGAACATCTGGTGGCTAGGGTCATTTGAGGTCAAGAAAGAGGACCATGAATCCTTGTTTTGGGTATTTCATCAGACACATATCCCCAATCTCATCAAAGAACAGATGAATGCAAACAAGATGCTCCATGCAGAGAAAAGGGAGGAATTTCAAGTCCAATGGCATCTTGCGGCGGGTGATTTTTGAAGACTCTCAAGTGCTTATTTAATTGCAGCAAAGGGGGCAATGCAAAGTCTCCATGCCTTTACTGCATGGACTTCGCAAGGGTGATGGACTCTAAGTGGTGGAGATGACCACCCACCAACAGACAAATTTTGGATGAGAACTTTAAACCAGTGTTTGAGATTCCTCTTTCCAATGTGCATATATGCACGCTTCATGCTTTGTGTCATATCATAGAGAAACTGGTATATCGCCACATTGGTGTTGCTTGGAAGATCAAGAATGTAGCAAAGAGGAAAGAAGCCATTAGTGCATTAGAGAAGGTGCTATCAAAAATTGGACTACATGGAGGTAATGTCCAGATTCTGAAGGGCATTAAAAAGTCATCAACTGAAAAGGAAATTCCAATGAAGCCCTCCATTGGAAGTGTTAAGGCAAGAAGATTTCTTTCCAAGCCAATGAATAATCACCAACACAAACTTAAAAAGTTAGGAAAGCAATATACAACAACCTACACAAGTTGAATCGAATACCAACAATGGAAAAAGTTTCATAATGCAATGAAAGACCATGAAGGTGCTTTAAGGAATGTCAAAGCAGATGTTTGGTGTTCAATTGATACTCTATTCCAAATGTGTGAGAAAGTCAACTACTCCTAGCAAGACAAAAAGAGCTTTCAAGAAAACTTACAAGCGTTCAAAAAAGCATTCAGAGCTGCTTGGACTGACACCAATATTACACACTACATGGTATGTTTCTAGTTTACTCTTGTTTCCTAGCCATCGATACTGCATTGTATGTTTTCTTATGCAACATATTCTCTACAACCACATGCCTTACTTTATCAACAAGTACAGAGATCCTAGCCTTTGGAACATGTTACCATATTATAGTAGTGATGTGTGTGAACACACTTAGGACCGCCGGGGCACTTTTTCCCTCACTAGGAGGTTTTTTCCCCCGTGCATTGTATATACGCCCATTATCTTCTAGGGCTTGTTATCTTTCATTTTTGGCACTCATAATACACTACTGTGTTGTGCTCAAGCTTCCTCATCTTCTTGAAGTTGTGTGTGCATTCCTGCAACCCTAATTCTAACAATTGGTATCAGAGCAGGCTTCCTCCTCCCGGGCAGCATCACCGGCACCTGCCGCTTCATCTCCTCCGATTGCGACGAGGTTTCACGAGCGTCTGCAGGTTAGTATATGCCGTGGGAGAGCCCATAGGGCTTGGTCATTTCAGAATTTTGATCTGAGGTCATTTCGCCCTCCGTTTTTGCATTCCAAGTACTGCGCAGGCAAAATCGTCCTACTGTGCAGATTTTCTGTCAAGATTAAAATCTGCAGGACAAGTGCCCATTCGTCTGTTTTGGGCTGTGCTACATAGCACAGGTCGATTTTATACAGGTTTACCTCTTACAGACAGCATTTACATCTAGTAGTACAGTCATTGGCCATGGCTGACAACAATGATGTATTCCGCATGTTGGCTGCTGAGGATAAGTTGGATGGCACCAACTATCCATTGTGGGCATATATGATGCGACATGTATTGGTAGCAAAGGGGTTATGGAATATTGTGCAGGGTATTGATGCACGTCCTATTGTGGCTGGGAATGCTGCAAACACATCAGAAACAGGTACTGTTGATGATGGTGCAGGCACAAGTGCTGTAGCAGCTGTTCGAGAACCACCACTTTCAGCAGAGCAGATTCGTTGGGATGGTAGAGATGCGCAGGCTCATGCCTTGATTGCGCTGTCTGTCAAACGTACCATTATCCCACATATTCGCTCCTGCAGGACTTCTAAGGATGCTTGGGATGTACTTGCCACATTGTATCAGGCAAGAAATGAGGCTCGTGTTGCTTACCTCCGAAAACAGTTGGAGAGTGAGCATATGAACGAAGGTGATTCTATGGATAGCTTTTTGACAAAGATCAAGGATTTCAAAGAGCAGCTCATTTCTGCAGATGAAATCCTGTCAGACAGTTCACTTGTGCAGACTGTTTTGAATGGTTTACCAGATTCTTATCAGGGTTTTGCTTCCACTCTTCGCTTGATGATGAAAGGCAATCCCAATGCCTTATCATTTGAGGAGTTAGTTTCTGTTTTGCTGCAAGAAGACCAGTCAAGGCAAAACAGGAATATTATGCGTGTCGCAGATCAAGCTTTTGTTGCTAGTCAGAGAAGCGGGAAAGGTAAAGCTGGCTTTTCTTCTAGTAAGCAGAAATCTGCAAATGCTGCGCAACCAAAGAAGGAAGACAAAGATGAGAAGAAGGGTGACAAACAGAAGACATTTTGCAAGTACTGTAAGGGAAATGATCATGTCATCAAAGCGTGTCCTAAGCTGGCTGCGAAAGAGGCTAAGAAGAAAGAGGCTGGTATGGCTGTTGTTGCAGATGCCTCTCCTTCTAACAATGAATCTGCTAATGTTGTGCTAGATACAGAATGGGCATTCAATGCGCAGTGCAGTTATGACCCATCTTTGCATGACACATGCATGTCTGCAGTAGATTCAGATGTATGGTACTTTGACAGTGGTGCCACTAAGCATATCACCTCGCAGCGCAGTTTATTCACCTTCCTTGAGTCTGCTCCCACAGGGAATACTGTCACTTGTGCCAATAACTCCTCTTATCCCGTTGAAGGAGTTGGACAGATTGTGCTGAATGTTGCAAATGGCAACACCTTTACACTTTTTGATGCATTGTATGTGCCAGGGATCAAAAAGAATCTGCTGTCAGTCTCCGCATTTGCCAAAACAGGTTTGGTTATAAAATTTGTGGATGACAGATGTACTGTTCATGATCTCTCTTGTGGTGACATCATTGTAGCATCTGGTTCACTATGTCGAGGGCTGTATAAGCTCAATATGGATGGCAAATGTGTAAAGGATTCAGCATGTGCTATTATGGATACGCAGGCTATTTCAAATGCAAAACTGTGGCATGCACGTTTTGGTCATCTGAATTTTGCAAGTTTGCTGCGCCTGCAGAAATCTGAAATGGTGTCTTCTTTGCCTAAGCTTGAGGCACCTGTCAAGCATGTTTGTGAGGGCTGCATATTGGGTAAAATGCAGCGTGCTTCCTTTCCCAAAGATGGATCAGTGAGAGCTGAACGCAGATTGCAGCTTGTTCACAGTGATGTTTGTGGTCCCATGCAAACTCCATCATTTGGAAACTACCTTTACTTCGTGACTTTCATTGATGATTTTACCAGGCATGCATGGGTATATCCTTTGAAGGCAAAGTCCGAAGTGTTTTTGTGCTTCAAACAGTTTTTGGTTATGGCTGAAAATGTGTCACAAAGTAAGATGGGCACCCTCCGTTCAGATCGAGGGGGGGAGTATATGTCTTCAGAATTTAATGCATTTCTGGCTGAGCGTGGGATAAAACACCAATGTACAGTGCCGTATACACCACAGCAAAATGGTGTGGCTGAGAGAAAAAACAGGTCTCTCATGGAAATGGCAAGATGTATGGTTAAGAGTCAAAGTCTACCACATGGTTTTTGGCTTGAGGCTGTCATGTGTGCCACTTATGTACTAAACAGGTGTCCCACCAAAGCATTACAGGTTGTCACTCCATATGAGGCTTGGCATGGCCGCAAGCCATCTGTTGGCCATTTACGTGTTTTTGGTTGCCTGGCATATGCATTAGTGCCTGTGCAACATCGCAGAAAATTGGATGACAAAGCTGTCAAATGTATTTTTGTTGGATATAGTGCTGAGAGCAAAGGCTATCGTTTGTATCATCCACAGACAAAGCGCATTTTGGTTAGCCGTGATGTTGTATTTGTGGAAGATGCAGTTCAGCCCTTGGTTTCATGTACTAAGGAGACAGATATCAGCTCACGTGATGTCTATGATACATTGTTGCCTCTTTTCAGTGGTGCACAGTCAAGTGCAATACCTCATGAGGCAGTTTTTCAGCCTATGCAGGTTTTAAATGATGGCACAGATCAGCCTATATCTGATGTAGATGTGCATGATGCACTTGAGGATGAGAGACAAGAGATTGAGGGCTCTAAAAACATGCCTAGATGGCTGGTGCAGACTTTGCGTGACAGCAAGTTGGATGCCCCTTTGTCTAGTCGCACTCGTTCTGGCTCTCATGGTGCCTCTTATGCGTCAGATTGTTATGCATTGGCTGTTTCTAGTATGTGCGATGAAAGTGAGCCTGTTTCATTTGATGAGGCACAAAGTTCAGAAAATTGGATGGCTGCTATGCAAGCAGAATACGATGCTATTATGAAGAATGGTACATGGTCTTTATGTGACTTGCCCCCTGGCAAGAAGGCCATTGGCACTAAGTGGGTATACAAATTGAAGCGTAAGCCTGATGGCACAGTGGATCGCCATAAGGCTAGGCTTGTTGCAAAAGGTTATGCTCAAGAGAAAGGCATTGATTTTGATGAGACTTTTGCTCCCACATGTCGTATGACCACTGTTCGTAGCATCTGTGCATTAGCAGCTCATAATGGTTGGAATGTACATCAGCTGGACATAAAGACTGCGTTCTTAAATGGAGATTTGCATGAGGAGGTGTATGTATCGCAGCCTCGTGGTTTTGTTCAAAGAGGGCAGGAAAACAAAGTGTGCAGGTTAAAAAAGGCTTTATATGGTTTAAAGCAAGCTCCACGAGCTTGGTATGAAAAAATACATGCATATTTGACTGCACATGGGTTTCAGAATAGTCCAACAGAAAGCACTTTGTATGCTAAACGTGTGGATGGTGTACATCTAATCATTGCTCTCTATGTCGATGACATGCTGCTCACAGGACCAAATGAGAGTCATATTGCTGATTTTAAGGCTGATTTGAATGCCTCTTTTGAGATGTCAGATTTGGGGCATTTGCATCATTATTTGGGGATACAATTTAAGCAGTGTGATGGAGGTATTGCTTTGTGTCAGACAAAGTATATTGAAACATTGTTGCGGAGATTTGGCCTTGAAGACTGCAAGCCTATTGCTACTCCAATGGAGACAGGTTTGAAGTTGAGTCTTCATGATGCTGGAGATCACTTTGATGTCACACTCTATCAGACAGCTGTTGGTTGCCTCATTTATGTATGCATAACGAGGCCAGACATTCAGTTTGCAGTCTCACAGGTGAGCAGATTTATGCATAGCCCAGGCATTAAGCATTGGCAGGCAGTGAAGCGTATCTTTCGCTATTTGAGTGGTACTCGGCATCTTGGGTTGTTTTATCCCAAGGGGGGATCATTGTCGCCAGATTTACATGCTTTTTCAGATTCTGACTGGGCTGGTTGTTATGACACACGCGTGTCCACGAGTGGTTTTTGCTTCATGCTTGGAAGCTCATGCATATCATGGTTGAGCAAGAAGCAGCCTACTGTGGCCACTTCTAGTTGTGAAGCTGAGTACAGGGCAGCTTTCACAGCTACGGTTGAGTGTGTGTGGCTCAGACGCCTTATGGCTGATTTGGGTGTTGGGCAGCCATCTGCCACCACCATCTTCACTGACAGTCAGAGCGCATTGGCAGTTGCGCGGAACCCAGTGTTCCATGCTCGTACGAAGCACATTGAGGTGCACTACCATTATGTCAGGGAGAGACTCTCTGCAGGAGAGATCAGTTTGGCTTATGTGCCAACACAGGATAACCTTGCAGACCTTTTCACAAAGGCTCTGCCTCGTGAGAAGTTCGAAGCTTTTCGCAAAGCTTTGGGCTTACTCCCTTTTGTGGATTCGTCCACATAGCTAGACACTTCCCTATACATGAGTGCTAGCTCTTGTTCACCGCATCACTCCAGGGGGGATTTGTTACCATATTATAGTAGTGATGTGTGTGAACACACTTAGGACCGCCGGGGCACTTTTTCCCTCACTAGGAGGTTTTTTCCCCCGTGCATTGTATATACGCCCATTATCTTCTAGGGCTTGTTATCTTTCATTTTTGGCACTCATAATACACTACTGTGTTGTGCTCAAGCTTCCTCATCTTCTTGAAGTTGTGTGTGCATTCCTGCAACCCTAATTCTAACAGAACACACAAGGACTCGAGAAATCACACTATGTGGCCCGAAATGCATATTTCAGGCATATACAACATGGTGGTGGAAAAAGTAAGGCAAACAGCCTACAAGCAGTGTTCCAATGGTTCTATAGAAGGATACT
This sequence comes from Cibotium barometz, assembly GCF_041138505.1. Lineage (NCBI taxonomy): Eukaryota > Viridiplantae > Streptophyta > Polypodiopsida > Cyatheales > Cibotiaceae > Cibotium > Cibotium barometz. Next base: position 55,548,693 of record NC_141070.1, read on the forward strand.
GCAACAACTACATAAAAAAGAAACTTTGAGGTCATCCAAAGTGATACAGACCGTCAGACATATGGAAAGGAAGAGATTGAAGCGTTCCGAAGCATTTAAAAAGTCAGATGCCATAGAAGCACAAAACAAATGGAGAGAACAAAAGATTTTTATTAATCATCGTTGGACAGATAGATGTAACACATAAGTCTTTTACAATGTATCTTTCCATTCTAATGACTTTGGCAATTCCAGTGAATTTAGCTTTCATTTATACCTTAGCAAACGGTGTTTGCCATAATCTTCTAGTTCCTCTGGGTTCTCTATGCCTAGAGACAATGCTACTGTAGCATATGTATGAAAGTAACCCCTTCGGTTGCCGACATAACCAAGGTAGCATCCAAAAATTTCAAAGGTAGTAGACTTCTCTATCAAAATAATCCTCGTAACTCTTAGGAATAATCATTGCACCTAGGAACAGGGACAATGTCTTGAATACAAAATTTACAACTTTCCCTTCTTGGCTCATGGCATTGTGGTAGACTATAATCTTTGCCTTAGACAAACCTCTTAGATAGTGAGAGAGAGCTGCGTCGTCTCGGCCACAATACTCCCTTTTATGCCACTCTGCAAGAATTTGTCTTTGACTTCAAATGTACTCTGCAAAACAAAATAATTAAGGAAACATAAGTCTACATATCAAATTCACACACACACGTAGACACACAACACACACATACATAGACACACAACACACACATACATAGAGAGAGAGAGAGAGAGAGAGAGAGAGAGAGAGAGAGAGAGAGAGAGAGAGAGAACCTGAGTCTCATCTGTCACCACATGAACAATTGGTCTTGCCAAAGGTTAATAGAACTTTTAGTATCTTCTCCTACTTTGTTCATAATCTCCTTTGTGGAGTCATTCAACTTATCAAAGCCATATTTGGCCTACAGCTCCATGAAGGTTTTATCATCTCGCACAAATTCATCATCTTGATTTTTTGTGCTTTGCCCAAACAAATGCTGAGACACTCTTTACTATTATAATTTTCCTCTAATGCTAAGTCATCTACATCATCTTCTGAGACAAAACCACTACCCTCTTCCAAAAAAATTGGCAATAGCAGATAAAGCAAAATCTTCCCTCAAGCTGAAAATATTCTGAATGTCAGCCAACAGTACATAATGATTGTTATCAATAATGAATTCTGGCAGCACTGGCAATACTAGACCACACTGCTCCACTTTGAAGAGATCTACATCCAGTGGTCTCTGTATTGTTGACATCTTTAGAGCAACAATATCCATCGACTTCAAATCCTCTTCTTCCTGCACTAACTCAATATCTTCCTCAAGTTCTGCCTCCTCAGAGGGTAATCATCTTTTGGGGGAATTGCATCTTGCATCTTTTTCTATCTCATCACTTATTTCCTCATTTATCCTCATCAGATCTCACCCACTTGCATCTACCCACCATAAATCTCATCACTTCACATACATTAACATCTATCCAGTTTACATCGCATCTTATCACATTCATTTCACATATCTCATTCATTCACATCTTGATTCACATGCTAACACATTCATTCATGTCCCTTATCGTTCATTCACATCCCGATTTATATCACATCACATCCATTCACATCCCTTATCATTCATTTACATCCTACATCATTCATTCACATCCCGATTCACATCACATCACATCCATTCACATCCCTTATCATTCATTCACATCCCGATTCACATCACATCACATCCATTCACATCCCTTATCATTCATTGATATCCTGATTCACATCACATCACATCCATTCACATCCCTTATCATTCATTCACATCCCGATTCACATCACATCACATCCATTCACATCCCTTATCATTCATTCACATCCTATATTATTCATTGACATCCCGATTCATATGCTATCACATTCATTCACATCTTATATCATTCATTCACATCCCTTATCATTCATATCTATTCAATTTACATCACATCTCATCGCTTCAATTCTCGTTCATATCCATCACATTTACATCCACATATATATTCTCCAACATACATCCACATCCATACTTATCACATACACATCCACATCTATCCTTTCACATACATCCACATCCATTCTTTAACATACATCCACTTCTATTCTTCACATACATCCACATCCATACTTATCACATACACATCCACATCTATCCTTTCACATACATCCACATCCGTACTTATCATATACACATCCACATCTATCCTTTCACATACACACATCCACATCCATAATTTAACATACATCCACTTCTATTCTTCACATACACACATCCACATCCATAATTTAACATACATCCACTTCTATTCTTCACATACATCCACATCCATCCATCCATTCATTCCCATCTATCAGATTCACATTACTTCTCATCACATCTATTCACCTCACATTCTCGTCACTCCTATTCTCATCACATCCATCCATCCATTCATTCCCATCTATCTGATTCGCATCCCATCTCATCACATCTATTTACCTCTCATTCTCATCACATCTATCCATCCATTCATTCTCATCTATTTGATTCGCATGACATCTCATCACATCTATTCTTAGAATGCAAGAGAATCCTTATTTTTTATATAAAGATTCTTTACACATCTATTTATGCATAATTTCAATTTTAAGGAGAATAACTCTTTTGAATTAAAAATAAATTTCTTTATGCATCTTTCTATGCATAAAATCAAAATTGATGAGAATAACTCTTTTGGAATAAAAATAAATTCTTTATGCATCTATTTATGCATAAAATCAAAATTGATGAAAATAACTCTTTTGGAATAAAACTAAATTTCTTTATGCATCTTTCTATACATAAAATGAAAATTGATGAGAATAACTCTTTTGAAATAAAAATAATTTCTTTATGCATCTTTCTATGCATAAAATAAAAATGCCTCTTAGATAGTCAGAGAGAGCTGCGTCGTCTCCGCCACAATACTCCCTTTTATGCCACTGCAAGAGTTTTTCTTTGACTTCAAATGTACTCTGCAAAACAAAACAATTAAGGAAACATAAGTCTACATATCAAATTCACACACACACGTAGACACACAACACACACATACATAGACACACAACACACACACACATAGACACACAACACACACATACATAGCGAGAGAGAGAGAGAGAGAGAGAGAGAGATAGAGAGAGAGAGAGAGAGAGAGAGAGAGAGAGAGAGAGAGAGAGAGAGAGAGAGAGAGAGAGAGAGAGAGAGAACCTGAGTCTCATCTGTCACCACACGAACAGTTGGTCTTGCCAAAGGTTAATAGAACTTTTAGTATCTTCTCCTATTTTGTTCATAAACTCCTTTGTGGAGTCATTCAACTTTTCAAAGCCATATTTGGCCTACAGCTCCATGAAGGTTTTATCATCTGGCACAAATTCATCATCTTTGAATTTTTGTGCTTTGCCCAAACAAATACTGAGACACTCTTTACTATTATAATTTTCCTCTAATGCTAAGTCATCTACATCATCTTCCAAGACAAAACCACTACCCTCTTCCAGAAAATTGGTAATAGCAGATAAAGCAAAATCTTCCCTCAAGCTGAAAATATTCTGAATGTCAGCCACCAGTACATAATGATTGTTATCAACAATAATGAATTCTGACAGCACTGGCAATACTAGACCACACTGCTCCACTTTGAAGAGATCTACATCCACCAGTGGTCTCTGTATGGTTGACATCTTTAGAGCAACAATATCCATCGACTTCAAATCCTCTTCCTCCTGTACTAACTCAATATCTTCCTCAAGTTCTGCCTCCTCAGAGGGTAATCATCTTTTGGGGGAATTGCATCTTGCATCTTTTTCTATCTCATCACTTATTTCCTCATTTATCCTCATCAGATCTCACCCAATTGCATCTACCCCCACCATAAATCTCATCACTTCACATACATTAACATCTATCCAGTTTACATCGCATCTTATCACATTCATTTCACATATCTCATTCATTCACATCTTGATTCACATGCTAACACATTTATTCATGTCCCTTATCATTCATTGACATCCCGATTCATATCACATCACATCCATTCACATCCCTTATCATTCTTTCACATCCTATATCATTCATTCACATCTCGATTCACATCACATCACATCCATTCACATCCCTTATCATTCATTCACATCATCCCGATTCACATCACATCACATCCATTCACATCCCTTATCATTCATTGACATTCCGATTCACATCACATCACATCCATTCACATCCCTTATCATTCATTCACATCTCGATTCACATCACATCACATCCATTCACATCCCTTATCATTCATTCACATCCTATATTATTCATTGACATCCTGATTCATATGCTATCACATTCATTCACATCCTATATCATTCATTCACATCCCTTATCATTCATTCACATCCCTTATCATTCATATCTATCCAATTTACATCACATCTCATCGCTTCAATTCTCGTTCATATCCATCACATTTACATCCACATATATATTCTCCCACATACATCCACATCCATACTTATCATATACACATCCACATCTATCCTTTCACATACATACACATCCACATCCATCCTTTCACATACAAGAGTAGATCCCTCAAACCATCAAGCCAAAGGAAAGCTCTCAGAAATTTATGTAAGTTAGAAATCTTACTTTTTCTTTATTCTTTTAATGGTTTTCTAATTTTTGTTATCTTTAAAATGATAATCTGAAGCTATGCCTTGCTGGAAAGGATTTTCCCCTCTCTCATTCTTAAATTGAGCCCTTCTTTATCCTAGTTAAGTAATCTAATTGTTAGAATTAAACTTTTCATATTGTTTCTCTTTTAAAAGTGAAATTTGATTAGTTTAGAGTGCTTAAAACCAATTGGAGATAATTTTTAAGTAATTTTAAGTTAGGAAAAACTAAAAAATGGTCAGCCATACAAAGGAGGTTATGAAATTTTTTGAAAATTGGTGAAGTAAGTTTTATCTTTTATCATCCAAAAAGAGTAATCCCCACCAATTTGTATTCTAAAAGTGTAATTTTCATTTTATGCATAGAAAGATGCATAAAGAAATTTATTTTTATTTTAAAAGAGTTATTCTCATCAATTTTCATTTTATGCATAGAAAGATGCATACAGAAATTTATTTTTATTTCAAAAGAGATATTATCATCAATTTTCATTTTATGCACAGAAAGATGCATAAAGAAAATTATTTTTATTCCAAAAGAGTTATTTTCATCAATTTTGATTTTATGCATAATAGAAAGATGCATAAAGAAATTTCTTTTTATTTTAAAAGAGTTATTTTCATCAATTTTTATTTATGCATAGAAAGATGCATAAAGAAATGATTTTTATTTCAAAAGATTTATTCTCATCAATTTTCATTTTATGCATAGAAAGATGCATAAAGAAATTTTTTTTATTTCAAAAGAGTTATTTTCATCAATTCTCATTTTATACATAGAAAGATGCATGAAGAAATTTATTTTTATTCCAAAAGAGTTATTTTCATCAATTTTGATTTTATGCATAAATAGATGCATAAAGAATTTATTTTTATTCCAAAAGATTTATTCCCATCAATTTTCATTTTATGCATAGAAAGATGCATAGAGAAATTTATTTTTATTTCAAAAGAGTTATTCTCATCAATTTTCATTTTATTGATAGAAATCTCACAAGAAGTAGAACATATTTCTATGACTCATTTTATACCTTGCCCACTCAATCGAGTCGACATGGAAAGTTGGAACGTATTCCTTTGCCTGCACTTGATAGTCCTGAGTGGCCATTGCTTGATACAGAAGTGATAGAGTCATACAAGACCAAAATGTCTAATGATATTAAATGTGCTATGAAGCCTAGCATTGGTGCAAGAAATGTCCACTTAAGTTTGTTTGTTCCAATTGCATGCTTTGTTGATTTATTTTTTGATTGTAAACAATTGAGAAAAACTAGAACAACTTTTGTGTGCAAAGATATAGATGAAGCTTGGCTTGATCATTTGTTTGACAAAGGTTGGAGAGTGAAATCATCAAAGGGAGATGATTTGATCGAATGTCGATTGAACACCTCCGACATTGCATTTCGGTGAGTGTTATAACACTCAAATGTCTTTTTGTGAAATAGTTACAAAGCTTATTTGATTATACTCGGAAAATTATCCTAATGATATTTTGGAATCAGATACTATATTGCCAGGCAACATCTGTGCATGTCATTTACTTATAGAAGGTGGCGATGGATCAACAACAACTGGGAAAGCATGGACCAAGATACAAGAGATGGCAGCCACTCTTGCTTGATAGATATAGTTATGATTCGAAAGGGTCACCCATCATTGACATTGGAAGTGGAAGAGAATTAGAGTCTCGAATATGTTAGAAAGGAATTAGAAGTAGCTATTCAGAATCCTCCAGATCAATTTTGCTTCAAGCTCGATGGTCGGAAGGTAAGTAGAAGAAGAGAGCATCAGATCATTTGTAAAGATGTTGCAGTCCCACATGAATTAGAGGCACTAGAAGATATATGATGTGACCATGTATATGTATACGGTGACAATGTATTTTCCATATGCAATAAACTTATCTATTCAGAACATTGCTTTTGTAATGCTTTATTGTTTAAAACAACGTATTGAAGGCAAAAATTCCCTAATTGAATTTTATGTATACAAAAAGGCCTAAACTTTAAGAAAAGAAGCAGTGAAGGAACACAGTAGCAAATTTGATCCTCTGATTTTTAAATTAAAAGTGCATTTACAATCGATTTTCTCTTTCCAATAACACTAAATATGTGCAAAAAAATATAAATGTACATGTGTAGTTGCATATTTACAAACAGCATGTTATAGAGTGGAGTACATTTGTTGGAAGAAGCAATCCAATAACACATCCATAAGGAAAAAACTATTTATTACTGGAACCCATAGGACTGGGCTTCAGGATGGAGCCATGGCTCTTCTCCCAAGTACGGAGCCCATGTAAGAGGCTCAAGGGGGCCTATCCCCCCTCGTGGATTGGGCGAGATGAAGTCCACTGGGCCGTCTGGAGGCAACATTACTTCTGCGACCTCGATCATTTTTGTAATCGTTTCCTCCCTAAACGTTTGGACGTCTAGGTCCACGTAACGAGACATGGATGAAAACTGCCATCACAATTCATCAAGGCATAAGATCCCAACAAAACAAGGGCACGGCCTTGGCTATGGTAATTCATCGACCTGGCTATGCCTTGCCATGGCCATTCATCACCATAGCCAAACCTAGGCTGCGAAGAAGCTTCGTGGCCTAGGCTTGGCTATGGTGATGTATGGCCATGGCAAGAAGGCAAGCCTAGGTTGTAGCAAGGAAAGGGCCCAACTTTGCTTCAATGTAGGCTCGGCATATGTAATATACACATTCTAACAAACTCTAATTTTATGCATGTGTGTAGAATCATGGCCAATACCTCGAAAGGTTACACCCCCTTGGAGATGCCGTGGTACACCTCCTCCCAACCTTCTCATAGCTTTCATTCATGCCTACCAGGGAAAAGAGTTCCCAGGCCCCCTAGTTGGATATTCATGCAAACATAAAACTAGTCACACCACTTAAACACCCAATATGAACTTGCCTTTTTCATAGATTCAACAATCTTTAAAATAATCATTTAATGAAACCATGGTGTTACTGATCATAATCCTCTAATTATTTAGTTGAATCCTAATTTCCAATTCCTTCCTTCCTCCGTGTACCTATGGCATCATTGGCAAACCAGAACGCTCACCGCCTGTTCACTCAGGGGACTTTTCAATAGTTCCTAGCTCATAGTACCCGACAATATAATCACATAAAAATATCCAGATGGAATCTCCATTGAAGATCAGCAAGATCAACCAATAGATAAAAGAGCCATGGACTCATCCGTTGGAGGACCAGCAAGGTCAATCAACCAGATCCATACCCGAATTTAGAAAACAACTCTTACTCCTTGTTCCAATATCTTCCCCGACGTACTCATGGTTATCTTCGGTGACCCAAAGCCCGAGCACCGTATGGTCAGCACCCTCTAGGATCCTTCGCAGGTCACCTAGCGCTTCACTCATAGGCCACTTCCTTGGTCTCCCTCATCCACTGTACCGAAAGCTCACCATTTAATCAAACCGAGGCTGGTCAAGACCTCGGCTGACCTTGCTACGCGAGACGTCCTCCGATGACTCTCCGTCAGTAGTTACAACTTTAACAGATAGGTCTCCACGACCTCATTCACAAGACGGTCAAAATGCTTCCCCAGCATTCTTGACATAAAACAGTTATTTAAAAATAGATTTCACAAACAAATACAATTTCAACAATATTTCCATCTTTTCTCATTACTCCGCATCCTTTCACATTAGATCCCATCTTTTTTTCATCTTACCACAATTTTATTTTTATCATCGATCCCTATCATATCACATCATTCCTACATCAAATCACATCCAATCGTATCATCCACACATCGATCCACATCATCCATACATCCATCCACATCAATCCACACGTCAATCCACTTCAGGTCACCTAGTGCTTCCCTCATAGGCCGCTTCCTTTGGTCCCTCATCCACCGTACCGGAAGCTCACCATTTTAATCAAACCGAGGCTGGTCAAGACCTCGGCTGACCTTGCCAAGTGAGATATCCTTCATTGACTCTCTGTTAGCTGTTGCAACCTTTTTCACTTAGGTCCTTACGACCTTATTCGACAAGATAGTCAAAATGCTTCCCCAGCATTCTTGACATAAAACAATCTTAAAAAATAGATTTCATATACACATACAATTTCCAACAACTCCCATTATACATCACTTCACATCATCATTCCACATCCATTCACTTCAGATTTATTCTACATCAATTCACATCACGTCATTCAATATCCATTCACATCATCCTGCATGCATTCACATCATTCCATATCCAATCACATCCATTCACATCGTCTTACATCCATTCACATCATTCCACATCCATTCACATCATATCACATCCATTTACATCCATTCACATCATATCACATCTATTTACATCCATTCACATCCATTTACATCCATTCACATCATAACATATCCATTCACATCAAATCGCATCCATTCATATCAATTCACATCATATCACATCCATTATCTTTTTGGATCCTTGATCCTCTCAAGGATTCCAGATTCCTTTCCTAGAGGGAATCTACAGATAAGTGAGTCACATAAGTGTTCACGCTCGTCCAACTAAGCATGTTTCTGGTCTTTTTCAAGGAAATCCTTTTCTCATTCAGAATGTACTCCAAGATTCTATTTTCCAAGAATCTAGACGTATACTTCAAAATTCTAAATGTTAAATGTGTTCAAAATTTCTTTTTCTGATTAAGAATTATCCATGTTTTCTCGATGCATTCATATGAATATTTTCACATTCTTTCTCAAATTTCTCAAAATACAAAATGCTCAATATTCTTCTTTTTGAATAAAAGATTCATGGGATTTACAGAATCAATTATACCCATATTTACTCTTCTAGTATAAACACTAATCCATTTGTCTAAATGGATCATTTCCATAATTCTCATAAATTTAATGATTCTATAAAATTTATGCATAACCTTCTTTATTTTTTTGACAATTGAATAATGCTCAAAACTTCACTTTTAGCATAAAATTTATTATGAATAAATTCATAATAAATTGAATAATGCTCAAAACTTCACTTTAAGCATAAAATTTATTATGAATAAATTCATTCTCTAATGATATAAATTTTTCCATAGCTTCCCCATTTTTTCTAAGAAATGATAATAGTTAAAATTCCACTCTTAAATAAATAAAAATACCTATATTTTTAAATATGTCAAAAATTCCTCTTTTGATATTCAAAATGTTTGTACCTAGAATATCGTGGAAATTTCTCTTTTTGCACCTAGATTTTTATTCATGTAAAAATAAATGCAATAAAAATTTCTCTTTTCTCTATTTAAATCATTATGCATAAATACTATAAAAGTATTTTCCATAAATATAACAAAAATCATTCTTTAAGCATGAAAATGTTTATGCCTAGAGTATGATGGGAATTCCTCTTTTTTCATTATTATGCATAAAAATAAGATTCATCTTTTTTCAGGAAAACTTTGCCATAGCTTCGCTTTGCAATTTCAGAGAATATTCAATTTTCTAATCTTAAATAAATACTCATAATTGAAATGTGATAGGAATTCTTCTTTTAAACTAAAATTTTATTATGCATACATAGCATAATTATAAACATAATTATATTTAAACCTTTTTATTATTCTTAAACTATCCATTACTATATGAAAATACTTACAAAAATATTAGCATAACTCTCTTTAAATTTTAAAATGAATTATTATGATTTTTCTTAATCATAAACAAGCTTAAAAGAATTAATCATCATTTTGACTAGATTAAAATCATAAAAATATTTAATCTTCTTCTCTAGCTTATCAAGCCTAGAGTTTTGATTAAGATAATGAGATTATCATTAAGATTCATGCTTATAACAAGGATCCAACCATAAAGATGATTAATCTTTCAAAAGAGAGATTTACTAATCAAAAATATTAAATTTAAGCAGAAAGATTAGCATTAAACCAATTAAACATTATGAATCATTAAAAATCTTGATTTCAAGAAAAAACCATTGATTAAAAAGCTTTCCAATCATTAGAGGGGTTGGGAAAAAGATTACCATTGAGAAAGATAGAAAAACACCATGGATTAAGGCTTACCCTTGATTTTTGGCTTGATTCTTTGGAGAGAAGTGAAGCCCACAAGGCAAACTTGGCCACCAAGATGGGGAGGGTAATCTCCAAGAGAGGATGGAGATTTGTGAATCTCCAAAGCTTCCCAAAGTAGAGGCAAAATAGAGGGATAATAGAATTATGCTAAAATGAAGATAATATTGGCATGTAAATACACAAAGATGAAAATACAAATGAATGAGGGTCTATTTATAGGTGAGGGAGGCCACTAACCAAGTCCAATTGGGTTCTAGAGGTTTCGAGCTTCGGTTTGATCTAGCTTGGATAAGATTTGGACAAGTATAGCTCACTTTTTGATCGAGTTTGTAGGAGGAGAGAGGAGAGATAAAAATATCTCATTTTTAATTAAAAAATACAAGGTAATGATGAAAAAAAGTGCCTCCTTCATGAGCCCTCTCCCTCCTTATTGAGGTGTCAAAATTTGATTTTTTTAATAATAAACCTTAATTTTTAACTAATAAACCCAATACTTGGTCAACTCTTCATCTTATGTGAGCATTTACGCATTTTTGGGATATTTTCTTTTATTCTTTGCATTTTTGTCATCCCAACACTTGGATTAATCCCATTGGCCCTTTAGAACCTTATTTGGACCTTAGTCAAAAATTTCTAAAAATGTGGACCCTTAGGCTAAGGTCTCCAATACACATATTTAGTTAATTTCTAATGCACAATGGAAAATTCTTTTTGAACTTCTATTTCATAGGAATTCATCTTAGATATTAGGAGAAAGTTTGTATCCAAAAATATCTCAATTTTATATTACCTCTCTCTAGAACAGTTTCTCTCTCTAGGACAAAACAAGGAAAAACAATGTTTTCTTGTATTCTGAATCAGGGGATGATTACAGAAATGGAAGGAGAGGTTCTTACACATTTACATCACAAAAACTGGAGAGAGGAATGTTACACTTTAGCTCATCTTGATTTACCTCTAGAGAATGTCCTTACAGACTAAAGGTGGGCACATTCTTTTAGACTAGTGCTTGGCACATTCTTGTAGACTAGTGCTGGGCACATTTTGCCCTCATTATTGGGCACAGATGGGTAGGTGGTCCCTAGTACCACTAAAGCACAAGACTTGATCGGATAGTTACACTTTTTTTTATCCTAATAGGGATATCTTACTCATGGGGGACTGACTAGCTAGGAAGATATAACTTATAAGGAAGCTGACTACCAGAAACTAATTATTGGGAATCTAGGAAGTGCTACAAATTTAGAAGCACCTAGAGGTTAAAAGAAGAAACTTGCATAGAAAAGTTAGGTTTGAGTAGAAAAGTCTAACCACATTGTGAAAAGAGTGTGTTTACCATGTCATGATAGGAGATGTGGCCCCATGACAAGTGATTCCTAGAAGTTGTACACATGGAAGTTTCATGGAAAATAATGGAGACTTATCTAGATTAATGGGTTACTGGCATAGATAGATAAAACCAAACAAAAATGAGGGAGACTTATCCAGATTAATTGGTTACTAACATAGATAAACAAGACTAAACAAAAATGGTGGTGAACCATAGTATACAATTCAGGGAGAGTAAAAGAAATAGCAATAGCAATAAGAGACTATGAGGGAAGCCAAACTCCAAGATGATCAAGAGGATCAAGTCCAAGGAGTTTAAGAAGATCAACAGTTTCAAGAAAGGGAAGGCAATGATGGAGAACAACTAGATATCAACAAGCTTGTGAGGGAAGGCAAACTCTATGATCAAGAGGATCAAATCCAAGAAGTTCAAGAAGATCAATAATTTCAAGAAGGGAAAGGAAACAATGGAGTTAAACTAGATATTAGTAAGACAGAGGATAGGAAGACCAAAGGGAAGCCAGACAACCTTAGCCCCACCCAACAGAATTGCCACTAGTGGCAATGACACTAAAATACTCAAAGTTCAAAGGGAAGAGTGATGAAGACCTGGATGCCCATGTCTTCTCATTTGAAACCACATTTTTGGCCACAAAATCTCTAATAGCCCAAAAAAAGAGTTCTTTGCAGAAATATTAGGAGGTAAAGTAATCGCTTCGTATGCAGTAGCATGGTCTGGACCGCTTCTCGACATTTGATGAGATCAAAAGTGCCTTCCTATAGAGAGATTCCATAAGGACAAGATAACCACATAAGTGTTGGGTGAAGCTGTATAGAATCACTCAAAATAAAAGGCCCATGGAAGACTACTACCTATTGAGTTTAGAGCACTCCTATTATGGGATTGGATCGAGGTGACAAACCAACAAGAGCGACCCCTAACCTAAGCTAGTGGTTCATTGGGGGTGAGAATTTCAAACAACACTCCAGACAGTTGTGGCATCATTAGATCTAGAAACTCTCACATTTCAGCAACCACAAGTAGTAGTAGGAGCTATGAGAGAAAAGAAGAGGGTCTTAAGGAAACGCAAAAAGGAGCCTAATAAAAAGAAGAAGAAATATGACAAAGGAAAAGACAAAGAGGATGAGTCCTGAGTGTTAAAGTCTAAAGAAGACAATTCAAGGCCAGAATCTAGTTTAGATTTGGATTCTAAAGAGGAATGGAAGTCTTAGAAGAAGAAAGATAGAAAGCATGTAGTAGATGTTCATGAAGGCCTCCCTAGCTAAGCTTGCACGATGACACACTAAAAAGGATAAATCCAGACTAAGATTAGATGTTTAGTGTGTATAAAGTTCAAGAATTAGAGTCACGCTAAGGAGGATTGTTAACATCCCTCTACTTAGTTGTGTACAAAGTCTAAGAATCAGAGTAACATTAAGGAGGAGTGTCAACTTTGTCAACTCGAGGAACCCTCTACTCAGTTGTATGCAATTGTTGCCATATATATAGGCAATGATGTGTGTGAACACACTTAGGACCGTCGGGGCACTTTTTTCCTCTTTGGGAGGTTTTTTTCCCCCGGCTTGTAACTAATCTTTTGCACATTGACATAATCTAATACACTGTGTGTTGTGTGCATTTTTGCTTCTTCTTCTCCAAGCTTTGTGTGCTTTCTTGCAATCCTAATTCTAGCAATTGGTATCAGAGCAGGCATCGGCTCCCAGGGCTACGCCGCTAGCACCCTCTGACACGTTCTCCGATTAAGGTGAGCTTTCACGAGCGCTTGCAGGTCCCTCTACTCTGTAGATAAGCCCGTAAGGCTTGGCGTTCTCAGAATTTGCATCTGCGGTCATTTCCGGCTCCGTTTTTGCATTGCAAGTTCGGCAGGTGTTTTCATCATTTTATGCAAAAATTTTGACAGTGCAGTTTTCTGCAAAACAGGCATACGTATTCTATTGTGGACCGTGCTACATAGCACGAGTTGTTTTCTGTTCAGTCTTTGCTTCATTACAGGTAGCTTTTGCATCAGTTTCAGTCAGTGGCCATGGCTGATAACAGCAATGATGTATTTTGCATGTTGGCTGTGCTGATGATGACAAATTGGATGGAGACAGCAACTACCCACTTTGGGCATACATGATGCAGCATGTTTTGGTTGCAAAAGGAGTGTGGAACATTGTGTAGGGTATGGATGTACGTCCAGGTTTTCTGGATGTAGGATCTGTTGAGGATGTTGCAGGTTCTAGCAGCTCTACTGTTGCTGCTATTTTACCCACTGCTGAACAAGCTCGTTGGGATGGTAAAGATGCGCAGGCTCATGCCTTGATTGCACTTTCTATCAAACGTAACATCACTCCACATATTCGTTCAGCTAAAACAGCAAAACAGGCTTGGGATATTCTAGCTGGTTTGTATGCAAGTCGTAACGAGGCAAAAATCTCTTACCTGCGTAAAGAGCTAGAATCGAAGATTATGTAGGAAGATGATGACATGAATGTTTTTCTTGCTGAGATTAAAGATCTCAAGGAATAGTTGATTTCTGCAGGTGAGATTATTCCTGATCATTCTCTTGTGTAGACTGTTCTTGATGCTTTACCTGAGTCATATCAGACTTTTGCTTCCACGTGGAGACTTGTTACTGAGGATAGACCTGATGTTGTCAAGTATGATACTTTAGTCAACAAGCTCTTGTAAGAAGCGTAGTCCATGCAAAACAGGGCTAGGCAGCGTGCAGTTGATCAGGCATTTGTTGGCTGCCCAACAGAGAAGAAGTGGTAAGGCAGTCCCTTCCATTATTTCTTCTCCTATTAGTAGGTCTGCAACTTCTTCTCCTTCCATAGGTAGCAACAATAGGTCTGAGAAGGATCTTGATAAAGGCAAGAAAAAAATCAGGTGCAACTATTGTAAGGTAACTGATCATGTCATTAAGAATTGCCCTAAGCTAAAGGCTAAAGAGGCAAAGAAGAAAGAGTCAAATGCCGCCACAATAGCGGATGCTTCTACAAATGCAGATTTTGCAAATGTTGTGCAGGATACTGAATGGGCATTTAGCGTGTATTGCCAGTATGACCCATCTGTACATGATGCATGTTTGGCAGTTTTTGTTGACTCTGATGTATGGTATTTTGACAGTGGTGCTACAAAGCACATTACCTCGCATCGTGATATGTTCACTTGTCTTGAGGCTGTCCCTAATGGGAATACTGTCACATGTGCCAATAATGCTTCTTACCCAGTGAAGGGCATTGGTAAAATTATGCTTACTGCTGCAAATGGCAGTGCCTTCACACTTTCAGATGCTTTGTATGTGCCAGGGATAAAGAAGAATCTATTGTCTATCTCTGCGCTTGCTAGACTTGGATTTGTAGTCAAATTTGTGGATGACAGATGTACTGTTCATGATTTGACTTCTGGTGATACGATTATTGTATCTGGCACCTTTTTTCCTGGGCTGTATAGGCTCAATTCTTATGACAAGTGTGTGGAAGATTCAGCAAATGCAGTTTCTGATGAAAAGGCAGTTTCAGATGCAAAACTATGGCATGCTCGTTTTGGTCATCTGAACTTTGCTAGTTTGTTGCGTTTGCATAAATTTAATATGGTTGCTTCATTGCCCCCTCTTGAGGCACCATTAAAACATGTTTGTGAAGGCTCTATTTTGGGCAAAATACAGCGTTCCTCGTTTCCAAAGGATGGTTCTGTGCAGGCCACTCGCAAATTGCAACTTGTACATAGTGATGTATGTGGGCCTATGCAAACTCCGTCATTTTGTAAACACTTGTACTTCGTGACTTTCATTGATGATTACTCAAGGCATGCATGGGTATATCCACTGAAGGCAAAGTTCAAAGTGTTTTTGTGCTTCAAACAGTTTTTGCTTATGGTTGAAAATGTATCCAATTGTACTGTGGGCACCCTCCGTTCTGGTCAAGGGTGGGAGTACATGTCTAAAGAGTTTGATGCATTTTTGGCTAGTTGTGGGATAAAACACCAATGTACAGTGCCGTATACCCCTCAGCGAAATGGTGTTGCTGAGAGGAAAAATAGGTCACTTATGGAGATGGCACGATGTATGGTCAAGAGCCAAGCTTTGCCACATGCATTTTGGCTTGAGGCTATCATGTGTGCTACATATGTACTCAATACGTGTCCCACTAAGGCCTTGCAGTCTGTTACTCCATACGAAGCTTGGCATGGCAGGAAGCCTTCTATTGGTCACTTGTGTGTCTTTGGTTGCTTGGCCTATGCTTTAGTGCCTGTGCAACAATGTAGAAAATTGGATGATAAGGCTGTTAAATGCATTTTTGTTGGTTACAGTGCTGAGAGCAAGGGTTACAGATTGTATCATCCACAATCAAAGCGTATCTTGATTAGTTGAGATGTTGTTTTTGTGGAAGATGCTGTGCAGCCTTTGTTATCATGTACCAAAGAGACAGGTGTGAGCTCACGGGATGTATTTGATACATTGTTGCCTCTGTTTATAGGTGGGAATTCAAATGTAAGTCCTAATGAAGCAAATATTCAACCTATGCAGATTTCAAACGACATCATAGATCAGCCTATTTCTGATGTAGATTTACAGGATGTAATTTATGAGGATAGGGCTGAAAATGAGCAGGCTAGAGGTATGCCTAAATGGCTGGTGCAAATCTTGTGTGATAGTAAAATTGATGTACCTATGTCTAGTCTACTCGTTCAGGTCTTCAGCATGCCTCTTATGCATCAGATTGTTATGCTTTGGCTGTGTCTAGTATGTGTGAAGAGAAAGAACCTCTTTCATTTGATGAGGCACAAAAATCAGAAAATTGGTTGGCTGCAATGCAAAGTGAATATGATGCTATAATGAAGAATGGTACATGGTCTGTGTGATTTGCCTATTGGTAAAAAGGTCATTGGATGTAAGTGGGTTTTTAAGTTGAAACAAAAGCCAGATGGCAGTGTTGATCGCTATAAGGCTAGACTTGTTGCAAAGGGTTATGCTCAAGAAAAGGGCATTGATTTTGATGAGACCTTTGCTCCCACTTGTCGTATGACTACCATTCGTAGCATTTGTGCATTGGCGGCTCATAATGGTTGGAATGTACATCAGTTGGACATAAAGACAGCGTTCTTGAATGGAGATTTGCATGAGGAGGTGTATGTATCGCAACCTCGTGGTTTTGTTCAAAGAGGGCAGGAAAACAAAGTGTGCAGGTTGAAAAAGGCTTTATATGGTTTAAAGCAAGCTCCATGAGCTTGGTATGAGAAGATACATGCATATTTGACTGCACATGGTTTTTAGAATAGTCCAACAGAAAGCACTTTGTATGTTAAACGTGTGGATGATGTACATCTAATCATTGCTCTCTATGTCGATGACATGCTGCTCACAAGACCAAATGAGAGTCATATTATTGATTTTAAGGCTGATTTGAATGCCTCTTTTGAGATGTCAGATTTGGGACATTTGCATCATTATTTGGGGATACAATTTAAGTAGTGTGATGGAGGTATTGCCTTGTGTCAGACAAAGTATATTGAGGCATTGTTGCGGAGATTTGGCCTTGAAGACTGCAAGCCTATTGCTACTCCAATGGAGATAGGTTTGAAGTTGAGTCTTCATGATGCTGGAGATCACTTTGATGTCATACTCTATCAAACAGCTGTTGGTTGCCTCATTTATGCATGCATTACGAGGCCGGACATTCAGTTTGCAGTCTCACAGGTGAGCAGGTTTATGCATAGCCCAGGGTCTCAGCGTTGGAAGGCAGTTAAATGCATCTTTCGCTACTTGAGTGGCACCATACATCTTGGATTGTTTTATCCCAAGGGGGGATCGTTGTCGCCAGATTTACATGCTTTTTCAGACTCAGATTGGGCTGGTTGCTATGACACGAGAGTGTCCACAAGTGGTTTTTGTTTCATGCTCGGTAGCTCATGCATATCTTGGTTGAGCAAGAAGCAACCTACTGTGGCCACTTCTAGTTGTGAAGCTGAGTACAGGGCAGCTTTCACAGCTACGGTTGAGTGTGTGAGACGGCTTATGGCTGACTTGGGTGTTAGACAGGAGTCTGCCACCTCTATCTACATTGACAGTCGGAGCGCATTGGTAGTTGCGAGAAACCCAGTTTTTCATGCTCGCACAAAGCACATTGAGGTGCATTATCACTATGTCAGGGAGAGACTCTCAGTAGGAGAGATCAGCTTGGCATATGTGCCAACACAGGACAACCTCACCGATCTTTTCACAAAGGCGCTTCCTCGTGAGAAGTTCGAAGCTTTCCGCAAAGCTTTGGGCTTGCTCCCCTTTGTGGACTGATCTACTTCGGGCATGGCACTTCCCTATACATGAGTGCCAGCTCTCGTTCACACCATCACTCCCAGGGGAGATTTATTGCCATATATATAGGCAGTGATGTGTGTGAACACACTTAGGACCACCGAGGCACTTTTTCCCTCTTTAGAAGGTTTTTTCCCTCGGCTTGTATATACGCCCATCATTCTAGGGCTAACTAATCTTTTGCACATTGACACAATCTAATACACTGTGTGTTGTGTGCATTCTTGCTTCTTCTTCTCCAAGCTTTGTGTGCTTTCCTGTAACCCTAATTCCAACAGCAATATGACATAAGACCAACCACACCACTTGACTGCCTACTACTGCAATACCAAAAATAGAAACCTAAGGGTGGAAAAAAGGTAGCAAATACAAGTTTTGTTTCTAGATGTGAAGAACCAAGTAGCATAGGCAGCATCACAACAAAATGCCTATCAGTTTGGATGATGAGGAGGTGGAGGGCTCAATAAGAGAGGAGCAAGGATTGATCTTCTATTATTGTAACATTCATGGTCATAGATGAATATCCTTTTGTCTCTTTGGAATAGACATCAAGAGTTTCACAAGACAAGCCAACAAAGAAATGTAGTTCAAGGACTTGATCCGACTATGAACATGGTAGTGTTGTGGTAGTAAAAAGGTTGCAAAGGACCTATGATTGGGGGAGAGATCTTGTCCAAAAAACTGCCTTAAGAACAATGGGTATGGGACATCAAAGGGTCTATACATAAGTTATCAAGCTTGTGAAGAATATACAAGGAGTGATTTGGATGATGCAGGGGAGCCCACACCACCTACAAGGGAAAACTAAGGAAAGTTCATACAAGACCACTCTCTAGCTAAGAAAAGAGAAAAAACTATTATAGGCAAGAATCCATAAGGCAGCATGAATGTGTTGAATGAAAGGGTACAACGGTGCCAAAGAGAGTCCATAGAAACCCAATTGACAAAATCTTGATAGGAAGCAGTTAAGGATGGAAAGGGAACCAAAAGCAAGGAGATACGTTCAAGAAAAGTAACAGGTCCTTACATATGTAGGAGAAAATGGAAACTAGATAAGGATATAAGATATGGTAAGTCTTGAGTGAAATGAAGTTCAATTTCAATCTCAACCAAATCCTAAACTTGGTGCCTGCCTACAGGCAAACAATTCTCCACAAAATAAGATATGGTAAGACTTGAGTGAAATGAAGTTCAATTTCAATCTCAACCAAATCCTAAACTTGGTGCTTGCCTATAGGCAAACAATTCTCCACAAAATAGTGTCCACACAGAATTGGGTTGAACTTTCAAGTATTGATATAGTGAAGCCCCAATTATGAACTACAGAAGTCTAGAAAAAATACAAGATTGCAACGCTATAGTTTGTGAAGTGATAGTCAACATAAGAGGAAAATTGGTGGTGAAATTTGGTTTAGGTGGCTCAAAAATGAGATTGTTAGCTTCTAAATTAGGAATTAAATAAGTGTGGTTAACAAGAGAACCACTGTACCTCTGTGAAGGAACAAGCTGCACCTAGTTTTTTCTTAATTCCCCCCCTTACTGATGATTTTTTGTGGTTTTCTTTTTATGCCTAGATTCAACTATAGTCCTAAGATACTTAATGATGCAAAGAATTCATAATTTATTCCAACATCATAGGATTAACGATGTAATTAAGCTAATATATAATTTCCTGTCTACTTGAAGAAAAACAAAAAAATCAATGGGCCAACGGTAAAATTAGAGCACCTACTTGTTTCTCCCGCATTCGGATGTAGCCTCCAAAGATCCTATTGCTCCCCAAGATCCATTGAAAACTTCGTTGACATTAGGAGACCTTTGGAGATCTTTTGGGCCTTGTAAGGATTCCTAATTTTTAGGGATTAAGGCTAATTTTGAGCTCTCTTAAGGAGACAAGGTCAATCAAGATGCCTACTTGGAGCCTATAATTTGAGCTTTCTAGTCCATAACTCCCCTACAAAAATAGGGTCTAATGTTGTCATTCTATCTCCTCTTCTCTTTCTAGCAAGCTCGTAACTAAGGGGGGGGGCCAAAATGGATATTTGTTTTTCCCATTTTGCAAGCTTTATACTTTGAAACTGACCCTAGACCCATATATATGTAAAACATTCAATTTTTAACCTTGATTTCCCCCTAAAACCCACTCTATCTCATTATTGAATGCCTCCACCTTTTTCTCCTTCATTTAATGCCTCCACTTTCCAACCAAATCAACCAAATAAGAGATCTCTTTTCACTTTCCATATCATCAATCTTGCAACTAAGGGGGGTCCAAAATTAATGATTTTTTAAATCTCATTTTTGAACTTTTTTGCTCTAAAGGTTATCCCAAACCCATATATATGTCAAAAAATCAAATTTCAATCTCTTTTCCCCCCCAAAATTGAACCAATCTCTCTCTCTCTCTCTCTCTCTCTCTCTCTCTCTCTCTCTCTCTCTCTACTATGAGCTTTGGCCTACATAGCCTCACTCTATCTCTCTCTCTACAATCCTCTCATCTACTCTCAACTCTCTCTTTCTCTACTATGAGCTAATGGCCTGCAGACACACACACACACACACACTCTCTCTCTCTGAAAGATCCCTGTCCCCTTTGCGCATCGAATTCTGGGGTGCTAGCGGCGGAAGTAGCAACTTCTTGCGTAGGGCAGAGCTTCCCATTTGTGGCCTCGCCCACGAATGTCCGGAAATCCCTAGGTTCTTCCTCCAAAACTGAACTTGAAAAAACTTCCCACGACTGGGTATCCTGTGTGACCTACAGCTCGAGTACCGTATGGTTAACACCCTCTAGGTTCCTTCGCAGGTCACCTAGCGCTTCACTCATAGGCCAGTTCCTTGGTCCCTCATCCACCGTATCGGAAGTTCACCATTTTAATCAAACCGAGGCTGGTCAAGACCTCGACCGATCTTGCCATGCGAGACGTCCTTCATTGACTCTCCCTCAACTGTTTGCAACCTTTTCACTTAGGTCCTCACGACTTATTTGAAAAGATAGTCAAAATGCTTCCCCAGCATTCTTGACATAAAACAATCTTTAAAAACATGTCTTAATTCCAACAAACTCCTATCTTTCCACATCATTTCTTATCATTCCACATTCTTCTACATCAATTCACTTTGTATCATTCCACATCCGTTTACATCGTCCTACATACATTCACATCCATTTACATCATTCCTCATCCATTCACATCCATTCTCATCATCCTACATCCATTCACATCATATCACATCCATTCACATCATTCCTACAACCATTCACATTATTCCTACATCCATTCACATTATTCCTACATCCATTCACATCATTCCTATATCTATTCTCATCCATTTACATCATTTCTACATCCACTCACATCCATTCACATCATTCCTACATCTATTCACATTCATTCACATCATTCCTACATCCACTCACATCCATTCACATCATTCCTACATCTATTCACATTCATTTGCATCATTTCTACATCCATTCTCAGCCATTCACATCCATTCACATCATTCCTACATCCATTCTCAGCCATTCACATCATTCCTACATCTACTCACATCCATTCACATCATTCCTACATCCACTCACATCCATTCACATCCTTTCAATCATTCCTACATCCATTCACATTCATTGACATCATTCCTAGATCCATTCACATTCATTCGCATCATTCCTACATACATTCACATTCATTCGTATCATTCCTACATCCATTCACATTCATTCTCGAATTTCTCAAAAATATGCTTAATATTCTTCTTTTTGAATAAAAGATTCATGGGATTTACAAAATCAATAATAGTTTTGATCAGATTTATGCGGAATCAATATTTCAGTAAGTATTCACTAGAGGATCTCTGTCACGCTGAGACTAATTAACATAAATCTAGTGGGACAAGATTGATTAACGTAAATAAAATAGGAGGAGACTAATACGAACCCCTTGATTCCTGCTGCTTCTGTTATTGCTGCTGGATCAGCCGTAGGACTCGCTTCGATCGGGCCCAGTGTTGGTCAAGGCACTGCCGCCGCCACAGGTCAGGCAGTGGAGGGTATTGCGAGACAACCAGAGGTAGAAGGTAAGATTCGAGGTACTCTATTGTTAAGTTTAGCTTTCATGGAAGATACCCATATTTACTCTTTTAGTATAAACACTAATTCATTTATCTAAATGAATTATTTCCATAATTCTTATAAATTGAATGATTCTATAATAATTGTGCATAACCTTCTTTATTTTTCTGACTATTGAATAATGCTCAAAACTCCACTTGTAGCATAATATTTATTTATGCATGTACATATATAAAGATGAATATAACAAAAATTCCTCTTTTCTCTATTTAAACAATATAGAAGTATTTTCCATAAATATGACAAAAATAATTCTTTTAGCATAAAAATATGTATGCCTAGAATATGATGGGAATTCTGCTTTTTGCTTTATTAAATTTATGCATAAAATAAGATTCATCTTTTTTTCTAGAAAATTTTGCCATAGCTTCACTGCAATTTCACAGAATGTTCAATTTTCTAATCTTAAATAAATACTCATAATTGAAATTTGGTAGGAACTTCTCTTTTAAACTAAAATTTTATTATGCATACAAGGCATAATTATAAATATAATTATATTTAAAACTTTTGATTATTCTTAAAATATCCATGAAAATACTTACAAAATCTTAATCATAAACAAACTTAAAAGAGTTAATCATCATTTTTAACTAGATTAAAATCATAAAAATATTTAATCTTCATTTTTTAACCAATAAACCTTAATTTTTAACTAATAAACCCAATACTTGGTTAACTCTTTATCTTATGTGAGCATTTACTCATTTTTGGGGTTTTTTTTATTATTTATATTTTTGTCATCCCAACACTTGGATTAATCACATTGGCCCTTTAGAACCTTATTTGGACCTTAGAAAAAAAAATAAAAAATGTGGACCCTTAGGGTAAGGTCTCCAGCAGTTAATTTCTAATGCATATTGGAAAATTCTTTTTGAACTTTTGTTTTAGGAAAATTCATCTTAGATATCAGGAGAAACTTTGTATCCAAAAATATCTCAATTTTGTATTGTCTCTCTCTAGAATATTTTCTCTCTCTAGGCCAAAACAAGGAAAAACAATGTTTTCTTGTATTTTGAATTAGGAGATGATTACAGAAACTGAAGGGGAGGTTCTCACACCTTTACATCACAAATTCTGGAGGGAGGAATCTTACACACACTCTCTCTCTCCCTCCCTCCTATGACTGCATCCTCCCTCTCCCATACTGATACACTCCCACTTCATCTGAGGAATGTCTAGAGGCTACAGTTTCCCTGGCATCTTGACTCTCTGACACGGAATGCACTCACTCCCTCTAATCTCAACTTCTTGGAAGGTTATGGAATGCACTCACTCCCTCTAATCTCAACTCCTATACCTCTCTCTCTCTCTCTCTCTCTCTCTCTCTCTCTCTACTGTGATCTTAGGGCCTCCCTCTTCTTTTCCACTATCAACTCCTTATAAGCATGGTATTGCATGAAATCACTAACACTAATGTGCCATTGAATTGATGCAAGGTGGATTTTCATGTGCGGGTGTTGGAAGAGTATGCAACTTCGGGCAAGGTTCATCTCACAAAATAGGAGAGGAATGTACGTAGACAAGGGAGTCACACTAATGTGGATCTATGGGTTGATGAACATCTATACCCTATTGACCCAAGAGCACATTACCCACCCACTTTCAAAGACTTACCATCATTTATTCAGTATGTGGGAGATGGTGAGAATGGGATGATTAGCAAAAAACAACTGACACTAGTAGAGTCTTCTACTTGTCATCACACTTGCATATGCTCTAAGTTAACCTTGCTAGTGTACACCAAGGTCTACTTCAGGCTCAAGTGAAAATCAAGGAGCTTGAGGGTGTAAATCAAGAGAGAGCAGCGTTTGTGGAAAAGCTTATGCAGACCATCTCCCACATGAAAAGCACTCATATTGGAGCTAGGGAGCGTAAGAGGCCACTCAACCACATCGAAACACTTGCCATTGGGGGGACGCTCATAAGCGGAGAATTCAAGCAGCGAAGTATGGCTCCTCTTTCTTATTCTCTAGCACTTCCAATTCAAAATGCCAATGTAAATAATGTGTGCACTTGTGTAATGTCAATGTAATTTTGCTGGTTTTTAGAGTATTCCTTCAAGATGCCACAGGTTCTGATCAAACCGGGGATTGTAATGAGCTCTTGCGCTTAAAATGATTAGGGATCCCCGTTCTCAAGAAGATACATATGGCTATTTCCAATGAAATCATACAAGAGGTTTCCCAAAGTATCAGTAGTGTTGATGTTGTTGACGCATGCGATGAGGTAGGAATTAGCACAAAGGGCTACAAAGCTCTTCATTAATTGCTATGAGACACCCTTCAAGAAAGGTATCATGCACAACCTTTTCCCACCACCAAAGAGGGTTTGTCTAGTAAAGGGAGTGAGCAATGATGAAGATGTAAAATGCAGGATTGGGGATTACTACCACATCAACGATACACTTTCCATTTCAGCATGGGGAAAGAAGGAGACTGTGGATGGTAATGTTTCATTTGAATTCAATGAGTTCAACAACATTTTTGTGGAAATGCAAAAGCTACAAAAGGTAATGATATTGTTCTATGGGTTGCCTTTTGGATGTAAGTGGGTTTTGTAACCCTGTACGCATTAGGTCTGTGCTCATTTACAGGGAACGACTTAACATTTTGTTTGATTTTCATGTTTTATAGGTTCCAAGGTCTCCTTCACGTTGAAGTTGGACGATTGCCAAATTGTGAAGGGAAGAAGGCTAGAAAGAATGAGTGTCACACTCATGAACCACGCTAGCGACAGCTTGTAAGTCTCCATCTGCTACCACTATTGCAAAAGGGCCCGATGATGAGGGAGAGAGCACAATTGATTTTGAAAAGCAAGGGAAATGTGAAACATTTATGATAATTCCTACATACATGGACTCATCTTATGGATTGCCAAATGAAGAGAGTTTATCTTCTTCATTTTATTTACACTCTTGGAGATGCTACTTTTGGTGATATGAGGTAGTCCACCCTTGTGTGCATTCCATGCGATAAGTTCTAGGATGTGTGTACTCCATCCCAATTGAGTACAATCCCTTTCTTGCAAGAAACTGCGCTAAGACCTATAGTGTCATGTTTATTGATATGGCTACTCGCGTCTAGTTGGATTCAATGTAGGGTGGGCCAATGTGGCTCCCTATCCCTTGGGCAATATATATACACACGTTTGGCAGCTCACTATATTCAACCTTCATTGCATGTGTGCCCTTGTTTCATAGTTCATATAGCTAGATCGCTATCTAAGCTCTATAATCAGAGCACATGGTGGGTGGGAGGCAATTGCATTCAATTGTCATCTTGATTTGCAACAATATTGCTCACCCATCATTTTTGGCATGCTTTTATAAAAGGAAGGTCTACATGACACTTTTGGTTTTTGGCTTGGGAGCATTGAGAATATTACATGAAAAATAGGATAACAAGAATTTAGTGTTTCATCCGCTTCTTCTTCTCCCTCCCCTCCCCCTCCCCCCCTTTTTCTCTTCGGCTTGCCTCTCTCAGGTAAAAAATTCCTTGTGTGTGCTTTTTATTTCTTTCTCTCTTAGTGTCTGCATGTAACAATGCAACTTGCGATGAGAATAGGTTCTTTGCATTGGGCCTAAGGCCTTCGATACATTTTTATCCTCCACTCTCTCACTCTCCCTCTCACTCTTTCTCTCTCTCACACACTTTATGTTCTCTCTCTCTCTCTCTCTCTCTCTCTCTCTCACACACACACACACACACACACACACACACACACATGTATGCAGACCCTTAGGATGCTAAATAATCTATATCTATACTCTAATTAAACACAAGCTACTCCCCTTCCAAATGGCCAAAGGAGAGGAGGGAGAGAGCCAAGGAAGAAAGGGGAGAGGTTCACGCTATCTCTTTCTTAAACTTGAATTTGCTCATCTCATGTCATTTCAATTTTTGAAAGGAGACCTATCCCTAATGATTTCCTTACGAGAAAAAATAGGGGCCTCCCTCTTGAAAGGTGACCTTCATGATGAAAACTTCATGTAGCTATCTCTCTCTCTCTCTCTCTCTCTCTCTCTTACGAGAAAAAATAGGGGCCTCCCTCTTGAAAGGTGACCTTCATGATGAAAACTTCATGTAGCTATCTCTCTCTCTCTCTCTCTCTCTCTCTCTCTCTCTCTCTCTCATTGTAAAGAAAAGAAAAGAAAATATTATATGTAAGATACACTTATTTAAGAGTAAGCACACCTCACCATGCATCCCCACCAATTAAAAATTAATTAATTGAAATTATATGTGTATATATAAATTTATTTATATTTATAAATTCACATATGTATGCATGTATAGGTATATGTGTTTAAATATAATAAAACTTATTTGACACACACAGAGTCACACACATGCTTGTGGAGCGTGTGTATAGTGTGAGAGAGAGAGAGACAGAGAGAGAGTTTCTATGTGAGTGTGAGTGTATATGCGAGATGGGTGTGAGAATGTGCACGTGTATGTGTGTGAGATAGGGTTGTGTCTATGCATGTGACAGAGACATAGAGAAGAGAGACACACAGATACCTGTATGTGAGAGAGTCACACATAGACAAATGCACACATATAAACACACATATACACACGTACACATAGGCGTATACAAACACACGTATACAAACACACTCAATCGCACATGCTTACACACATACACATGCATAAATGCATAGACGCACACTTGCATACGCACATAAACTTCGTGCCGCAGAGGTCACCTACTTGTGGTGTACTCAAGTGTTCACATGAGCATTGAGATGGCGTGCCATGGCCGCTCCGTAAACTCCGTCCTTCGGACGTTGATGAGCCACCCTGTTTATACGTTCAAAACAGGCGTGCGAACTGTAACCTTTGTTAAGATAAGTTCGCACAGAAAGGAAGATCGCTAGAAAAGAGAGAGAGAGAGAGAGAGAGAGAGAAGAGGGAATGGCTAGGCTTGCGCGGTTGGGCGTCGCTGCCCTGATCGCCTCGGCGGCGGTGGCCTATTGTGTTCTCTGTCGGGCTTACGGAGGTGACAAGCAGGCGGTTCTGGAGGATTTGCTGGCGCTGTCAAAGAGGCTGGGCCCCTGGAGCCTCCCGCTCTATGTGGCCCTTCACGCACTCCTCATTTCGTTTTGCCTCCCTTACGCTCTCCTCCTGGAAGCTGGCGCCGCCTACCTCTTCGGCTTCCTCCAGGGCGTCCTTTGCGTCTTCTCCGCCAAGATCCTAAGCGCTTCGCTGTCCTTCTGGATCGGCAGGTTAGGCTCCTCTCTTGAGTCCATGTTTTTGATTTTTTGGGCTTTTTTTCCCCTTCTACAGCCTGATCAGGCTAGGGTTTGGTTTTGCAGTCTGACCACGGTTTTCTGGCTTCAGTGCACTCTGATTCTTAGGGTTTGCCGTTACAAGGCAATGTTCTTTTTCCCTCTTGCACCTAGAGTCTGTCCTTCTCCTTTCCGTTCTAGGGTTTTAATGTTGGGGATTACCAATCTCACACCTTGTCAGGCCCAGCAGGTTAGGGTTTCAGGATCTTAACTCCTTTGATTTAGGATTTCTCACTCTACCTTTTCAGGCCAGCAACTGATCCTGGCAGCACCTTTTAGACCTTTTTCGTCAGCAGTCTTCTCTCCATCTCCCTTCACGATTTTAAGTATCTGTGAAACTATGGCTTCTTGCAGAACTTTGTTCCGGAGCTCCTCATCAGCACGTCATTGGGTGCAAACGAACAAGCTTTTTAGTGTTATCAGTGATGGAGTAGCTCGAGATGGATGGAAGTTTGTGCTCCTGGCCCGGTTTTCTCCAATTCCGTCTTACATCATCAATTATGCCCTTGCTGCTACCAACGTCAGGTACTTCGTGGATTTCCTCTTGCCTTCCATAATTGGATGTGTTCCCATGATTCTGCAGAACACTTCCATAGGAAGCTTGACAAGGGCAGCCACCCACACAGGGGCTGATGGGGAGAAAAAGGGGGTGATGGCATATGTGTTACCGCTGATGGGTGTTATGTCCGGTGTATTGATTGCCTGGCGCATAAAGAAATACACATCTAACTCATTCCCGTCCATCACTTTGGGGATGACTTCTGGTGCTTCAAAAGATAATGCTGATACATCAAATGGAAGCACAAACTGTGGACATGATCCCAATGCTGATAGCTTGGTGGAACACACTGTAACATACCGAAATACTTCTAGGACTGCCACCTAGAATGGATGGTCCTGTGATGCATTTGACAGTTTTATCTGTAATCTCTCAAAGTTTTGCCATAGGTTCTTCATTACTTTATATTGATGAACCCACTTCAAGCCCAGGAATGCAGCCATTACTTCAACAACTTAAATGAAGCTGTGCCTGTGTTTCAGGTGGCTGAGAGCCAGATCATTTGTGACATTATTCAACATTGTTCAATTGTGGTCACTGGGAACAATTACATGAGGTTTGTGCAAGTTTATGTGCCAATTGCTTATCTTGCACACTGCTTCCTTGCAGGTCATAGACGCTCCCTAGTAAGTAACATAGGGCCTACATGAATAACCTAACATGTGGTGATACTGTGTGTACACTGGATGTACTGAAGTGATTGTGAGGAATTGGCATTGTTATTTTTTGGTTTGCATATTTATGCTATATAGCATCAATGCTTATATTAGTAGCTATTCCCAGATTTTATGGCTTGCATGCCTACCAGTGGCCCATAGAGAAGTTATGAAAGCATAGCCTCCTGGTTTGTGCAGAAAGTTAGCATTTTCCATGCAGGTATGTTTCTATCATGGGTCTCTTGTGTATTGCCTAAAAGCAAGGATGTTTTACCATATGCCATGTTCTGTGCATCATCAAATTGAAGGCTCTCATTCTTTTGGGCATTCTATTACAAGGTTTAGCTTTGCTTAAGAGCAGACAATGTGTTTGTAAGGCAACTCTTTGGAGTGTGTTTTCTTATTTGGTATTTGGAGTGTGTTTTCTTATTTGGTAATGAATGATCCCTTTAACCCGATACTTGGCTACAGTGGAGCTTGTTATGTGGACTATCCCATTGGGTGGATTGAAATAATGGACGATACATGTTTCTTGTGAGACGAGCAACAAGTGAGATATGTTTGAAGTGACTCGCCAAATGCCATTTTGCACCCAGGATGTTCTATGTAGCTTGTAGAGGAGTCTTCCTTGAGTGTTTTGGCCATTCATTTTACTAAAATGCCCACTGGTAAATGTCCTTTCCCCATCATCTTGGGAAGTGTGACTATTTGAATAACCTAATATGTGGTGATACTGTGTGTACACTGGATGTATGCAAGTGAATGTCTTATGTGAGGAATTGGCGTCGTTATTTTGCTTCGCAGATTTATACTATATAGCATCAATGCTTATATTAGTAGCTATTCCCAGCTTTTATGGCTTGCATGCCTATCAATGGCCCATTAGAGAAGTTATGAAAACATAGCCTCCTGCATTGCACAGAAAGTTAGCATTTGCTATGCAGATATTTTTTTTTATCATGGGTCTCTTGTGTATTGCGTAAATGCAAGGATGTTTTAGCACGTGCCATGTTCTGTGCATCATCAAATTGAAGATTTATGAGTAGTTCTCACCTTCATCTTGCTAAGTTCTTTTGGACATTCTATTGCTAGGTTTAGCTTTAAGAGCAGACATTGTTTTTGCAAGTCAACTCTTTGTAGTGTGTTTTTGTATTTGGTAAAAAACGATCCCTTTCACTTGCTACTTACCTACTGTTGAGCTGGTTATGTAAACCATCTCATTGGGTGGATTGAAATAATGGATGATAGTTGTTTCTTGTGAGATGAGCCAAGTGATTTTTGAAGTGACTCACCAAATGCCACTGTGCACCCAGGATGGTTCTATGCAGCTTGTAGAGGAGTCTTCCTTGAGTGTTTTTGCCTTTCATTTTACTAAAAGGCCCATTAGTAAATGTGGGAATGCCCTTGATCCGGCTATTGGCTCGGGTTGACATTCCTTGATGCTGAAAGCAGATGGTCGGAGTCTTCAGAAGTTCTATGTCAATTCATACAGTTCTTTTTCCATTTTAAAGAGCCATGCTTATGAGTACCCACCATCTCAAATTCTTACGACAATCTTGTGCAATCATTAGGCAGGGCATGCTAGCTCAAGTAACATCAAGAATGGAACTTGATTTTTTTTTTTCACAGTATTAGACCTAGATGAAAACAGACTACAACCCTCAAAAAGAGGCCAACCAGTCTGTCATGATGAACAGACACTTCAAGTGGGAGCGAATGCGCGTCTCCAAGTAAAACCACTTTGCATTGGCCCAACTTTGAGCGACCACATGATTATCGAATTTGCAATGTAGCTTACTAGCCTTGTTGCCAAGCTAGGGGTGGTTGATGGGTGTATGTGAGGAGGAAGAGGGCCAATGAATTGGGAGAAGCGTGGGAGTACGGAGGTGTCATCTTGGCATGTCATCCATATCCTCACTAGTTGAGTCCGATATCTTAACACCCTCCTGGAGCTCAACTCTATACCTTGCACTCTAAGAAAGCTTCTAAATTGATGAAGCTTCTCTGTACCCAATGCCTTGCTAGCCATGTGATCTTCTTTTAACCAAAGTCACATCACTTGCTAGAACCTCCTCCCTCACAAAACGATAATGCATCTCAATATGCTTCGTCCTAACATGTAACATTGGGTTTTTGGCCAATTGTGTGTTGCGTGTGTTGTTATAATAAATGGGCTCACTCTTACTTGCAAGTAGCTTGTGCATTCAAGCTACGTCACATGTCGCCTATAGCAGTGCCTTTCCACTTTGCCTTTGTACTTGACAAAGCAATTGTCGATTGCTTCTTGTTGCTTTAGGTAATAGCATCACTCCTAAAAGAGAGCATAAAACGGCTAGTAGATCTCCTACTTGAGACACTACCAACCCAATTTGCATCTATGTGACTATATACTTGTATCTATACTCTAGTCTTATAGAAAAGTCCATTCTGTATTGTGGATTTTACGTATTCGAGTATCGTTCTAGTCGCATCTTAACGTTGCTTCCTCGGGTCCTACATAAATTGGCTTGCCAATCCAATTGAATAGCTCAAATCTAGCATGGTGATTGTCATGTAAATCAAACTACCTACTATGTACTTGCACATAGTAGGGTCCTCCATGAGATCAACTCTCATGCTCTCTAAAATAGTCACTAAATTCATTGGAGTATCTAATCGTAGGTATTACATGTGCATTCCGTTACCTTAGCTTAGAAGCTTTGAAAGTGATTAAACACTTATCTGTTTTAAAAAATACATCCACACTTTTCTAGTGTGGTTATCAATGAAATACTTTGAACTTTGGCAAACTTGTAACAATACTTTGGGTCTATATATTCTTTAGTTGTTGAATGTTAACATGCCAAATATCAATGCTTATAATCACTTATAATATGTGTAAACATTGCAACCTTTACTTCAGGTATGCTTACATCCAATGTAAACTTTTTGTCAACTTTGTTTCTCTTCGTAACCAAGGGGTATTGGTTATTAAAATCTTTCATATAACATTTATGAGGACTAAATCTCACTTGCAGATCCTACTTAATTATCTGTCCAATAGAAATTAGGTTCTTTGTTATATTTGGTACATACATGAAGCACAATAGCAAGGTATTTCTTGCATAGATAAAGTGCATAGAAAGATGTATAATGAAAATTTTTTATTATAAAAGTGTTATTTTAATTGAATTTGATTTCTATGCATGGAAAGATGTATAAAGGATATATTTTTATTTCAAAAGTATTACTCATTAAAATTGATTTTATGCATAGAAAGATGCATAAAGGATCTATTTTTATTTCAAAAGTGTTATTCTCATTAAAATTGATTTTATGCATAGAAAGATGCATAAAGGATCTATTTTTATTTCAAAAGTGTTATTCTTATTAAAATTGATTTTATACATAGAAAGATGCATAAAGGATCTATTTTGATTTCAAAAGTGTTATTCTCATTAAAGTTGATTTTTATGTATAAATAGATGCATAAAGAATCTTTATATCAAAATTAGAATTATCTTAAATTCTATGAATAGATGTGATGAGATGTGATGTGAATTAAATAGATGTGAATGAATGGATAGATGGATGTGATGTGAATCAGATGGATGTGAATGAATGGATGGATATGATGTGAATTAGATGGATGTGAATGAATGGATGGATGTGATGTGAATAGAGGTAATGAGATGTGAGATGTGATGTGAATCAGATAGATTAGAATGAATGGATGGATGGATGTGATATGAATAGAGAAGATGAGATGTGAGGTGAATAGATGTGGTAATGAGATGTGAGGTGAATAGATGTGATGTGAATAAGATAGATGTGAATGGATGGATGGATGGATGTGATGAATAGAGGTGATGAGATGTGAGATGAATAGATGTGATGAGATGTGATGTGAACCAGATAGATGTGAATGAATGGATGAGATGTGATGTCATGTGAATCAAGATGTAAATGAATGATATGGGATATAAGTGGATGATATGTGATGAAAATGGATGTGAATTTATAAGTGAAGAATAGATGTGAATGTATATGTGAAGAATAGATGTGGATGTGTACGTGAAAGAATGTGATATGAATGTATAAGTGAAGAATGGATGTGGATATGTATGTGAAGGATGGATGTGGATATGTATGTGAAAGAATGTGTATGATGTGAAAAATGGATGTGAATGAGTATGTGAAAGAATGGATGTGGATGTAGGTGAAAGAATGGATATAGATGTGTATGTGAAAGAATGTGATGTGATGTAAAGAGATGGGATGTATCATGAATATATATGGATGTGAAGTGATAAATATGAATGTATGGATAGATATGAAGTCATACTTGTGAACGATTGGATGGATGTGGATGAATGAGATGAGATGTGTATGAATGAGATGATATGGATAGAAGTGATGTGATATAATGTGGAGAGAATGTATGATGGGATGGTTATGAGAATGTATGTAGTAGATATGAACGAATGAATGTGATGGATATGAATGAATGAATGTGATGTGATGTAAATGGAGATAGATGTGATGTGAACGAATATGATGTGATGAGATGTGGATATGGGTAGATGAGAGTGCATGAGATCTGATGCGAATAAATGAGAAAAGATGTGATGAAATGAAAAATGATGTGATGAGAATGGGAATACATATGAAATAAATGAGAATTGATGTGGAACAATATGGAAAGACGAGAGTTTGTTATAGAAAAATTGTTTATGTCAAGAATGCTGGGGAAGTCTTTTGACCGTCTTGTGGTGAGTGAGGTCGTGGAGACCTAATTTGATAAAGTTGCAATAGCTGACGGAGAGTCAATGGAGGACGTCTCGCGTAGCAAGGTCGGCCAAGGTCTTGACCAGCCTCGGTTCGATTTAAATGGTGAGCTTTCGGTACGGTGGATGAGGGACCAAGGAAGCGGCCTATGAGTGAAGTGCTAGGTGACCTGCGGAAGGATCCTAGAGAGTGCTGACCATGCGGCGCTCGGGCTCTGGGTCACCGAAAATACCCACACGTGTGTCGTGGAAGATATTGGAACAAGGAGTAAGAGTTGTTTTCTAAATTCGGACATGGATCTGGTTGATTGACCTTGCTGATCTTCAACGGATGAGTCCATGGCTCTTTTATATGAAGGGTTGATCTTGCTGATTTTCAACAGAGATTTCATTTTGATTTTTATAAGTAAAAATATTACTGGTTATTATGAGCTAGGAACTATCGAAAAGGCCCCTGAGTGGACAGTGGACAGGTGGTGAGCGTTCTGGTCTTCGCCAATGATGCCATAGGTACACCAATGAAAGAAAAATTAAAAATTAAGATTCAACCGGATATTTTGGAGGATTATGATCAGTGACACTATGGTTTCATTAAATGATTGTTTTAAAGACAGCTGATTCTATGAAAAAGGCAATTTCATATTGGGTGTGTAAGTGGTGTGACTAGTTTTAAGTTTGCATGAATATCCGGCTAGGGGGCCTGGAAACTCTTTTCCCTGGTACCCTGGACAAAACCTAACCAAATTCTTAAATGGATCCCATCACTATAGTGGTTGGGCGGTTTGCTAACCCACGAGACTGGATGGGGTTAGGCTGGACTGATGAATCCCTAAATTGAGACTCAATTCTGTTATGGTACGATAGATGAAGTAAATCTCGGATAAAAATTATTCTATGAAAAAGAATCAACGGTTGTACCTCTCAATGAGGGGAAAAGCATTGGTCTCTATGCAATCTTTTCCTTGACCTGACTATGGGACTTACGGGTTCGTAAGATCAGTTCAGTTAGTTAAGGCTTTTGACTACGTCAGAGTAAAATTATCCTAGAGGAATTGCTCGTGCTTTCCGGGCGAGAGAAGTTTTTCCGGGTTTGGTTTTGGAAGAACCGAGGAATTAGTCTCTTGTCCGGATATCCATAGGCGAGGCCCCGAGTGAGGGACCTTGCCGTGCGCAAGAAGTGCTACTTCCACTGCTAGCACCCATGAATTCATTGCGCGGTGGGGTTAGAGATCTTTCAGATGTAGGGATTTAGAGTTATTGGCTTGAGAGGGTAATCACTAATGAAATGCTCAATGCCTACACCATCTATCCAAAGGTTATGGGATAGCAGTAGAAGGCTACCTTCTGGGTTAGCTCTCATTAATCAATTGGCCACTCTGTGTGAGGGACCTAAAGAAGGCTTAGAGGTCTTACCTTGGTTGCATTGATATCTCTCAACTTGTAGCTGTAGATGCAATTTGCATTGAGGTGGTCAACTAGTGTGTGTCTAAGCATCAAATGTTTGGTTTGGGCCACATGGGCTTCCAATCACCGAGTCTAGGTACTCAACATAGAATTCTATCATGATCGATAATCATCTTAATCTCAATTAGCCTAGTAGATGTAATTCTTGGTAGGGTTGGTTGAGGAGATAACACTAGAGGTAGAATCTCCATGTTCCTATAAGGATTCCTAAGCAACGATCATGTTCTTGCTTGGGTAAGCTTCATTTAAGCAACACAAGGAGGTGCGATGGCAAAGCTAATGGTTGTGAGGTTGCCATCAATACTGACTCTCCGTTTATTCATCATTCGTTGGGCACTGTAGCATTTAGGTTATTCATGATTTATGTATCTTTAGTAATATCCACACCACTAATTTACTCTAAGTAGTGTGGTTGCTTCTACAAATAGCATACCACATCAATTCTCATTTACAAGCTTAGTGAGAATGACTCAACTCTCTTGGTCTAGATTTAAGTACTTCTTAAAGTCCTTTGGTGAGAATGACTCAACTCTCTTGGTCTAGATTTAAGTACTTCTTAAAGTCCTTTGATCATAACATTTGCTATGTGTTAGATTGTTAACCACAATGGTTAACATTACTCCTACTATTTTTTTTGATTAAAAGCGCGGCTGCACTTCATGTAACATATTTTATGTAAAACCGTGCTAAGTGTTTTATGTAAAAGATATGGTATGACTGAGCTTACAACATGTGTAATGTTGGCCATGAGCTAGAAATCCTATGTCCATAGAGCTAGATAATTAGTTTTGGGTCCCCAATTGTCAAATGGGAAGCTGGCCATTGTAAAAAGTGATAAAAGACTGATAAAGAGAGAGCACACACACAAGAGAGCAAACCCTAATCCATTATTGTAACCCTAACCAAAGAGGGAAGCCATATCCACTCTCACACAATGCATAATAGAAGAGCACACCACACACTAAATGTGTTGTGTTCACACACCAAATAACCCTATCTAATGTCCACACACTGTGGCCAGTTGGACGCGGCCATTTATTGTCACACACATGTTGCTATCTACCATGCCAGCATATATCATGGCCTAGCTCTAGTTGTCATCAAGCTTGTAATCTCAACAGCCCCTCTCAAGCTCATGATGTACAACCATAGATGAAGAAGATGAGCTTGGGCTATCACACTCTCCCTCAAGCTCATCATATCCATCTCTCGTACTCCAAGCCTGTCTCAGAACTACTCAAACTTGTCCTTCCCAAGTGACTTAGTGAATATGTCAGCCACTTGCTCATCTGTCTTCATATAAGACAAATCAATCTGTCCATCCAACACTTTCTCCCTGATGAAATGATAATGGACCTTTATGTGTTTGGTCCTCGCATGATAGACAGGGTTACTAGCCAGCTGTATACTGCTCATGTTGTCACAGTGTATGACAACATCATCACAATGCTGACCCAAATCACCAAGTAGCTTTTTCAGCCACATCACCTCACATACATCCATAGTCGCACCTCTATACTCTACCTCTGTAGTACTAGACAATGCAACTGTGGGTTGCTTCTTGCTACTCCAACTCAGTGCAGCACTTCCAATGCTAAACACATACCCACTAGTAGATCTCCTGTCATATGAACTTCCTGCCCAAACTACATCTGTGTAACCATACACATTCAACTCTTTCCCTGACTCATAAAATAGACCATAATGGGAAGTGGTCTTCACATATCTCATAATCCTCCTGACAGCATCCAAATGAGGCTTCCTGGGACTCTGCATAAGCTGACTCACTAGTCCCACATCATAACATAAGTCCGGCCTTGTAATAGTCAAGCAGATAAGACTACCAACCATTTTCATGTACATGGTAACATCTTCTAGTTCATCACCCAAACCAGCCAGCTTCATATTTTGCTCCAAAGGTGTCATCATAGGCTTACAACCTGTCATTCCATACTTTGCTAACATGTCTAAGACATACTACCTTTGCACCAGCCATGTACCATGAGATGTCCTTATCACCTCAATACCAAGAAAGAATCTGAGTTCACCCAAATTCTTCATATCAAACTATGTGCTTAAAGATTTCTTCACATCCTCAATGTCTTTCCCATGATCACCTGTCACAATTAAGTCAGCCACATAAATGACTATCACAACCAATCCATTCTATGTCTTCTTCACATAAAGTGAAGCCATTCTATGTCTTCTTCACATAAAGTGAAGAATCTGAGTTTCCCACATGAAAACCAATGCTCATAAGATACTTGCTTATTTTGTTACTCCAAGCTCTTGGTGCCTGCTTTAAACCATACAATGCTCTCTTCAATCTGCATACACGTGTGGGATACTTAGGGTGTACATACCCCTCTGGTTGTTTCATAAATACTTCGTCTTATAGATCACCATTGAGGAAGGCATTCTTCACATCCATTTGAAACAAATTCCATCCAAGAGAAGTAGCCATAGATATCATAGACCTAACTGTAACCATCTTAGCCACTGGGCTAAATGTCTCATCATAATCCAAACCATGTGTCTATGCATATCCTTTTGCAACCAACCTTGCATTATGCCTCTCTATTGAACCATTTGATTCACTTTGTAAACCCATTTACAGCCAATCACATTCTTGCCATCTGGCAAATCTACCAAATCCCACACGTGTCATTATGCACCAAGGCATCCATCTCCTCATCCATGGCTCTATCCCATGTCTCCTTGCCAATAGCCTCTTCAAAACATGAAGGCTCTACATGCTTTACCACTAATGTCATATATGCATAATGCATAGCATAACCCTTGTATGTCAACCTCTGTAGTACTGGGTATCTCACTCTCTATGATCTCCTCACTGGTTGTGGCTCACTACTACGAGCTTCATGTGCTCTAGCATGTGGTGGCACATACCTGTCATTTCTAACACCTGGAGTTCTTATTTTTGGAATCCCCACTTATTCATCAAAGCTTTATGAGCTTGATGAATCATAACCTATAGTACCAATGCCAATACCTTCCACTTTCTTATGTCCTTTGTCCACAACACTACTCTCAGGGCTCACATCATGTCTCAATCTTCTTGACCATGGACTCACATTATCACTGGATGACTCAAGTTGTCCACTCATACTCATAGATTCCTGCATAGGAAGATTCACATCCTCATTTGCATCTATGTCATCAACTATGACATGCTCACTTTCTTTGTACCAGGTTCCCTTCGCATCAAGATCACATCTTTGCTAATAACAATCTGTTTTGTCATTGGATTATAGCATTTGTATGCTTTTCTCTCTTGCGTATACCTAATGAAAACACATTTTTCATCCTTTGGATCCAATTTCCTTATTCTCTCATATGGTATATGAACATATGCAACACATCCAAAGACTTTCAAGTGACCAATATCTGGCCTAAATCCTGTCATCCTCATAATAGCTGTACTCTCATGTATAGCTGCAGTAGGAGTCCTGTTCAATAAGTACACTGCAGTAGCACATGCTTCTGCCCAAAAATAATTTGGCATAGTCTTCTCATCAAGCATAGCTCTTGCAATCTCACCAATGATCATGTTTTTCCTCTCAGCAACACCATTCTGCTGAGGTGTGTACCTGCATGTAATTTGTCGTCTTATCCCATGCTCTCTCAAGAAGGCATCAAATGTATGTGATGTGTACTCACCACCACCATCTTTCCTCAGACACTTGATCCATTGACCATACTGTTTTTCCACCAATGCTTTGAAGTCAATGAACTTCCCAAGTGCTTCACTCTTATCTTTCAAGAAGTAAATCCAAGTTATCGTGCTATAATCATCAATAAATGTGACATAATACCTGCAACAACCATTGATAGTTGGATTTTGTGCTGGACCCCATATGTCACTGTGAATGATTTTCAATGGTCTTCTGTTGATTTAACCATCTTTTGGAAATGGCAACCTTGCCTGCTTCCCAAATCTACATGCTTCACATATATGATTACTACCATCATATTTGAACTTGGAAAACCCACCACGCAAACAAAAATGGCACACTACTAACATGTGTAATAGGATGTTGAGTATTATCCCCAGTAGCAACATAGCCCTGATGTGTAGGCGTCATCCTATCAAACCACTCACCATGGCATGTCATGTGGTTTGATGCTCTAGAATCCATATACCAAATATCATCACTCTCCCTTTGTGATGCCATAGTACCTATTACAAGTTTCATGGAAAAAACAAGTGCTCCTCATGTTCTGCATTACTAGATGATGCATAATTACCATGCTGCACTCTTCCACCACCACGGAAGTCATTTTGCTTTTTATAGCAGTCTCTAGCCATAGTCCCATTTTACCACGATAGTTTTTTTGAGCCTTCCAATCTTCCAAAACATTGGAAAATGATCAAATCAAGTGTGAACGATATAAATTAACATCCATACATCCTCCATGTAGCATATGAACATCATTCGAACTCACAAAGTGCCAAGTACATGGCGAAAATAGCTCTCTGTTTTGGTCAGGAACCTGTAAACTATTAATTACCGACACTAATCCAGTTCCAATTCACTCGATATGGATCCAAATCTTAGGCCTAGGCATTCATTGGCTTTGTATCAATGTGACCTAACTCCGTATGTGAGGAATTAGTAGAATTTTGAAAGAGAAGAGAGTAATGGTAATTTACTGAAGCTCAGTTCACTAATCTTAATTAATAGCTCTGCTAAACCTATTTAGTCCAACTTGTTTTGCATCATTGCACCCAAATTAGTGCTTGTGGGTTCTATCAAAAGATACATACATATGTAGGGTCCAATTGCTAAGCTCATTATGCATGATGTGCATCCGGATATTTGGGCTTGCTTCAATTTTTCTCCTCCACAATGGATTTCTGCGCTGATTACTTGCCCCTTTGTTGATGGTTTAATTACTCCACAATGGCATGGTTAAGTTTGGCAAGCATGTGGGATGAGAGATGGGACCTTGCGCTATACCCTAATCACATCAATGTGCATAGGTTGACCCTCCAATGGCTCCAATTTCTTGCATACATAATCTGTTCTTGTGTAGCTCAAAAACCAAAATTTGACCTCTTTAATATCACATAGATTTTCTCCAAAATCAAGCAAGGGATTGCATATGCATTGCTATTCCATTCATCAATGCTAGATACATGTGCCCTTCAACTAATACATGAATTTGCCTCTTTCAATCAAGCTCTCAAGCTTTCCATTAAAGCTTGCAAAAAACCAGAATTTTCACTTGTTTTTGGCAACTCAAATCCTGCTTTTCTTGTGTCAAATCACATGCAATCCGCTCAAGGGTGTTTAGCTTTGCTTACGCGTGGTCCTTAGCTTTCAGATCTATTGAGTAGGGGTGTGCTTACAGCTTCTCTTTGCTCCAAGCTTCAAGCTCCAAAATAGATTTTTTCTCTCTTCTTTACTCACTCACAAAACCCTAATAGAGAGCACTAGGCTCTGATACCATGATAAAATACTGATAAAGAGAGAACATACACATAAGAGAGCAAACCCTAATCCATTAGTGTAACCCTAACCAAAGAGGGAAGCCATATCCACTCTCACACAATGCATAATAGGAGAGAACTACACACCACACACTAAATGTGTGGTGTTCACACACAACACACTAAATGTGTTGTGTTCACACACCAAATAACCCTATCTAATGTCCACACATTGTGGCCATCTGGACGCGGCCATTTATTATCACACACATGCTACTATCTACCATGGCAGCACATATCGTACCTAGCTCTAGCTGTCATCGAGCTTGAAATCTCAACAAAAAGTGAGTTCTTATATATAAGTGACTTCAAGAAATATGAAAGGATACAATACCATTATCACATTTGAGATTTTTCCTCTCTTGCTCTCTTGTGTGGTGATGATGGTGAGTTTATTTGCTTATGCATGCTTGCTTGATTGTGTGTGTGCTTGTCGGTAATGCTCTCCATCTCCTCACCATTCACTTCTCCTCTCTCTCTCTCTCTCTCTCTCTCTCTCTCTCTCTCTCTCTCTCTCACTCTCCTTGCACATATGAAGGTATTAAGGTAGAGGTTGAGTTTTGTTGAAATATACAAGTGAATAGGGTGTGTGCGGGAACAAGCCCTTAGCAAGAGGCTGTAAAAGAGAATCTGTAAATAAGTGAGAAGC
The DNA here is from genome assembly GCF_041138505.1 of Cibotium barometz. Lineage (NCBI taxonomy): Eukaryota > Viridiplantae > Streptophyta > Polypodiopsida > Cyatheales > Cibotiaceae > Cibotium > Cibotium barometz. Next base: position 55,590,171 of record NC_141070.1, read on the forward strand.
TGTGAAAAGGTGAGAAGTATCTACTGGGAGAGAATAAAGGGTAGCATGAGAAGATTTAGGAGGTGTGGAGATATTCTAGGAAGAAGTGGAGAGAATCAAGCAAAAGAGGTGGAGTGAAGCAAGGAGAGATCAGTGGGATTAGATGCTTGGATGTAAACTCTATAAATTGAGGCATTGACCTAATGAGAATTTGTTGGTTTTTGATTATCCATGCCTACATTAATTGCTCACTAATCACGTCTTAATTATCATCTAGTCTCTTTTCTAATGATGTTGATTCTAGCATTTGATCCACCATAGCTCATCACATTGCTACAAATTTAACATGGTATCAGAGCCTAGCTTAGAATCCATCAAATTTATGAGTCCATTATCTTGCAAATCACCTAGCTAATCAAGATTAGTAGATAATTAAGTTTTTTTAACCTCTTTCTTCAAAGAGCTTCTGTACCCCCAGCTGGTGGAGCGGCTTGATCTCCCTCTAGGCTTAACAATAGGCTTCAAGCCTTTAGCCACACATAGCCACAAGCCCTATGCTCCAGCCCATCTATTCAACACATCAAACTGTCGGGCAAAGCTGCAGATTTTCTACATTTTTTCAGGCGCCTTTTTTCTAAAGCAAATTTGAGATCTTGTCTACACCAAAAGACATTGCTCTAATTCCTCTTAGCCCTAGGGGTTTTCAAGGGTGCTCTACAAGCTGGTGAAGACAGTTTTTGATTTCATCAAGTCCAGTGAGATCTAAGCTCTCCATCATATCTACAGGTGACTTTGGTAAAACACAGATTAAGCATTCAAAGTTGGTCAAATCTTGTGTTTCTTGGCTTAATCCTCTACTAGACTAACTGCTATTGATGGCCTTGAAAGGGGTTGAGCTCATTTGAACTCTAAGGCCCCAGATCTGGACTCCCCGCATACTCTGTTTTTTGCGCACAAAATAGAGGATTATTTTACTAATCAATTAATCAATAATAATCACTGTATTTTGGTGCAATTGAGGGTTTAAATTAACCATTGGGTATCTGATATAGATCCCTATAACTTCATATTGCAATTCTGAGATGGTTTGATACTCCAACCATTAAGTACAGATTTGTTACCCTTGGTTTAATTGGTGAATTTATGCTGATAAATCTATTGTAATCATCACCTAAACACCAGATTGAGTTGTAAAAGGGTAGACACTCCCCTTGAATATTGAAATTGGATCAAGAGGTAAGACCCCCTTCACATTATCACGAATACGGCACAAGAGAGAGTTAAATTTAGTGGGAAGCAGTTTTATACATGGAAAACAAAAACCATGTACCTACTCATGAGGAAAAATCTGTGGGGGCTAGTTGAGGGAAGAGATGAATGCCCAGAGGTGAGTAGGAAAAACGAGTGGAAGAGCAGAAATGAGAAAGCATTAGGACTTATCGCACTCAGTTTAAATGATGAAATCATTCATTACATCATAGGGATACAATGGGCAAAAGATTCATGGGATGAAAATAAATTATTTGGCACTCAAGCGAAAAATTCAAAGATAAATCTGTAAATGCAATTCTACAAACTAGATATGAAGGAAAGTGAACCTTTAATCACACACTTGAACAAATATAAAAGCATTAAGAAACAACTGGCAGCCATTAGCAAGAAGGTAGAAGATGATGAGGCACTAGCAGTGCTTCTCAAGATTGTGGACAAAGGTGAATATGAAAACATTGTAGCAACATTAAAGAATGCACCTGAATTGAAGCTGCACGAGATAGAAGGAGCTCTACTAGAGAAAGAGACCAGGGTCAAAGAAAAGAAATGGCTGGACTCAACAGCTGGAGAAGAAAAAGCATTCTTCACCCGAGGAGGATTCTCTCGAGGATGAGGACGAGGAAGAGGCAGAGTAGGAGGAAGGACCTTCACTTGCCACAACTATGGAAAGCCAGGACACATGGCAAGAGACTGCTACAGCAAACCAAGTGGAGAAGGAACAACATCGGCAAACTTCATGGAGGCTCCTAATAAGGAAGTGGAGTTAGATCATCTTTTCTGAGAGAGAGAGAGAGAGAGAGAGAGAGAGAGAGAGAGAGAGAGAGAGAGAGAGAGAGAGAGAGAGAAATCCCACAACCTAATGTAACCTGCCCCAACAGAGTAAAACCACCTCTGATGATGTAGGCCATGTGGTAGATGTATGTGTGAGCACTTTAGCCAAGGTCACTGGCACTTGTAGTAGCCTTGGACACATAGAGAGAGAGAGAGAGAGTATCAAGGACTATGAGTTTAGGGACTTGAGGCACTGGTCACAGACTACCAAGAAAGAGGGAAACTTGGTATAGGGTCTAGGTGTGCTAGGAGTATTCACTTGAGGGGAGGTGTTGAAATATACAAGTGAATAGGGTGTGTGCGCGAACAAAGCCCTTAGCAAGAGGTAGTAAAAGAGAATGCTTGCCTTCCGTTAAGGCAAGTGGATGAATGTGCAAGACTAGTGCAGCAGCAGAGCAGCAGAGGTAGAAGCCGTCACTCCTAGGGTTCTATGCAAAGAAAGACTAAACTTTATGCACTATTCCTGCTAAGAGCACATAAGCTCTGATACCATATAAGAATATGGCACAGCGAAAAGAGATAGCAAGACAACACAATAGACAATGCAATAGATACACAATGGAGAGAATTTAAAATTCTGATTATACCAAAAGGTACAAGTGATGGTGTTGTCCCAGTGCGCACTCAAGTAGAGCTTAGATGGCAATCTAGATAGACTCTGGATGGCCCCCTACTTTTGGAGGAGACCAAATGTGCACACTCCTCTCTTCCTATTGGTCAATTTCTAATGAAGGTCATTAGCAAAGGGCCCAAAATATGTCCAAAGGTTTTCTAATGATCAAAGAAGAACAAACATCAAACAAACAAACTTATGTAAAATGCATACAACTAGTGGATTTGAATTCCACCTGGGCAAAAATAGGTCTCTAGCTAGGAAGAAATTATTAAGGACCTTGTGCTTTCTCCCAATGGTTCCAAAGATGTTCACCAAAATGAACACTCACTTTGCATGAGGAGAAAAGAAATAAAGATGCAAGGGCTAGTCTTCGAGGACATGCACTTATCCAAACCTATGAGGGTTAACTCCACAATGTGAAGTCACTAGGGACTCACTCCGCCACCACTTGTGTGACCCAACTCACTCCGCCACCACTTGTGTGACCCAAGTGGAACTTCCATGTGCTAGTTAGAGAGAAAAGAGGGAAGGAACTATGGAAAGCTTGTTAAATTTGCAGCAATGTGATGAGCTATGGTGGATCAAATCCTAGAATCAACATCATTAGAAAAGAGATTAGATGATAATTAAGATGTGATTAGTGACAACTGATAGCTTAATGTAGGCATGGATAATCAAAAACCAGCAAATTCATTAGGCCAATGCCTCAATTTATAAAGTTTACATCCAAGCATCTAATCTCACTGATCTCTCCTTGATTCACTCCACCTCTTTTGCTTGATTCTCTCCATCTCTTCCCAGAATATCTCCACACCTCCTAAATCTTCTCATGCTACCATTTATTCTCTCCTCCCAGTAGATACTTCTCACCTTTTCATAGCTTCTCACTCAATGGGACGAACTATACTCTTTGGAAATTTAAAATCAATACCATTCTAGACTCTTATGAGCTCCTAGAAACTGTTCTGGGAATGGATGCAAAAGCAGTGGGAAGTCCCGACCCCAACAACCCTATAAACGTGCTTCCGCCAGATGCTACACTTCTTTGGGCATGGAGAAGGCTCAATGTTGATGCACTTTGTGCCATCGTCACCAACGTAAGTGATTCTGTTCTCACACTGATTCAACATACTACCAAGGCTATAGAGGCTTGGATCATACTGAGAAATTAGTATGAGACTCGTAATCAGACCATGATTTTGAACCTGGAGAATTAGCTTGCTGCTGAAAAGTTTGCTGAAGGAGAAGCTGTTGAAGCATTTATCTTGTGGATCAAAAATCTGTGAGATCAAATGGTTGCTGTAGAGTGATTACGCACACTAGTGAGGAGTTGTTCCATAGAAGTATGACGGCTTGGCTACATCACTAAAGTTGTACCAGAGTTGTACCAGAGGTGCATCCAAATTCTTCCATAGAAGTATGACGGCTTGGCTACATCACTAAACACTTAGGTTAGTGTACCTTCTTTACATTTGAAGAATTTAGTGCTATGCTACTTGAGGAGGAGATGTGGTTGAAGACCCGTGATGGTAGTGATGCTGCTTTTTCGGCCAATGCTAAAGGCAAAGGCACGACATCTTCTGATGAGAAGAAGAAGAAGCCAAAGAAGAAGAAGTTTCAAGGGAGCTGTAATTACTGTGAGAAGAAGGGTCATGCTATCAAAGATTGTAGAAAGAAGCAGGTTGACGAGAAGAACGACACCTTGAAGTCTTCATGGAAGGGAAAGGAGTCAGTATTAACAATGTCAAGACCGAGCTTGAACTTTGGGTCACCATTGAAGAGGTATGTTCATCTGCTCGGGCTCTAGTTGATGATTCATGGACTTTGGATAGTGGAGCATCCCGACACATGACCAGTAAGAAGGGCTGGTATAGTTCCTGGAAGCCTCTATAGGAACCCATGAGTGTTGTTGTTGGGAATAATGCTAAATGTCCAGCCAAAGGGTTTGGAACCATATCTTTTGTGGCAGCCAGGTGAAGAGAAGAAGCTATCCAATGTGCTATATGTACCCCAGATAAAGAGAAATCTACTATCAATTGTTGCTACGATGAAGACAGATTGTGGGCTTGAAGTACGTTTCAAGAAAACTGAAGCAGAAATTCTAGATGTTGTTGGCAAGGTGGTCAGCAAAGGAGTAAGGCACAACAACTACGAGCTGAGTGCCTTTACAGTGTCTGCAGATAAGAGCACAAGAAAGCTTTGGCACGAGCGATTTGGTCACATTAGATTTGTCGTGCTAAAGGAGATGTAGAAAAAGGGTATGGTAGCTAATTTGCCTTTTTTTTCGAATTGCAGGAACCATATGAAGCTTGTATGATGGGCAAGCAACAATGCAAGGTATTTCCACAGGAAAGCAGCAACAATCGGGCAAAGACTACTGTAGAGCTGGTACATGTAAGATTCCTCCCTCCGGCTTTTGAGGTGTGCAGGTGTAAAAACCTCCCCTTCTGATCTTATAATTATTCCCTCTCTGAAATAAAAGAAAGATCATGTTTTACCCTGTTTTGGCCTAGAGAGAGAAAATGTCTAGAGGGAGGTGATTCAAAATTGAGATATTTTTTGATATAAAAATCCTCCTAGTGTCTAAAATGGTTTCCCCTGAAACAGATATTCAAAAAGAAATTTCCAATGTGCAATTGGAATAAATTGAAATCAGGTGAAAAGGACCTTAGCCTAAGGGTCCAGATTTTCTAATTTTTTTGAATTAAGGTTCCTATGGACCAATTAGATTAATCCAAATGTAGGAAGGAGATAAATTGAAGAATAAAAGAAAATCCCCCCAAAAATGAGTAAATACTCACATAAGATGAAGAGTTGACTAAGGACAAGGTTATTAGTTAAAAAAGAAAAGATATTTAGAAGAAATGATGCATTTTTGACACCTCAGTGTGGGGGAAAACCCTCATGAAGGAGGCACCTATTTCACATGTATGCTTGAGTTTTAAACTCACAAATAATGAGATATTTTCATCTCTCCTCTCTCCTGCTTCAACTAGATCAGAAAAATAAGCTAAACTGACCTAAAAATGGTCAAAAATTGACCAAACTGATCTGGAAAATTCTAGAATCAGTTTGCTTGGTTAGAGGCTCACTTTTTCCTATAAATGAAGCCTCCCCCTTTGTAATTCAATACTCCCTATGGGCATTATGAGTTCACAGTCATGCTATTTGGATTGACTAATTCCCCGCCGCCGGCGGTGACATTTAATCGTCTTATGCACGATATTCTCAGTGGATGATTTTTTTCTTGTCTTCTTTGATGATATCTTGGTATACTCAAGAATGCTGCAAATCATGAAGATCATGTGCGCAAGGTCTTGGAAATCCTAAGGAAGCACCAACTCTTTGCAAAAAAGAGCAAGAGTTCTTTCTCTATTGACCAGGTGGAATACTTGGGATTCATAGTGTCTAAAGATGGGATTTCTCCTAACCCCGCAAAGATCCAAGTAGTTGTAGATTGGCTAGAACCCAAGACAGTAAAGGAAGTCTTAGGATTCCTAGGATTAACCGGATGGTATAGGATCTTTATATCCAGGTATGCTCATCCCCTTTAACTAACATACTCAAGAAGAGTACCCTATTTCAGTGGTCTACTATGTGTCAGAATGCCTTTGATAAGCTGAAGACAGCCTTAGTAACCAACCCTGTCCTTAAATTGCCAGATTTTACCAAAACTTTTGAAGTAGTTACTGATGCCAGTGGGTTTGCCTTAGGCGGTGCTTTTATGCAGGAAGGTCATGCAGTGGCCTATGAATCCAGAAAGCTTAGAACACATGAGAGAAATTATGCCATCCATGACTTGGAGTTACTCTCAGCAGTTTATGCTCTGAAGTTGTGGAGACATTATCTTTTGGGACAGAGGTTCACCTTGATGAGACAGATCATAAAAGTCTAAAGTGGATCTTCACCCAAATGGATCTCAACATGCGTCAAAGGAGATGGATGCAGACCCTACAAGAATTCGATTTTAAAATCAAGTATTGGCCAGGGAAAGAAAATGTCATGGCAGATGCGCTCAGCAGAAAAGCCTCCTTGCTTGCAATTGGTGTCAAATTCATTAATCAGTGAAGCAAGGGAGAGAATCATGCAGGACAAATTCTTTGCCCCTATTGCTACCCTTCTGATGCAGGAAAGCAAGACTCCTCAGGAAATGAGTCAAGTTTTTAGGTACAAATTTGATGAAGGATGCATGTATTATAACAATTGGCTTTGCATTCCCAATGATGAGGGAAGCACAACTTTTGCCATGTAAGCATAGTGATGTTCCACATAACCATCGTAAGTCAACCTTTGCAGCACAAGGTTTTTGAATCTTCCATATCTTCATAACTTTGCATTCATGGCTTCCAAATCCTTCTTTACACCAGGTATCCTCATTGTTGGAATCCTAAGCTCCTCAATCAAGGCTCATGTCTGAGCCACTAGACTCTCCCCATCAACAAGAGAATGCCCTGTAGAAATATCAGGCATACCAAGGTGCTCAACCACTTTCTCTTTGCCTTTATTATCTAGATGTCAAGCTCAACATGAGCTGACACTCACAAGGTGTCTATATGACCGTTCGTCGACATTTACATCACTAGCGGGTTTGGTAGTTGGAATCGGCATATCTTTGCGAGAGATTCTACACCTGGACTACACCGACTAGTCCACACCTACCCACTTCACTTAGCGTGTTCATATTATGGACCACTTGTATATACTCTATTATGTGTCTAAGTCACTTTATCTTCTTTGTAGACCTCTTTTGTTGGGTGAAGAAGAAGAAGAATTTTTAGCCTCTCATCTTGTGTGTTCTCTTCTAGGGTTTATATAAGTGTGTGTGTGTGCTTGCAAGAGCTAAAGATCTCTTCTCACATGCATCTTTTCATGGTATCAAAGCATTGTTCATGCTAAGGGCTAAGCGGCAAGCAAGAGAAGCACAAGAAGTAGTACGAGGGCAAGAGCTTCATCTACTCTTTCCCCTTTGTGTTGGCTACTACACCCTTGTCAGGAGCTCTTCGGGAGACACTGACAAACGAACTCTGATTGAGGAGCTTTCTTCATGGGAGCAGAGCTACAAGGTAGCTAATATAGTACAGTTTGTGACAATTGGATGTATGTATGCAAATTGGGGTCATTGGTTGTGACAGTTTGGTACAGTATAGTACCACTGGCAGAGAATACAACAGTTTGTGTAGGTCAAACAAGAGTGTTGTTTTTGGTAAATTTGTTGTAGAGAAGCTTGACATGAACAACTTCCATGCTTGGAGGTTTAGATTGACAAATTTCCTTATGGGAAAAGGTTACTGGGACTACATTGAAGGTGAACATGAGGAGGCACCAGAGACACCGGAGATTAATCCCGGAGATTAATCCAATTGCTGTTTACAGATGTAAAAGAGTTCAAGGATTGGAATCAAGGAGCAAGAAAAGTCATGTATTGGCTTTCTAGTAGTATACAAGACACCATGATTAGGTATATATAGGATGCCAAGTCACCTAAGGAGGCATGGGACAGCTTGGTGAAGCTATATGAAACTAGCACCAAGGCACGAAAGATTCAATTGAAGAATGAGCTTCATACTGTGGAGAAGAAAAATATGTCTATGAATGATTATGCCTTGAAGATCAAGGGAATTGTGGAATCCCTTACATCAATTGGTGTTTCTGTTGATGGATGATGATAAGGTGGAAGTGTGTCTACGTGGTCTCGGGCCACAATACAAGGCGTTTAAGACGTCTATTCAGAATCGAGATAACATTCCCAACTTCACAGATTTGGTGTCAATGTTGATCATCATTGAAGAGAAGAATTTGGGTGAAGATCAAAAGTCTTCACAAAACAAAAACAATTCAGAGCAGCAGGCCTTCTACACAAGTGTAGGTAGAGGAAGAGGTAGAGGTCATGGACGTAGCCAAGGTGGTGGCCGAACAGGTAATCAAAATTATGGTTAGCAGCAACAGTCCCAGGATTCACAACAACAACACACAGGTAGAAGAGGCTAGTTTAAAGGCAGGGGGAGTCAAAGAGGTCGTGGTGAAGGCAACATAATGATACACGAGGCTATTTTTACTGTGGTAAGCCTGGACATTTGCAGGAAGATTGCTATAAGAAACAAAGTGACATGCAAAATGAAAAAGTGCAGTAAAATATCTATGTGTCCTCTAGTAGAAATAATGAGGATAATGAGAGGTTGTTTGTTATGCAACATGTAGTTAATGATGTGTCTAGAAATGATGTAGCAACATGTAAGGATGATATATAGTATGTTGATTCAGGTGCTTTGAACCACATGACAAGTCATGGTGTGTGGTTCAAGGAAATGAAGAATCTTGAAAGACTAGGTTTTGTTGAAACAAGGGATGACACTCCTCATTTGATTGCCCAAGTTGGAGATGTGCCATTGTCTATGGAGGATGGTAAGGTGAAGTACCTTGTGGATGTACTTCACGTTCCAAACATTACAAAGAATTTGGTTTCAGTTGGCTAGATAAGTGAGTAGGGTTTGCAGGTCCGGTTTAACCCTGATGGCTATCATGTATAAGACTTTAAAGAAAAGTGCAGGTTGGTTGCAAAAGGTAACAAAGTCGGCAGAATGTTTACATTGAATGTAAATATGCTTGAAGTGGGTGCTATAATGTTTGCAAATGGTTCAAGAGTTATTGCAAATATAGACATTTGGCATGCATAAGAGAATTGGGCATGTAAATGTACAAAGAATGAAGTCTATGCAGACTAAAGAAATTATGACAGGGCTGCTAAATTTAAGGTTGAAGGTATACAAAAAGTATGTGAAGCATGTCAATTCGGAAGTAAACAAAGCATGTATTTCCACATGATAGAAATGTAAGCAAGAATGTACTAGATGTTGTGCATTCAGATGTTCTCTAAAAGCCAAAATGTGGTACAAGACATTGACATGTGGCATAAGAGGATTGGACATGTGAATATACAAAAGTTAAAGAACATGCAGGCAAGGGGCATTGTTAGTGGGCTGCCTAGATTCAAGTATGATGGGAATATGCATGATGATTTTAGCAGAATGACATGGATATACTTTCTTAGAGAGAAAAGTGAAGTGTTGGAAAAGTTTATGGATTTCAAAGCTTTTGCAGAAAAGCAATATGGTTCTTGGATTAAGTGTTTGAGGACAGATGGAGGTGGTGAATACACCTCAAATGCTTTTGAGCATTTCTTGAGAAAGCATGGTATAAGAAGGCAATTGACTTGCAGGTATACACCTCAGCAAAATGGTGTGGCTAAGAGAAAGAATAGAGTCATTTGTGAAGTGGCCAGGGCAATGCTCAATGAAGTGGCCAGGGCAATGCTCAATGAAAAGAGCATGCCAGATTATTATTGGGTAGAAGCTTGTGCTACCACGGTGTATATACTGAATAAAACACCTACAACAGCCATACATGAAAGTACACCAGAGATGCGGCTTACAGGTTTTAGGCCAGACATTGGACACCTCAAAGTATTTGGTTGCATAGCTTATGTACATGTGCTTGACGAGAGAAGGAGGAAGTTGGATCCTAAGGCAAAAAAGTGTGTGTTTGTTGGATATGCACAGGATCGCAAGGCATACAAATGTTATAATCCACAAACTAGACAAGTGGTTATCTCACGAGATGTGGTGTTTGATGAGCTTGCTAGTTGGTACAAAGCAAAGGATGAGGGTGTCATTGAGTCACGTGAAGACTCATGAGCAGGTGGCAGATATCTTTACAAAGCCACTTAGCAGGGAGAAGTTTGAGTACTTTCGTACTATGTTGGGAGTACGTGGGATGAGCTTGAGGGGGAGTGTTGAGAGCCTTGATAGCCCAAGCTCATCTACATCTTCATCTATGGTAGTACATCATGAGCTTGAGAGGGGCTGTTGAGATTCAAGCTCAATGTCAGTGTGTGCTAGCTGTGCTATGTGCTGGCATGTTAGGTAGGAACATGTGTGACATAAATGACCGCGTCCAGCTGGTCATAGTGTGTGCACATTAGCTAGGGTTAGATATGTGTGGACACAACTCATAGTGTGTTGTGTGTATTATGGATTATGGCTTTATGCATTGTGTGAGAAGGGAGATGACTTCCCTCTATGGTTAGGGTTTGCAATAAACATTAGGGTTTGCTCCTGTGTGTGTGTCTCCTCTCTCTCTACTTATTTTTCAACAGTTGCACTACGGGTCCTCGTCCCTTCTCTCACCTCACTTCACTCACACACACTCACTAGCATGCATTAGGGAGAGAGATTAGCAAGACCAAGACTCAATTGCACAATGGGAGAGTATGTTGTATTATGAGAGAAATTCACTTATATACATGGCCATAAGTGTTCACACTCACTTAAACTATGGCCGACCGGGCACTTTAGGCTCATGGTAAGCCTAATGCTATTACAATGATTGCTCTCATAATATACCCATGAATTACATCACTTAGGACTTCATCCTAACTTGCTACCATATGCTCTTGAAGCGAGAATTGCCATAAATACTCTGTCACACCATTACGGGCGCCCGTCCAAGTTGTAGCTTTGGACACTATTGCTTTATATCTTGAATGTATGACCCTTTGGTGTATCTACCATGATTCCTTAATGTAAGATAATGGTGGTAGCTCTTGTTAATCCTAGAATTGGATTAACAGGGTGTACATACGCATGGGGGAAAAAACCTCCTAGTGAGGAAAAAAGTGCCATGGTGGTCCTAAGTGTGTTCACATACATCACTACCATACTATAATGCTACAAATCCCCCCTGATGTGAACATGTACATGACCGATCAATCCTAAAAAGGTAGTAAGTCCAAAGATTTACAAAAAGCTTCAAACTTTTTCATGAGAAAGAGCCTTTGTGAATAAATCTGCCATGTTGTCATGTGTAGGCACATAGACCAAGCTCATCTCTACTGTGCAGAGAGTCTTTCCCTGCCATAGTGGTAATGCACCTCAATGAGCTTAGTGCGAGCATGAAACATTGGGTTCCTTACCTGCTAATATCCTCTGGCTGCTGTTAGTGAAAATTGTAGTGCTAGACAACTGTCCACAACACCCAAATTAGCCATGAGACGTCTGAGCCACACACGCTCAACTGTAGTTATAAAAGCTGCCCTGTACTCAGTTTCACGGTTAGAAGTGGCCACTGTAAGATGATTCTTGTTGATCCATGATAAACATGAATCACCAAGGGGAAAGCAAAACTCACTAGTGGACACTCGTGTCTCATAACATCCAGCCCAATCTGAATCACTTAAAGCATGCAGCTATGACTCACCCCCCTTAAGATAAAATAATCCAAAATATTGAGTGCCCTAAAAATAGCAAAAAACTCGCTTAACAGCCTGCCAATGCTTCGTACCTGGCCTATGCATAAATCTGCTCAATGATGAGACTGCATACTGTATATCTAGCCTCGTGCTGCACACATAAAGAAGGGATCCAATAGCATGCTAATACAAACTAGCATCAAAAGAGTCTCTTGCATCTTGAAGACTAAGTCAAGTACCTATCTCCATAAGTGTAGCCTAAGGTTTACAGTCTTCAAGATTAAACCTCTTCAATTGCTTCTCTATATATTTAGACTGCAGCATAACAATGCCATCATTGCGTTGCATAAATTGAATCCCCAAATAGTAATGCAAGGGCCCCAAATTTGACATCTCAAATGATGACTACAAATCAGACTTAAAGACTAGAGATGTTTTTGTCAAAAACGTAGTTCATCCCATGCTTTCATGGAAAAAATAACAGAATATATGCTTACATGACATGTTTTATTTGCTCTCACCTTTGTTTAATGGAGGGCAACCATATGTAGAGCAATTGAATGCTCAACCAACAAGTGCTTAAATTAAGCCTTGTCAGCCTTTTGTTGAGGTAATTATTGAGTGGTGTAGTGGATGAGGAGAGAGAAGCCATAGTAGAATCTAGGCGTATGCCCAAATGGCTTGTGCAGACATTGAGGGATAACAAATTGGCAGCTCCTTTACCTAATAGAGCTCGTGTAGGTTCTCATCATGCAGATTATTCTCATGTGGATCATGTTGTCATCTCTACTTTATGTAATGAGGAAGAACATGTTTCCTTTGAGGAAGCATAGGATGATGATCATTGGATGCATGCTATGTAGGATGAGGATAACTCTATACTCACGAATGACACCTAGTATTTGATAGATCTACCTCATAGCAAGAAGCCCATTGGTACTAAGTGGGTTTACAAGTTAGAACGCAAAACAGATGGTAGCAAGGCCAGACTTGTTACAAAGGGGTATGCCCAGCAAAAGGGCATTGATTATGATGAGACCTTTGCACCCACCTCGTATGACTACCATTAGGTGTCTCATTGCTTTGGCACCACATCATGGGTGGAACATACATCAGTTGAACATTAAGACTACATTTTTGAATGGTGATTTACATGAGGAGGTGTATTTGCATGATTTACATTTTTGCAACAGTCTAACAGAGAGTACCCTCTATGTGAAGAGGAGTAAGGACAAAGTTTTTGGTCATCGTTTTATACGATGGCATGTTGCTCATGAGAGAAATTCTCTGAGAAGGACAATGTAGAGCGGTTCTTCCTACCGTGAAATATAGTGCTCATAGAGTACTACCGATCAACAAATGTGTCAAGAAACACATTGTCAATCCGAGGACTCGATCCGATTAGTGCATGAAGGCTTATCCCATGAGGGAGATCTCACATACACGAAACACAATGTCAATTCGAGGACTCGATCCGATTAGTGCATGAAGGCTTATCCCATGAGGGAGAGCTCACATACACGAACCACCACTTGACGATTCAACCATTGTGTTAAGAAACACAATGTCAATCCGAGGACTCGATCCAATTAGTGCATGAAGGCTTATCCCATGAGGGAGAGCTCACATACACGAACCACCACTTGACGATTCAACCATTCAACACCTCAACTCAATCCCTTAAATCCACTACACTAATCACGAGAACAAGCAATGCATGGCAATCTCTTAATCCCATTCAAACATTGATTAAATCTTAGCTTTTCCTAATGCCAGCAAACCCATAAGCGTGCATCTACTAACCCACAAGCTTAAGCAAGCATAGAATGTAACATTCACAAACCCACAAGCTCATAGAGAGAGTCTATCCATGAATAACTCATTGCCAATGAAATGGGCAAGAGCTTGCATCAATGGAGACTACACACACACACACTACAAGCATGCATACACAAGAGAAAGAAAGAAGCATTCAACTAATCATAGATTAATCTACTTTAATGATGCTAAAACAGATTAAGAGAAAGAAGTGGAGCTATACTCATTGGAGCTTGATGCTCATTAGAGTACAATAGAGAGAGAGTTAGAAAGTTGCCATAGCTTGAGAGCTCAAGAGCTTCACTCAATAGCTTATGAGAATGGCCAAAAACGTACTCTTTCTTTAGCTAACATCTCTTTTATAGAGATGTCACTAACCCTAACCCTAGGCCTCTTTCACACATGGGCGGACAACCCCATAAGTGAGCCTTGCTTAATACACTTAGAACTCTCATTTAGAACCCACATTGGCCTAAAACGATTTACATTGCACTTCGGCATAAAAATATGGAAAAATTATGTGCGTCTTTGTGTTCTCCTAAATATAAGCCATGGTGATTGGACCTTTATTTCTTTCTCTTTTTTTCTCTTTTTTGTTTTTTTTTGTTTTGTTTTTTTGTGTAAAGAGCAGAACATTAAAGAGAATTATTATTTTTAGCTTAATAAAGAGGAAGGTTCCATCCCAATGAGACCCAAGCAATGGCCAAGAGACCTCCACCAAGAGAATCTAAAGGCCGCTAAGTATCTCAAGGGCGACAGACCATTTTCTTTCTTTTTGACATAAGGAGTATCCCATGAAGATGAGGGCATTGGTCTCGAGGGCCCATAATGTACCCAAGAGTCCTACCAGCATCTATCAAGGTGATAGAGTCCTTGTAGGTCTTCTTCTTAATCTTTTAGATGTCAGTGTACACCCCATGGAAACCAAGGCATTGGCCCCAAGGTGCTAAAACAACCCAAGGTCCTACCAAGCATTCCACATGGCCGTAGATACGTCATGTCTCAAGTCACTTCTATATATTTTTTAGGGCATGTGTTTTGTAAATTTTTGTTTATCGTAGCACCTAGCCCATACCTAAGAGGTAGCTACCACTAGGGATAACTAATATACTTCTAGAGCTTAAGAACTTGGCATACTCCATTGGTATATGTCTTACACTGTCTTCAAATAGAAATACCTTCTACTAAGTCCTCTAAGAATCTAGAAATCACTCGCCAATAGTAACAACTAATTTAAAACTTAAACCAGCCAACTGTGTGTGAACATGCAAACAATATATGCAAAAATGAAAAGCACATAAAGAACAAAAGATTATGATTTGAATACACCTGGTGGCGCATTTGTCTTGATGCATTGCTGATGTGCAGATTGCTTCTCTTTGCTCTTTGTAGGCATTGCATGTCTCCCCCCTTTCTAATTTGTGTGTATGGTAGGTGGACTGCTGGAGCATGTTTGTATGCTCTTGTTTTGCTGAGATCTCTGCAAAATGTCTTATTAACAAACAAGAAAAGAAAAGAATAAAATTTGTTATTGGTGCCAATCACCGAATATAGCCGAGGGGAAAAACCCAGTGGGAGAAAAGTGCCCTGGCTTGTTGATCTTATTGTGGAGTTGATGTGCTTATCCTTGCACTGGCGATGGATCCGTGTCCACTTCTACTGGAAAGATTGTATCAATCGGGTGGTAGTTCTACCTTACACAACCCACTTTCAACATCTGCTCTTCAAGCTCCAAGACAAATGATGTGGATAATCGATGAGTCCTCAAGTGAGGGCCATGGTTGGCAAGTTCCAACTACTCTAGTCACTCCTCAAAGAAGGCCAGGCAAGAAGGAATCGTCAATTTGGCTACCCAAAGATGCATACAAACTTGTACCATCTAGCCTAGTTGCTAAACCTCCTAAAAAGAATATCTTTTCCAAGCCTAAGCCTCAGATTGTTACTCATTGGGTCCCAAAGCATGTTCGTAAAGCACAAGGCTATTATGAGGGTGCAACCGCACTTTGGCTTTCCAAATGCCATGGGTTGCTAGAGCCAGAAGAGTGTATCAATAAGATTCCAAAAGCCACTCTTGGTTTTTCATATCAGTGGGTGCAAAGGAAATCAACACAACCTCTTCAAGATCTGCCTCTGTCCAGAATAACCTCAGAACTCCTTTCCAGAACTGGGGCAACCAAAGAGAAAGAATTTCGCCTCAAACTGCAGCAACTGGAGCAGTCGCAATTTTAGATGTAGCAGAAGAGGAAAAAGGACAGATCTATGCTACAATTGAAAACCAAGGGCCTAACCGACAATTCTTAGTCATCCATACTCCAGCAGAGTATCAGGGTAAACCAAGTAATCGAAGATATACTTCGGTCATGCTGTGGCAGGGAACCCAAGAAGTGGCTAAGCTATCTGCACCTAGTCGAGTTCGCCTACAATGCTTCTTATCACAGAAGTATTGGGATGAGGCCTTTTAAAGCTCTGTATGGACAAGATTGCTTAACTCCATTAACTAGGTCCGACCCATTGATTAGGGTCAAGATGTCTAGACAAATGCTTGACGACATGGAGCAGCAGATGCAGGCAATTCATAAAGATATAAAAGCTACCCAGGATCGACAGAAGCAGTATGCAGATAAGAAGAGGACAGTCAAAGAATTCAAAGAAGCAAATATGGTCTTCATTCGAGTACAGCCCAAAAGAAGTTTTTTATCTCTTGGGAAGTATAAGAAGTTATCCCCCAGATATTGTGGGCTATATCTGATTTCAAAGAAAGTAGGTTACTTAGCCTACGAGCTTCTTCTACCTCCTCATCTAAAAGTTCATAATGTATTTCATGTAAACCTTCTAAAGAAATATGTGCTAAGCCCAAATCATGGAAAGACGGTAAAACTTCAGTGGTAAGATACACCGTTGGCTTCTAGGTTACGCTAGTTCCTTCTTTTATATAAGTCGTAACTCTTACTTGTCGCTCGCAGTAATCTTACTTCCATCGATCTCCTTTCTTTCTTAATCTCTTCTATGGCTTGGCAGCAGGACTTAGTTTTATCCATGATGATTTCTCACCTTCAAGACGCAAGCGAGTCTATGAAGAAGGATTTTATAGAACTGTATGAGCGCTTACTTTTCCCTCACTTGAGAACTTCTGTAGCTCAAACCATATGGCGGACCTATCGAGACATAACTAGGGTAACACCGTGGGGTCAACATCACTTTCGTAACAATGTCCGCTTGGCTATGGTTATTGAAGCTTTGGGTTTGGATCCCCGATACTATTGCGTGATGAGATCAAGGCATGGTGGGTTTTCTGAGCGGGTCTTCTTACTTGCGTGTTTTCTTCCTCACCAGAAGATATGCCTTTATCCCATTTTTGGCTTGCCTCTTAGAGGTCCTTTTATTAGGTCACCTCATACCAATGAGGCAGGTGCTGCAATAACCGGCCAAATTATTTCCATAGATAAGTTACCTTATACGTGTGGTGCTTGTGAGTGCTGCTTTTGTGACCATATGATGGGGACGGGCTTATTGAATTGTAAAAAGTTCTTCTATCTTTGCTGTATATGTTCTAAGAGTGTATAAAGTTCAAATCTTTGTTCTTGTCTTGAGTCTTGCTTTCTTTGAGACTTTTCTTGGTGGTTACTCTTAATTAAATTTTCTCTTAGTCTCATATTCTTGCATCTTGCGGGATTACCCCCAATTTGCGAGATGAGGGCATCTCCCGTTTTTCAAGTGGGAGAGAATGGAAGATTAATCCCCAGCCTCTCAAGATGTCCAGCATCTTCCCCCTGTAATCAATCCTCTCTTCAGAAATATAAAAGATCTTGTCTCTGCCTATTTTGACATAGAGAGAGAAAATATTCTAGAGAGAGTATATTTAGATTTTGAATATTTTTAGATAGAAAAATTTTTCATATTATTAAAATAAGTTCCCCTGAAACAGAAGTTTAGAAAGATTTTCAGAAAGGTACATTAGAAATTAAGTATAATCTGTTCAAGAGGCATTATCCTAGGGGTGAAGATTTTTTCAAAAATTTAAATTAAGGTTCCTATGGACTAATAAGATTCATCCAAATGTAGGGAGGAGATAAATGATGAAATAAAAGAAAAATCCTCCCAAAAATGAGTAAATACTCACATAAGATGAAGAGTTGACTAAGGACAAGGCTAATAGTTAAAAAGGGAAGATATTTAGAAGTAATGATGCATTTTTGACCCCTCTGCATGGGGATTTTCCCCTCATGAATGAGGTGCCTACTTCACATGTGTAATTGAGTTTTAAATCTTCAAAAAAATGTGATATTTTTATCTCTCCTCTCTCTTGGATCAACCGAATCAAAACCGAATAAAAAAGGAACCAAACTAGGTCCAAATCTAGTCCAAATTCAACCAAACTGAAATCTAAAAAATTCTAAAAATCAGTTGGTCTTGGTTAGAGCCTCCCTTTCCTATAAATAGAACATGAGTCCTTTGAAAAAAATAGGAGAATTTTACTATACTAGAATTATGCTGAAATAATGCTAATTTTTACTATTCTCTAAAATTCTCTCCAAGTTGAAGAAATTGGAGCTTCCCTCTTTCTTCAATCCCCATTGGTGGCTCCATCAACATACTAAACCAATTGATTGGTTGGGGGCCTCTACCGTGAACAAAGAATCAAGCAATTTGTAAGGTAAATGGTGGATTTTGATCTTTTCTATAATTTCTCAATGTTTCTCTCTTCTCAATCCCTCTCAAGCTTGAGAAGCTTAATTGGAATGGTTTTTGAATGCTATTGAAGTTAATTGATGAATGGTAGTAAAGAATTACATAAATTGATGAATGCTATTGAAGTTAATTGATGAATGATAGTAAAGAATTACATAAATTTCCATTTATGCTTAATTCTAATGGTTTTTATGTAATTTCTCTCTCTCACTCAAGAAATGGTCATACTCATGACCTATTCTCAATCCAAATGAAGCTTTTCATAAAGCTTTTTCTTAATCCAAGATTAATCTATGCTTGAGACCAAATTAATGGCTTTCCCTTATGCTTTTAGTTTATGTATTTTATAAATATTGATGATTCAATCCATTATGGGTTAATGATCCAATTAGGGATCATTCTAATCACTCGCTTAATGTTAAGCTTTATCCCTTAAAATAATTGAGATTTTTCAGCAAAAACGGAGCTATGGCAAAATTTTTATAAAAATTACATATAAAATAATTTCATTCAAAGTATGAAAAGAGGATTTCTTACCATATTCTAGGAATTATCATCCTAGATTAATTAAAAGAATTTTGATGTAATCATGGAGAAATTGATTTTTATGTTATGCATAATTGATGAATTAAGAAAAAGAGGATTTCTAGTAATTAAATTTTATGTTAAAAAGAGTAATCCCCATCTCGTAAGAGTATTCTTAAAGGGTTAATTTTCATTCTAGGCATAGAAAAATGTATACTAGAAATACTTTATTATAAAAGTGAGATTTTTATCTCATAAATGATTTTATGCATAAATTAGATGCATAAAAGAAATTCTTTTATATTAAAAGAATGATTCCTACTAAATTGGATTTATGCATGGATAGATGCATAAAGAATTTAAATTAATCCAAAAAGTGTTATTTTTATTAATTCTTATTTTATGCATAGAAAGATGCATAAAGAATTTTATTTTTAATTCAAAAGTGTCATTCTCATTTAAAATGAATTTATTCATAGGAAGATGCATAAAAGATTGATTTTTATTTCAAAAGTGTTATTCTCCTTAAAATGGAATTTATGCATAAATAGATGCGTAAAGAAATCTTACATCAAATATAAGAATTCTCTTGTATTCTATAAATAGATATTAGGATGTGATAATATGCGTATGTGATGTGATAGGATGAGTTAAGAGTTAAATGAGATGTGATAAGAATGAGTATGGGATGAGTTAGGATGTGGATGTATGAATGTGGATGTGTATGTATGGATGTGAATGTGGATGTGGTTGTGGATGTATGGAGGTAGATACGGATGTGGATGTATGTATGTGGATGTGGATGTATGAATGAGGATATGAAAATGGATGTATGCATGTAGATGTGGATGTATGTATGTGGATGTCGATGTATGAATGAGGATGTAAAAATGGATGTATGCATGTAGATGTGGATGTATGGATGTGAATGTGGATGTGGATGTGGATGTATGGATGTAGATACGGATGTGGATGTATGTATGCGGATGTGGATGTATGAGTGAGGATGTGAAAATGGATATATGCATGTAGATGTGGATGTATGGATGTGAATATGGATGTGGATGTGGATGTATGGATGTAGATACGAATGTGGATGTATGAATGAGGATGTGAAAATGGATGTATGCATGCAGATGTGGATGTATGGATGTGAATGTGGATGTGGATGTGGATGTATGGATGTAGATACGGATGTGGATGTATGTATGTGGATGTGGATGTATGAATAAGGATGTGAAAATGGATGTATGCATGTAGATGTGAAAATGGATGTATGCATGTAGATGTGGATGTATGGATGTGAATGTGGATGTGGATGTGGATGTGGATATGGATGTGTATGTATGAATGCGGATATGGGGTTGGATGTATGATGTGGATGTAGGAACATGGATGTGTATGTAGAATAATGAATGTGAATGTGTATGTGAAATAAGGTGTCGTCGATATGAGTGAATGGATGAGAATGAGTACACATATGAATGGAATGTGGAATAAGTAATGTGGACTAAGGAGGGATAATGTGGAAAGACGAGAGTTCGATATAGAAACTGTATTTTGTGACCTGTTTGTAAATGACTGTTTTATGTCAAAAATGCTGGGGAAGCATTTTGACCATCTTGTGGATTAAGGTCATGGAGACCTAACTGATAAAGTTGCAACTGCTGACGGAGAGTCAATGGAGGACATCGCGCGTAGCAAGGTCGACCGAGGTCTTGACCAGCCTCGGTTCGATTTAAATGGTGAGCTTCCGGTACGGTGGATGAGGGACCAAGGAAGCGGCCTATGAGTGAAGCGCTAGGTGACCTGCGAAGGATCCTAGAGGGTGCTGACCATACGGTGCTCGGGCTCTAGGTCGCCGAAGATACCCACACGTGCATCGTGGAAGATATTGGAACAAGGAGTAAGAGTTGTTTTCAGAAACCGGGTATGGATCTGGTTGATTGACCTTGCTGGTCCTCAACGGATGAGTCCATGGCTCTCTTATATGGATCTGTTGATTGATCTTGCTGATCTTCAACAAGGATTCCATCTTGATTTTTATACGTGAAAATACTGCCGGGTACTATGAGCTAGGAACTATTGAAAAAGGCCCCTGAGTGAACAGGTGGTGAGCGTTCTGGTTGCCAATGATGCCATAAGTACACCGATGAATGAATGATTGGAAATATGGATTCAACCAGAGATTTGGAGGATTGTCATCAGTGACATAATGGTTTCATTAAAGGATTGTTTTAAAGTTAGTTGATGCTGAGAAAAAGACAATTTCATATTGGGTGTGTAAGTGGTGTGACTAGTTTTATGTTTGCATGAACTTCCGGCTAGGGGGCCTGGGAACTCTTTTCCCTGGTACCCGAGAAAAAACCTAACCCAATTCCTAATTGGATCCCATCACTATAGTGGTTGGGTGGTTGGCTAACCCATGGGACTGGATGGGGTTAGGCTGGACTGATGGATCCATAAATCGAGACTCAATTTCTATTATTACGATAGATAAAGTAAATCTCGAATAGTAATTATTCTATGGATAGGAATCAATGGCTATGCCTCTTGATGGGGGGAAAAAAGCGTTGATCCCAATGATCCAAGTGCAAGTTTCTTCCTTGATCTGACCGAGTATCTTTATAGGTGCAGTCGGATCAGCTTGATCAGTAATGGCCTTGACTACGTTAGAGTAAAAAGTTATCCTGGTGGAATCGCCCGTACTTTCCGGGTAAAGGAAGTTTTTTCGGGTTCGGTTTTGGACAAACCGACGGATTAGTCTCTTGTCCGGACGAGGCCTCCGAGTGTGGGACCCTGCCCCGCGCAAGAAGTGCTACTTCCGCTGCTAGCATCCCGAATCCATTGCGTGGTAGGGACAGGGATCCCCAAGTTGGTATCAGACGAATTGGCTAATAAAGATCAGCTGAGAAGCCAAATATGTCAAAAATTTATCAAGAAGCACAAAAAGGTTGTAATTGTGTGATATAATTCATACAATTTGATATTCAAACTGAAAATTCGTAAATTAGTAATTGGGTCTTCAGATAGAAGTACCGCAATTGTATGGAACCCTGACTTGCTTGAGGCCTAGACATGATGGTATTTACCTTATAGTCTCAAGTATCATGACTACCCGTATATACTGAGCGTATAACTGTAACTCTTTACCGACAGTATATACGAATAAATCTAAGACTTGAAATTATAAGCATTAATGCTATCTAGATAATGATTTCGAATATGGTTGATATGATTTTTAATTCTGTTTAAGAACTGATGAATTGATTTGGATTCTGATTGAAAAATGATGATTTCTAAAATTTAGCTGAAATATAATAACCTGAGCGAAACCACAATGAGGATGAATGGGACAAGTCCCTGTGATGATATTCATAACTAGAATGATGATAATGATGACGAGTCCCTGTGATGATATTCATAACTAGAATGATGATAATGATTTCAGCAAATCACTATGAGATTAGTGGATTGTGCTGTCAAATTACTACTGTTAACACTTGACACGGTAGATCAAGTAAAGGGATGACAAATTAAGAACTTGCTTGACTGAAATTCTCGTGGAGGAATGTTCAGAAAGAAATTTTTCGCTCTAATGGACCATTATCGTGTTAAAGATATGAATGATATGATCTGAATGAATTGTTATTTAATGATGAGTTCTATATAAGGGATATTTATCCCAGTATTCTGTTGGGTTGACCAGAATATAAGGAACCCCAGAATAAATTGGATCTTAAGAATATAAGGAACCCCAGAATAAATTGGATCTTAAGAAAAAGAGTTGTCCTCTACTTTGCGAGATGAGGACATCTCGCATTTTTTTTAAGTGGGGTAGAATGTAAGATTCTGTTTAAAAAAGAAGACCCTTTCCCAAGGATACTTTCTCAGGAGCCCCACCTGTATTAAGGATTCAGAACGATGAGTTCAGAAGTGAGAACCGGTGTTTTGGATGCCAAGGTTTTGGTCATCAGTTAAAAGACTGCCCGACTCCTGCCATGTCAAGGGCACAGGGAAGTCAAGAACCCCAAATTCAGAGATCAATCCCTTCATACCAGCATAATCAGGGTTCGTCTTGCCCAAGCCAGGGTAACCCTAGAAAAACTCCAGCTCATCCATCTGCCTCTATCCAGAATAACCTCAGAACTCCTTTCCAGAACCGGGGCAACCAAAGAGAAAGAATTCTACCTCAGACTACAGCAGCCAGAGCAGTCGCAATTTCAGATGTAGTAGAAGAGGAAAAAGGACAGATCTATGCTACAATTGAAAACCAGGGGCCTAATCGACAATTCTCAGTCATCCATACTCCAGCAGAGTATCAGGGTAAACCAAGTAATCGAAGATATACTTCGGTCATGCTGTGGGCAGGGAACCCAAGAAGTGGCTAAGCTATTTGCACCTAGTCGTGTTCACCTACAATGCTTCTTATCACAGAACTTATCACAGAAGTATTGGGATGAGCCCTTTTAAAGCTCTGTATGGACAAGATTGCTTAACTCCATTAACTAGGTCCGACCCATTGATTAGGGTCGAGATGTCCAGACAAATGCTTGACGACATAGAGCAGCAGATGCAGGCAATTCATAAAGATATAAAAGCTGCCCAGGATCGACAGAAGCAGTATGCAGATAAGAAGAGGACAGTCAGAGAATTCAAAGAAGCAGATATGGTCTTCATTCGAGTATGGCCCAAAAGAAGTTCTTTATCTCTTGGGAAGTAGAAGAAGTTATCCCCCAGATATTGTGGGCTATATCTGATTTCAAAGAAAGTAGGTTACTTAGCCTACGAGCTTCTTCTACCTCCTCATCTTAAAGTTCATAATGTATTTCATGTAAGCCTTCTAAAGAAATATGTGCCAAGCCCAAATCATGGAAAAACGGTAAAACTTCAGTGGTAAGATACACCGTCGACTTCTAGGTTACGCTAGTTCCTTCTTTTATATAAGTCGTAACTCTTACTTGTCACTCACAGTAATCTTACTTCCATCAATCTCCTTTCTTTCTTAATCTCTTTTATGTCTTGGTAGCAGGACTTGGTTTTATCCATGATGATTTCTCACCTTCAAGACGCAAGGGAGTCTGTGAAGAAGGATTTTATAGAACTGTATGAGCGCTTACTTTTCCCTCACTTGGGAACTTCTGTAGCTCAGACCAAATGGCAGACCTATCGAGACATAACTAGGGTAACACCGTGGGATCAGCATCACTTTTGTAACAATGTCCGCTTAGCTATGGTTATTGAAGCTTTGGGTTTGGGTCCCCGATACTATTGCGTGATGAGATCAAGGCATGGTGGGTTTTCTGAGCAGGTCTTCTTACTTGCGTGTTTTCTTCCTCACTAGAAGATATACCTTTATCCCATTTTTGGCTTACCTCTTAGAGGCCCTTTTATTAGGTCACCTCATACCAATGAGGTAGGTGCTGCAATAACCGGCCGAATTATTTCCATAGATAACTAGACTGATGGATCCGTAAATCGAGACTCAATTTCTGTTATTACGATAGATAAAGTAAATCCCGAATAGTAATTGTTCTATGGATAGGAATCAACGGCTATGCCTCTTCATGGGGAAAAAAGCGTTGATCCCGATGATCCAAGTGCAAGTTTTTTCCTTGATTTGATCGAGTATCTTTATAGGTACTTGATCAGTAATGGTCTTGACTATGTTAGAGTAAAAAGTTATCCTGGTGGAATCGCCCGTGCTTTCCGGGTAAAGGAAGTTTTTTCGGGTTCGGTTTTGTAAAAACCGACGGATTAGTCTCTTGTCCAGATATCCGTGGACAAGGCCCCGAGTGTGGGACCCTGCCCCGTGCAAGAAGTGCTACTTCCGCTGCTAGCACCCTGAATCCATTGCGTGGTAGGGACAGGGATCTCACACCATAGCTTGAGAGCTCAAGAGCTTCACTCAAGAGCTTATGAGAATGGCCAAAAACGTACTCTGTCTTTAGCTAACATCTCTTTTATAGAGATGTCACTAACCCTAACCGTAGGCCTCTTTCACACATGGGCGGACAACCCCATAAGTGAGCCTTGCTTAATACACTAAGAACTCTCATTTAGAACCCACATTGGCCTAAAACGATTTACATTGCACTTCGGCACAAAAATATGGAAAAATTATGTGCGTCTTTATGTTCCCATGGCTACAATCCCGCTCTCTCGCATTAATTGCTTCCGGCCTCCTTCCATAATCTGTGTTCCCGTGAGTGTTCCCGTGGAACAGACAAAATCAAATGTGTTACTAATCGCTTGATGGACAATGCAGCATTATGATGGAACGCCATTAGAACTAGCAAAGCACAAACCAAAATCTTGGAAGACATTTCAGACACTCATCAAGAAACATTTCCTACCCTCACAATACAAAGCTAAGGCACGACAATTATGGTCTACATTTAGACAGCTTAATGGAGAGAATATATCAACCTATGTGGAGACAGGTTTTGGCAAACCTTGTTACAACTACAAGTAATCGAGAATGTTTGCACCAAGGATCAAAGAAGAAAGTTCATAGCAGGTTTGAAACCTACAATTCAATCGTATTCTCTTAGCTCAGCTATTTCATTAGCCTTAAATTGTGAAAAGAAAAATGGTTTTTCTAAGAAACCAATGGCACCCCAAACCTCAACATCAACATTTTTAAAGCCTAAGTCCTCTCCGAAATTAATTGATACATCTCTTAATAACCATAACACAGGTATTGACTCCAGAGTAGATGTTTCATAAAAAGTTAATAAACATGATTCAAAGAAGTGTTACAGGTGTAACGAGATTGGACATATCACATCAAATTGTCCACGAAAGTCAAAGTTAATTTCACTAGGATTGAATATGATCGATGATGATAAAGAAAAAGACTACCATGTCAACTACTCTGACTCTTGAGGTAATAGATTTATTTTATCTGATTATTTAACACTTTTTGGTGAATTTCAAGGAGATTTTTTATGCATCAAAAGTAGAACTTCTTGAAGGAATTTGCCCCTCCATCTTGAACTATCCTTTATGAATTTTTTTTTTCACTATGTATTAGTCTTGTGGTATGGGACACGAGATTAATCCTGTGTGAAGGATTTTGATGCATACTTATCTCTAGATCTGTGTGGGATGATTTCTAGTGGTATGGGATGTTGAGATTCAAGCTCGATGTCACTGTGAGCTAGCTATGCTATGTGCTGGCATGCTAGGTAGGAACATGTGTGAGACATAAATGACCGCATCCAGCTGGTCATAGTGTGTGGACATTAGCTAGGGTTAGATGTGTGTGGACACAACTCATAGTGTGTTGTGTGTATTATGGATTATGGCTTTATGCATTGTGTGAGTAGGGAGATGGCTTCTCTCTATGGTTAGGGTTTGCAATATACATTAGTGTTTACTCCTGTGTGTGTGTATCCTCTCCCTCTACCTATTTTTCAACATGGTATCAGGGCCTTGTGCTGTCTATTAGGGTTTATGAGTGAGTGAGAGAAGAGGGAGAAGAAGCTGTGAAGCTTGGAGCACACCGATTACTATCAGATCTGAGAGCTTGGCCTACCGGGTAAGGTATTCTAAACATCCTTGAGCGGATTGCAGGTGAGTCAGGCAAAAACAAAGCAAATTAGAGCAACCCAAAGCAAAGAAAAATTCTGGTTTTTTGGAAGCTTTCCATTAAAGCTTGGAAGCAATGATGTATGGTGGAAATAGATGTAAATTTGGCAAAGACACATGTATCTGACATAGAGGAATGTATTGGCAACTCATGTACAAGCCCTACACTGATTTTGGAGCAATTTACATGCATTTGAATAAGTGAAAATTTCTGGTTTTTGAGCTCTCACAAAACATAGAAAAAGGAGTCAAAATTTGATGCATTTGGAGCATGTTTTTTGTAAGATTCCTCCCCCAACCCCTTTTTTTGATGTCTAGTATCTTCCCCTGAAATCAACCCTCTTCAGAAATATAAAGACCTTGTTTCTATCTGTTTTAGCCTAGAGAGAGAAAAATATTCTAGAGAGAGAATATTCAGATTTTGAATATTTTTGGATAGAAAAATATCTCTTATAATTCAGATGAGTTCCCCTGAAATAGAAATTCAAAAAGAATTTTCCAATGTGCAATTGGAATTAATTGGAAATAGGTATAAAGAACCTTAGTCTAAGGGTCTAGATTTTCAGAAATCTTTAGACTATGGTCCAATTAAGGTTCCTATGGGCCAATAGCATCAATCCATGTGTAGGGAAGAGATAAATCCAAATTTGTAAAAAAAGAAGATACCCAAAAATGAGTAAATGCTCACATAAGGTGAAGAGTTGAAAATGTACAAGGTTTATTAATAAAAAATTATGAGCAATATTAAAAGTATGACATATGTAAGGAAGGGGAGTTCTTTAAAGGAGGTGCATATTTCACATAAGATGAAGAGTTGAAAATGTACAAGGTTTATTAGTAAAAAACTATGAGCAATATTAAAAATATGACATATGTAAGGAAGGGGAGTTCTTTAAAGGAGGTGCATATTTCACATGCTTGAATGAGTTTTAAACTCATAAAAATTGAGATATTTCATCTCTCCTCTCTCCTCATTCAAGTCTAGTTCCAAAAAGTTAGCTTAACTGACCTAAAAATGGTCAAATATTGACCAAACTGA
Organism: Cibotium barometz; assembly: GCF_041138505.1. Lineage (NCBI taxonomy): Eukaryota > Viridiplantae > Streptophyta > Polypodiopsida > Cyatheales > Cibotiaceae > Cibotium > Cibotium barometz. The sequence goes on from NC_141070.1 coordinate 55,617,777, forward strand.
TTTAGAAAATTCTAGAATCAGTTTGTTTGGTTAGGAGCTCAATTTTTCCTATAAATAGAAGCCTCACCCTTGTTGAAAAATATATAGTGTTTATGCATCGTTACTCTACTCCACCTAAGCCAAGAACTGTGAATTCATTTAATAATTCACTAGTTTTTGGAGCTTCCCTCTTTCTTCAATCCCCATTAGTGGCTCCATCAACATACTTAACCAATTGATTGGTTGGGGGCCTCTATCGTGAACAAAGAATCAAGCAAGTTGTAAGGTAATTAGTGAATATTCATCTTTCTATAGTTTCTCAATGTTTCTCTCTTCTCAACCCCTCTCAAGCTTGAGAAGTTTAATTGGTATGGTTTTTTTTAAAATGCTATTGAAGTTTGAATAGTAGTGAAGAGTTACATAATTTAATAAATGCTATTGAAGTTAATTTTCATTTATGTTTAAATTCTAATGATTCTTATGTAAATTCTCTCTCTCACTCAAGAAATGGTCATACTCATGACCCATTCTCAATCCAAATCAAGCTTTTCATAAAGCTTTTCCTTAACCCAAGATAAAGCTATGCTTGAGGCCAAATTAATGGCTTTTTCTTATGCTTTTAGTTTATGTATATTGATGATTCAATCCATTTTGGATTGAGGATCCAATTAGAGAATCATTTTAATTATTTCCTTAATGATAAGCTTTATCCCTTAGAAAAATTGAGATTTATCAGTCATAGCAGCGGAGCTATGGCAAAATTTTTATAAAAATTATGCATAAAAAATTTTTCATTCAAAGCATAAAAAGAGGACTTCCTACCATATTCTAGGAATCATCATCCTAGATTAATTGAAAGAATTTCATTATAATCATGGAGAAATTGAATTTTAATATTATGCATAAAGGATAAATTTTTATATCAAAAGTGTTTTTTTTACCATTTTTATTTTCATGCATAGAAGTATGCATAATGGATAAATTTTTATATCAAAAGTGTTACTTTTATCATTTTTACTTTCATGCATAGAAGTATGCATAAAGGATAAATTTTTATATCAAAAGTGTTATTTTTACCATTTTTATTTTCATGCATAGAAGTATGCATAATGGATAAATTTTTATATCAAAAGTGTTACTTTTATCATTTTTATTTCATACATAAAAGTATGCATAAAAGAAAATTTTTATATCAAAAGTGTTACTTTTATCATTTTTAATTTTCATGCATAGAAGTATGCATAAAGGAAAATTTTTATATCAAAAGGGTTACTTTTATCATTTTTAATTTTCATGCATAGAAGTATGCATAAAGGAAAAAATTTTATATCAAAAGTGTTACTTTTATCATATTGGATTTCATGCATATAGGTATGCATAAAAGATATTCTTTTTATACTAAAAGTATGATTTTCCTCATAAATGGATTTTATGCTTAACTTAGATGCATAAGAGAAATTCTTTTATTCTAAAAGTATAATTCCCTACCAAATTGAAATCATGCATAAGAAGATGCATAAAAGATTGATTTTAATTTCGAAAGTGTTAGTCTCCTTAAATGGAATTTATGTATAAATAAATGTGTAGAGAAATCTTATATCAAATAAAAGAATTCTCTTTTTTTTTTTTTTTATAAAAGATATGAAATGTGATAAGATGTGATAAGAGGTGTATGAGATGTGATAAGAATTGATAAGATGCGTATGGAAAGTGATAGGATGTGATAAGAGGTGTGATAAGAGGTGATAAGATGCTTATGAAATAAGTTAGGATGTGATAAGATGAATTAAGATGTGTATGGGGGGATGAGGTAAGAAGTGTATGTGATAGGATAAGATGTATATGGGTTGTGATAGGGCGAGAATGGATGTGATGTAAAAGATTAGATGTGAAAGTATATGGGGTTATATAAATGGGAATGTGAAAATGGATGTATGTATGTGAATGTGGATGTAGATGTGGATGTATAGATGTGAATGGGGAATGTGGATGTGGATGTATGTATGTATGTGGATGTAGATGTGGATGTATAGATGTGAATGGGAATGGGGATGTAGATGTATGTGAATGTGAATGTAGATGTGGATGTATGTGAATGTGAATGTAGATGTGAATGTGGAATGTGGATGTATAGATGTGGATGTATGGGAATGTGGATGTGGATGTATGTGAATGTGAATGTAGATGTGGATGTATAGATGTGAATGTGGAATGTGGATGTGGATGTATGTATGTATGTGGATGTAGATGTGGATATATGGATGTGTAAGTATGAATGTGGATATGGGATGTGGATGTATAAATGAGGATGTGAAAATGGAGATAAGCATGTAGATGTGGATGTATGGATGTGAATGTGGATGTGGATGTGGATGTATGGATGTGGATATGGATGTGAATATATGATATGTGATGTGAAGGAATCTGAAGTGAAGAGATGGAAAAGGAGGTGATTGGATGAGTACACATATACATGGAATGTGGAATAAGTAATGTGGATTAATGAGGGATAATGTGGAAAAATGAGAGTTAATATAGAAACTGTATTTGTAAACTGTTTGTAAATGCTGTTTGTAAATGGCTGTTTTATGTCAAGAATGCTGGGGAAGCATTTTGACCGTCTTGTGATTAAGGTCGTGGAGACCTAACTGATAAAGTTGCAACTGCTGACGGAGAGTCAATGGAGGACGTCTCGCGTAGCAAGGTCGGCCGAGGTCTTGACCAGCCTCGGTTCGATTAAAATGGTGAGCTTCCGGTACGGTGGATGAGGGACCAAGGAAGCGGCCTATGAGTGAAGCGCTAGGTCACCTGCGAAGGATCCTAGAGGGTGCTGACCATACGGTGCTCGGGCTCTGGGTCGCCTAGGATACCCACGCGTGCGTCGAGGAAGATATTGGAACAAGGAGTAAGAGTTGTTTTCTGGAACCGGGCATGGATCTGGTTGACTGACCTTGCTGGTCCTCAACGGATGAGTCCATGGCTCTTTTATATGGATCTGTTGGTTGATCTTGCTGATCTTCAACGAGAGTCCATCTTGATAAGTGATTATATTGTTGAGTATTATGGGCTAGGAACTATTGAAACGGCCCCTGTGTGGACAGGTGGTGAGCGTTCTAGTTGCCAATGATGCCATAGATACTCTGATGAAGGAATGATGGGAAATTATGAATCAACTGGATAATTTGGGAGATTGTGATCAGTGGTACTATGGTTTCATTAAAGGATTGTTTTAAAGTTAGCTGATGCTAAGAAAAAGGCAATTTTCATATTGGGTGTGTAAGTGGTGTGGCTAGTTTTATGTTTGCATGAAATTCCGGCTAGGGGGCCTTGGAACTCTTTTCCTTGGTACCCGGGACAAAACCTAACCAAATTCCAAATTGGATCCCATCACTACAGTGGTTGGGCGGTTGGCTAACCCATGGGATCGGATGGGGTTAGGCTGGACTGATGGATCCGTAAATCGAGACTCAATTTCTGTTATTACGATAGATAAAGTAAATCCCGGATAGTAATTGTTCTATGGATAGGAATCAACGGCTGTGCCTCCTTGGTGGGGAAAAAAGCGTTGATCCCAATGATCCAAGTGCAAGTTTCTTCCTTGATCTGACCAAGTATCTTTATAGATGCAGTCGGATCTGTTTGATCAGTAAGAGTTTTGACTACGTTAGAGTAAAAATTATCCTGGTGGAATCGCCCGTGCTTTCCGGATAAGGGAAGTTTTTCCGGGTCTGGTTTTGGAAAAACCGACGGATTAGTCTTTTGTCCGGATATCTGTGGACGAGGCCCCGAGTGTGGGACCCTGCCTCGCGCAAGAAGTGCTACTTCCGCTGCCAGTACCCCGAATCCGTTGCGCGGTGGGAACAGGGATCTCACAGTTGGTATCAGAGCATTTGGTTAATTAAGATCAATTGAGAAGACAAATATGTCAAAAATTTATCAAGAAACACAAAAAGGTTATAATTGTGTGATATAAGTCATGTAATTTGATATTCAAACTAAAATTCGTAAATTGGTAATTGGGTCTTCAGATGGAAGTACCGCAATTATATAGAATCCCTGACTTGCTTGAGGCCTAGACATGATGGTATTTACCTTATAATTCCAAGGGCCGTGACTACCCGTATATACCGAGAGTATACTGCAGCTCTTTACTGACAGTATATACGAGTAAATCTAAGACTTGAAATTATAAGCGTTAATGCTATCCAGATGATGCATTCGAATGTGGTTGATATGATTTTTAATTCTGTTTGAGAATTGATGAATTGAATTGGATTCTGATTGAAAATTCTGATTGAAAAATGATGATTTCTGAAATTAGTTGAAATATAAAAATCTGAACAAAACCACAATGAGGATGAATGGGACGAGTCCCAGTGATGATATTCATAACTGGAATGATGATAATGAATTCAGCAAATCACTATGAGATTAGTGGGTTGTGCTGTCAAATTGTTACTGTTAACACTTGATCAGTAGATCAAGTTAAGGGATGACAAATTGAGAACTTGCTTGACTGAAATTCCCGTGGGTGGAGGAATGTTCAGAAGGAAATTTTTCGGTCTAATGGACCATTATCATGTTAAAGATATGAATGATATGATCTGAATATTAATGATGAGTTCTATATAAGGGATATTTATCCCAGTGTTCTGTTGGGTTGACCAGAATATAAGGAACCCCAAAATAAAATTGGATGTTAAGAAAAAGAGTTGTCCTCTACCTTGCGAGATGAGGACATCTCGCACTTTTTAAGTGGGGTAGAATGTAAGATTCCTCCCCAGCCTTCGAGGTATACAGGAGTAAGAATCTCCCTTTCTGATCTTATAATTATCCCCTCTCTAAAATAAAAGAAAGTTCTGTTTAACAAAGGAAGACCCTTTTCCTAGAATACTTCTCAAGAGTCCCACCTGTTTTAAGGATTCAGAACAATGAGTTCAGAAGTGAGAATCGATGTTTTGGATATCAAGGTTTTGGTCTTCATTCGAGTACGGCCCAAAAGAAGTTCTTTATCTCTTGGGGAGTATATGAAGTTATTCCCCAGATATTGTGAGCCTTATATCTGAATTCAATGAAAGTAGGTGACTTAGCCTACAAGCTTCTTTTATCTCTTCATCTCAAAATTCTTAATGCCTTCTATAGAAAAATGTGTCAAACCCAAATCATGGAAAGACGGTAAAACTTCAGTGGCAAGTTACCGTTGGCTTCTAAGTTACGCTAGCTCCTTCCTTTATATAAGTCGTAACTTTTACTTGTCGCTCACAGTAATCTTACTTCCATCGATCTCCTTTCTTTCTTAATCTCCTGCATGGCTTGGCAACAGGAATTAGTTTTATCCATAATGATTCCTCACCTTCAAGACGCAAGTGAGTCTGTGAAGAAGGATTTTATAGAACAGTATGAGCGCTCACTTTTTCCTCACCTAGGAACTTCTGTAGCGCAGACCAAATGGCGGACCTATCAAGACATAACTAGGGTAACACCCTGGGGTCAGCAGCACTTTCGTAACAATGTCCGCTTGGCCATGGTTATTGAAGCTTTGGGTTTGGGTCCCCGATACTACTGCGTCATGAGATCAAGGCATCCTGGGTTTTCTGAGCGGGTCTTCTTACTGGCGTGTTTTCTTCCTCATGAGAAGATATGCCTTTACCCCGTTTCTGGCTTGCCTCTCAGAGGTCCTTTTGTTAGAACACCTCATACCACTGAGATAGGCGCAGCAATAACCCACAGAATCATTCCCATAGATGAGTTACCTTATACTTGTGCAGCTTGTGAGGACTGCTTTTGTGATCATATGATGGACGGGCTTATGGAAGTGTAAAGAGTTCTTCTATCTTTACTGTATAAGTTCCGAGAATGAATAAAGTTTAAATCTTGTTCTTATTTTGAATCTTGCTCTCTTTAAGACGTTTCTTGGTGGTTAATCTTGATTAAAATTTTTCTCTAAGTCTCATATTCGTGAATCTTGCGAAATTATCACAAGTTGCGAGATGAGGACATCTCGCGTTTTTTAAGTGGGGTAGAATGTAAGATTCCTCCCCCAACCCCTTTTTTTGATGTCTAGTATCTTCCCCTGAAATCAACCCTCTTCAGAAATATAAAGACCTTGTTTCTATCTGTTTTAGCCTAGAGAGAGAAAAATATTCTAGAGAGAGAATATTCAGATTTTGAATATTTTTGGATAGAAAAATATCTCTTATAATTCAGATGAGTTCCCCTGAAATAAAAATTCAAAAAGAATTTTCCAATGTGCAATTAGAATTAATTGGAAATAGGTATAAAGAACCTTAGTCTAAGGGTCTAGATTTTCAGAAATCTTTAGACTATGGTCCAATTAAGGTTCCTATGGGCCAATAGCATCAATCCATGTGTAGGGAAGAGATAAATCCAAATTTGTAAAAAAAGAAGATACCCAAAAATGAGTAAATGCTCACATAAGGTGAAGAGTTGAAAATGTACAAGGTTTATTAATAAAAAATTATGAGCAATATTAAAAGTATGACATATGTAAGGAAGGGGAGTTCTTTAAAGGAGGTGCATATTTCACATAAGATGAAGAGTTGAAAATGTACAAGGTTTATTAGTAAAAAACTATGAGCAATATTAAAAATATGACATATGTAAGGAAGGGGAGTTCTTTAAAGGAGGTGCATATTTCACATGCTTGAATGAGTTTTAAACTCATAAAAATTGAGATATTTCATCTCTCCTCTCTCCTCATTCAAGTCTAGTTCCAAAAAGTTAGCTTAACTGACCTAAAAATGGTCAAATATTGACCAAACTGATTTAGAAAATTCTAGAATCAGTTTGTTTGGTTAGGAGCTCAATTTTTCCTATAAATAGAAGCCTCACCCTTGTTGAAAAATATATAGTGTTTATGCATCGTTACTCTACTCCACCTAAGCCAAGAACTGTGAATTCATTTAATAATTCACTAGTTTTTGGAGCTTCCCTCTTTCTTCAATCCCCATTAGTGGCTCCATCAACATACTTAACCAATTGATTGGTTGGGGGCCTCTACCGTGAACAAAGAATCAAGCAAGTTGTAAGGTAATTAGTGAATATTCATCTTTCTATAGTTTCTCAATGTTTCTCTCTTCTCAACCCCTCTCAAGCTTGAGAAGTTTAATTGGTATGGTTTTTTTTAAAATGCTATTGAAGTTTGAATAGTAGTGAAGAGTTACATAATTTAATAAATGCTATTGAAGTTAATTTTCATTTATGTTTAAATTCTAATGATTCTTATGTAAATTCTCTCTCTCACTCAAGAAATGGTCATACTCATGACCCATTCTCAATCCAAATCAAGCTTTTCATAAAGCTTTTCCTTAACCCAAGATAAAGCTATGCTTGAGGCCAAATTAATGGCTTTTTCTTATGCTTTTAGTTTATGTATATTGATGATTCAATCCATTTTGGATTGAGGATCCAATTAGAGAATCATTTTAATTATTTCCTTAATGATAAGCTTTATCCCTTAGAAAAATTGAGATTTATCAGTCATAGCAGCGGAGCTATGGCAAAATTTTTATAAAAATTATGCATAAAAAATTTTTCATTCAAAGCATAAAAAGAGGACTTCCTACCATATTCTAGGAATCATCATCCTAGATTAATTGAAAGAATTTCATTATAATCATGGAGAAATTAAATTTTAATATTATGCATAAAGGATAAATTTTTATATCAAAAGTGTTTTTTTTACCATTTTTATTTTCATGCATAGAAGTATGCATAATGGATAAATTTTTATATCAAAAGTGTTACTTTTATCATTTTTACTTTCATGCATAGAAGTATGCATAAAGGATAAATTTTTATATCAAAAGTGTTATTTTTACCATTTTTATTTTCATGCATAGAAGTATGCATAATGGATAAATTTTTATATCAAAAGTGTTACTTTTATCATTTTTATTTCATACATAAAAGTATGCATAAAAGAAAATTTTTATATCAAAAGTGTTACTTTTATCATTTTTAATTTTCATGCATAGAAGTATGCATAAAGGAAAATTTTTATATCAAAAGTGTTACTTTTATCATTTTTAATTTTCATGCATAGAAGTATGCATAAAGGAAAAAATTTTATATCAAAAGTGTTACTTTTATCATATTGGATTTCATGCATATAGGTATGCATAAAAGATATTCTTTTTATACTAAAAGTATGATTTTCCTCATAAATGGATTTTATGCTTAACTTAGATGCATAAGAGAAATTCTTTTATTCTAAAAGTATAATTCCCTACCAAATTGAAATCATGCATAAGAAGATGCATAAAAGATTGATTTTAATTTCGAAAGTGTTAGTCTCCTTAAATGGAATTTATGTATAAATAAATGTGTAGAGAAATCTTATATCAAATAAAAGAATTCTCTTTTTTTTTTTTTTTAAAGATATGAAATGTGATAAGATGTGATAAGAGGTGTATGAGATGTGATAAGAATTGATAAGATGCGTATGGAAAGTGATAGGATGTGATAAGAGGTGTGATAAGAGGTGATAAGATGCTTATGAAATAAGTTAGGATGTGATAAGATGAATTAAGATGTGTATGGGGGGATGAGGTAAGAAGTGTATGTGATAGGATAAGATGTATATGGGTTGTGATAGGGCGAGAATGGATGTGATGTAAAAGATTAGATGTGAAAGTATATGGGGTTATATAAATGGGAATGTGAAAATGGATGTATGTATGTGAATGTGGATGTAGATGTGGATGTATAGATGTGAATGGGGAATGTGGATGTGGATGTATGTATGTATGTGGATGTAGATGTGGATGTATAGATGTGAATGGGAATGGGGATGTAGATGTATGTGAATGTGAATGTAGATGTGGATGTATGTGAATGTGAATGTAGATGTGAATGTGGAATGTGGATGTATAGATGTGGATGTATGGGAATGTGGATGTGGATGTATGTGAATGTGAATGTAGATGTGGATGTATAGATGTGAATGTGGAATGTGGATGTGGATGTATGTATGTATGTGGATGTAGATGTGGATATATGGATGTGTAAGTATGAATGTGGATATGGGATGTGGATGTATAAATGAGGATGTGAAAATGGAGATAAGCATGTAGATGTGGATGTATGGATGTGAATGTGGATGTGGATGTGGATGTATGGATGTGGATATGGATGTGAATATATGATATGTGATGTGAAGGAATCTGAAGTGAAGAGATGGAAAAGGAGGTGATTGGATGAGTACACATATACATGGAATGTGGAATAAGTAATGTGGATTAATGAGGGATAATGTGGAAAAATGAGAGTTAATATAGAAACTGTATTTGTAAACTGTTTGTAAATGCTGTTTGTAAATGGCTGTTTTATGTCAAGAATGCTGGGGAAGCATTTTGACCGTCTTGTGATTAAGGTTGTGGAGACCTAACTGATAAAGTTGCAACTGCTGACGGAGAGTCAATGGAGGACGTCTCGCGTAGCAAGGTCGGCCGAGGTCTTGACCAGCCTCGGTTCGATTAAAATGGTGAGCTTCCGGTACGGTGGATGAGGGACCAAGGAAGCGGCCTATGAGTGAAGCGCTAGGTCACCTGCGAAGGATCCTAGAGGGTGCTGACCATACGGTGCTCGGGCTCTGGGTCGCCTAGGATACCCACGCGTGCGTCGAGGAAGATATTGGAACAAGGAGTAAGAGTTGTTTTCTGGAACCGGGCATGGATCTGGTTGACTGACCTTGCTGGTCCTCAACGGATGAGTCCATGGCTCTTTTATATGGATCTGTTGGTTGATCTTGCTGATCTTCAACGAGAGTCCATCTTGATAAGTGATTATATTGTTGAGTATTATGGGCTAGGAACTATTGAAACGGCCCCTGTGTGGACAGGTGGTGAGCGTTCTAGTTGCCAATGATGCCATAGATACTCTGATGAAGGAATGATGGGAAATTATGAATCAACTGGATAATTTGGGAGATTGTGATCAGTGGTACTATGGTTTCATTAAAGGATTGTTTTAAAGTTAGCTGATGCTAAGAAAAAGGCAATTTTCATATTGGGTGTGTAAGTGGTGTGGCTAGTTTTATGTTTGCATGAAATTCCGGCTAGGGGGCCTTGGAACTCTTTTCCTTGGTACCCGGGACAAAACCTAACCAAATTCCAAATTGGATCCCATCACTACAGTGGTTGGGCGGTTGGCTAACCCATGGGATCGGATGGGGTTAGGCTGGACTGATGGATCCGTAAATCGAGACTCAATTTCTGTTATTACGATAGATAAAGTAAATCCCGGATAGTAATTGTTCTATGGATAGGAATCAACGGCTGTGCCTCCTTGGTGGGGAAAAAAGCGTTGATCCCAATGATCCAAGTGCAAGTTTCTTCCTTGATCTGACCAAGTATCTTTATAGATGCAGTCGGATCTGTTTGATCAGTAAGAGTTTTGACTACGTTAGAGTAAAAATTATCCTGGTGGAATCGCCCGTGCTTTCCGGATAAGGGAAGTTTTTCCGGGTCTGGTTTTGGAAAAACCGACGGATTAGTCTTTTGTCCGGATATCTGTGGACGAGGCCCCGAGTGTGGGACCCTGCCTCGCGCAAGAAGTGCTACTTCCGCTGCCAGTACCCCGAATCCGTTGCGCGGTGGGAACAGGGATCTCACATTTTTGGCAAAAATCAAAGCATTGATTGGTTACACACTTGCCTAAGTGTGTTGGGGACTTAATCCCATCATCAATTAACACTTTAAACACTCCCAAATCCTTCTATAGTAGGCGACGCATTCTGGATAGAGAAACAGGGCAGTTTTTTGATATTTTTGATACGAGGAGGTCGATTACCACTTGTGTGCTTGACATATTCCAAAATTGGTTTATCAATTGGTTGCTACACACACTTGAGAAGGAGTCTATATGATTGGAATGATCAATTATCATCAATTGAGCTAGGAATGAGCTGATTAAACAGGCTGTCCCCACTGGTTTTGCAGAGAAACAGAGTGAGTTTAATCGAACAATTACTCATTGGTCTTAAACAATTGGACTAATTCCTTTTACATGGAGTTAGTGGACATCATTGCTAAGATAATGAATGCCTGGTTGCTCAATTTGGACAAGGATTGAAGAAATTAGAGCAAAATTACTATTGGTTTTTCTGGTTTTTTTTGGTTTTCCCCAAAACAGAGAAAGGGGTTTTACAAAATTGATCTGTACACATGTCAGATGGTGTTGATATTCAACATTGAGGTTGTTTAGGTATCAATGCAAGTTACCCACACTTGATTGAACCACTACGTTACAATTTGGAGCCTTGGAAGGTGCATCAAATCAGGATATCTTGGACTGTGTGAGCTAGTTCATTTTGGATGCATACAGGTTGATTTTCTACATCAAATTTGAAGTTTGTTGGCTACTTTGGAGTACCTGGAAAACTCATTGGAGTGTGGTTGAGCTGAGGAAGGCTCATTTACGGATTTGGAAGTGTACGCAAGGTGTTTTTGCATTGAGCAATATGTCGGATAATCTAGTATAGATTGTTGGTGAAAAGCTGGATAGGAAGAAATTCCAGGCATGGAAGTACAGGATCAAAAGTTTTCTGTGTTGAAAGAACGGTAGAGGAGGAGGAGACACACACACACGAGCAAACCCTAATGTATATTGCAAACCCTAACCATAGAGGGAAGCCATGTCCACTCTCACACAAAGCATAATGCACTAATCCATAATCCACACAACACACAATGAGTTGTGTCCACACTCTACTAACCCTAGCTAATGTCCACACACTATGACCAGCTAGACACGCGGTCATTTATGTCTCACACATGTTCCTACCTAATCTGCCAGCACATAGCATAGCTGGCTCACACTGACATCGAGCTTGAATCTCAACAGCCCCTCTCAAGCTCATGATGTACTGCCGATGAAGATGTAGATGAGCTTGGGATATCAAGACTCTCAACACTCCCCCTCAAGCTTATCCCATGTACTCCCAACATAGTCCGGAAGTACTCAAACTTCTCCCTGCTAAGTGGCTTTGTAAAGATATCAGCCACCTGCTCATCAGTCTTCACATACTGAAGATCAACTGTACCATCCAGCACCTTTTCTCTGACAAAGTGATAATGGACCTCTATGTGTTTGGTCCTCGCATGGAACACTGGATTCTTTGCCAACTGTATACTGCTCATGTTGTCACAATGAATGACAACTTTGCCTTCAATAGGCTCACATAAATCTGTCAAGAGACTCTTTAACCATATAGCCTCACAAGTAGCAATGGCTACACCCCTGTACTCAGCCTCTGTACACTGGATAAAGCAACTGTAGGTTGCTTTTTGCTACTCCAACTCACCACGGCACTTCCAAGTGTAAAAGCATATCCACTAGTAGATCTCCTGTCATATGCGCTACCTGCCCAATCAGCATCTGTGTAGCCATGTATGTCCAAGCTTTTACCACTCTCATAAAATAAACCATAATGTGCTGTGGTTTTCACATATCTCATGATGCGTCTCACTGCATCCAAATGTGGTTTCCTGGGGCTCTGCATAAACTGGCTCACTAGCCCCACAGCATAACTCAAATCCGGGCGTGTGATAGTCATATATATGAGACTACCAATCATCTTCCTGTACATAGAAGGATCATCCAATTCCTCGCCATAATCAGCCCGCAACTTCACATTTTGCTCCAATGGTGTACTCATAGGCTTACACCCTGTCATGCCATACTTTGCCAACATATCCAATGCATATTGGCGCTGTACTAACCAAGTACCTGCATGATCTTTCACCACTTCAATTCCAAGGAAGTATCTCAACTCACCAAGATCTTTCATGTCAAATTGGCCACTCAAAGCTTTCTTGACATGCATCACATCTGCACCATGATCACCTGTGATAATCAAGTCATCCACATAGATGACTAGTAAAACAATCCCATGCTCTGTCTTCTTCACATAGAGTGAAGAATCTGCTGTAGAAATCTGAAAACCAAGTGAGATAAGATATCTGCTCATCTTATCACTCCAAGCAGGAGGTGCTTGCTTTAGACCATACAATGCCTTTTTCAACCTGCATACGTGAGTGGGATATCTAGGGTGTACATACCCTTTTGGCTGTGCCATGTACACTTCCTCTTGTAGATCTCCATTTAGAAATGCATTCTTGACATCCATTTGATGCATTTCCCAGCCATTAGCTGCAGCCATAGCAATGACTGCTCTCACTGTGCCCATCTTAGCCACTGGACTAAACGTCTCATCATAATCCAATCCTTGGGTCTATGCATAACCCTTTGCTACCAATCTAGCTTTATGTCTCTCAATAGAACCATCAGATTTGCACTTCACTTTGTAAACCCATTTACATCCAATAACATTCTTGTCCTTTGGTAATGCAACCAAATCCCATGTATCATTATGGACCAATGCGTCCATCTCAACATCCATTGCTTTCTCCCATACATGCTCTCCAACAGCCTCTGTATAGCATGTAGGTTCCACATGCTTCACCATAGATGTCATATATGCATAGTGCATAGCAAAATCTCTATATGTCAATCTGTCAACAGGATATCTGACTCTCTGGGATCTCCGCAATGCCTGCGGGTCACTCTGTACACTTGTAACTCTAGCATGTGGTGGCACATATCTGTCCTGCCTAGCACCAGGTGTGCGTAAAACAGGTATGCCAAGCTCCTCATCCAAACTCTCAGAACTAGATGACTCATAACCTGTGATTCCAATTCCTTCGACTTTCTTTTTGCCTTTATCCATAGCACTACTCCCAGTGCTCACACTCTCATGCCTCAAACGTCCTGACCATGGACGTACACTGCTACTCTCAGATTTTGCTGCTGGCCCAGACATAGTAGTAGAACTAGAACTTGCTTGTGATGGCAAGTTCACAGGCACATCAGCCTCAAGTGACTCAATGACTCCCTCATCTTTTGCTTTGTACCAACTAGCAAGCTCATCAAACACCACATCTCGTGAGATGACCACTTGTCTAGTTTGTGGATTATAACATTTGTATGCCTTTCGATCCTGTGCATATCCAACAAATACACATTTCTCTGTTTAGGATCCAACTTCCTTCTTCTTTCATCAGGCACATGTACATAAGCTATGTATCCAAAAACTTTAAGATGTCCAATGTCTGGCCTGTAACCTGTGAGCCGCATCTCTAGCGTGCTTCCATGAATGGCTGTTGTAGGTGTTTTGTTCAATATATACACTGCAGTAGCACATGCTTCTGCCCAATAGTAATCTGGCATGCTCTTTTCATTAAGCATTGCCCTTGCCACTTCACATATGACTCTATTCTTTCTCTCAGCCACACCATTCTGCTGAGGTGTATACCTGCAAGTCAATTGTCTTCTTATTCCATGCTTCCTCAAGAAATGCTCAAAAGCTTTTGAGGTGTATTCACCACCTCCATCTATCCTCAGACATTTAATCCAACAACCATATTGCTTTTCTGCAAAAGCTTTGAAATCCATGAACTTTTCCAACACTTCACTCTTCTCTTTGAGAAAGTATATCCATGTCATCTTGCTAAAATCATCTATGAATGTAACATAGTATAAACTGCCTTTGATAGATGGGTTTTGTGCAGGACCCCATACATCACTGTGTACTATCTCAAGTGGCCTGTTACTCATATTTCCTTCTCTAGGAAACCTCAACCTTGCCTGCTTCCCAAACTGACAGGCTTCACAAGCATGCATATGTCCATCATATTTGAACCTAGGCAATCCATTGACAATGCCTCTTGTTTGCATGTTCTTTAATCTCTGTATATTGACATGTCCAATCCTCTTATGCCACATATCAATGTCCTGTACCACATTTCTGCTCTTTGAGAACATGGCTGATTTTAGCTCAGGAATTCCAGCATCCAGCTTAAACAATCTTCCTTCTTTCTTGCCTTTAGTAATCACTCTACATCCATGTTTGAAATCTTCAACGAAGCATCCATGCTCGTTGAAACAAACCTGTAATCCCTGTTCCACCATTTGACCAACTGCTGAGGCCAAGCTTTTAGTGATCGAATGCACATACAGCACATCTGACATAGACTTTGTCTGACCATTATGCATGACCAATGGTACACTTCCAACATGTGTAATGACATGCTGGGTATCATCACCTGTTTCCACATAGCCTTTTACATCCATAGGCTTCATATGCTCAAACCATTCACCATGACATGTCATATGGTTTGATGCTCCTGAGTCCATATACCATGTATCATCATTCTCAGCATTTGTTGTCATAGAACCCACAACATGCTTCATGGCAAACAAATGATTTGCAGTTCCATCATTGCTACTTGATGCATAGTTACCACCATGTTGTGCATAGTTTCCACCATAATGACCACCACGTTGTGCTCTTCCCCCTCTCAAATCATTTTGTTTGCGGAAACAATCTCTCGCCATATGACCATATTTGCCACAATAATGGCATTCCACATCTTGCATAGAATTTTGTTGGCCTTGCCAACGTCCTCGACCACGGGGGGTACCTCTGCCTCGCTGAGGTGCATATCCACGACCACCTCGAGCACCATATGAAGGCTGAAAATTCTGTTGTGGAGGCCTATCCTGCCATCCACGACCATTACCACCACGTCCACGTGATGCAAATCTCCCCCTGCCTCTAAAGACTCTCTGCGAGTAGAAAGCCTGATTTCTGCCATCATCATGGCTAGTAGATGCATCCAGAAATGAATCACTGAGCTTGATTTCCTCAACCAATAAGAGTGAAACCAACTCATCGAAGTCGGGTAGACCTGTACTCCTCACTGAGATAGATGTATCAAAGGATTTGTATTCCTTGCCAAGACCACGCAAGGTAATATCCACCAAATCATCATCAGGCATGGGGGCATTTATTGTGGCCAATGCATCTGCAAACTTCTTGATTTCTTGCACATAATCATGTATGCTCCTTTTATTCCTTTTCACATTATGTATCTGCTGTCGCAACTGAGACTTGCGAGCACTCGTATCTGTATCAAACATCTTGACCAAAGTATCCCATGCATCTTTGGGATTCTCAGCATCCTGAATGTGTATGAGCATAGCATCAGAAATACATATAGACAAATAATGCAGCACTTTGAATGCTCTCTCTGACCATTGCTTAGCAATAAGCTGCTGCTGTGTAGGTTGCCGAGGTAGCTCAGGCTCAGGCTCAGCACCTGTAGAGTGAGATTCCAAAATCCTTTCCCTTTCAAGAAACTCTTTATCCTGTACTTCCATGCCTGGAAGTTCTTCCTATCCAGCTTTTCACCAACAATCTGAACTGGATTGTCCGACATGTTTGCTCAATGCATACACCTTCCGCACACTTCAAATCTGTAAATGAGCCTTCCTCAGCTCAACCACACTCCAATGAATGTTCCAGATACTCCAAGGTAGCCAACAAACTCCAAATTTGATGTAGAAAATCAACCTGTAATCATCCAAGATGAACTGACTCAGTCAGTGCGGGATACCCTGAATTGACACGCCTTCCAAGGATCCAAATCACAATGTAATGGTGCAATCAAGTATGGGCAACTTGCATTGACACCTAATGAACCTCAATGTTGAGTATCAACACCATCTGACATGTGTACATATCAATTTTTGAAAACCCCTTTCTCTGTTTTTGGAAAAACCAGAAAAACCAGAAAAACCAGTAGAAAATTTGCTCTAATTCCTTCAATATTTGTCCAAATTGAGCAACCAGGCATTCATTAGCTTAGCATTAGGTCCATCAACTCCATGTAAGAGGAATTTGTCCAATTGTAAAACACCAAGGATTAATTGCTCAATTAAAAATGCTCTGTTTCTCTGCAACCAGTGGACAGCCTGTTTTAATCAGCTCATTCCCAGCTCAATTAGGCATCATTGACCAAACAAATCACATAGCCCTCTTCTCCAAAGTGTAAAGCATCCAATTGCTAAAGAAATTGTGGAAGATATCAAGCAACCAATGAGAAATCGATCTCCTCGTAGTCAAAAAACTAAAAAACTGCTCTGTTTCCTCCTCTCTGGCTGCGCCGCTTGTTGTAGGGTGATTTTGGAGTGATTATAATGTTGTTTGATGAGGTATTCAAGTCCCCAACACTCCTAGGTACGTGTGCAATCCACCAATGATTGGATTTTTGCCAAATACACACTCCAAATGCTTCAATTTTCGGCTTCTTTTTCACTGTTTTGTGAGAGCTCAAAAACCAGAGATTTTCACACTTTGAAATGCATTCAAATTGCTCCAAAATTTGTTCAAGGCTTGCACATGGGTTGCCAATACATCCCTCTTTGTCAAATACATATGTCTTTTGCCAGAATCACACGTATTTCCACCATACATCAATGTTCCCAAGCTTTAATGGAAAGCTTCAAAAACCAGAATTTTGCTTTGCTTTGATTTGCTTTGTTTTTGCCTGTATCACCTGCAATCCGCTCAAGGATGTTTAGAAGACCTTACCCGGTAGGCCAAGCTCTCAGATCTGATAGTATTTGGTGTGCTCCAAAGCTTCACAGCTCCAATGGCAAGCTTCATAGCTTCTTCTCCCTCTTCTCTTCACTCACTCATAAACCCTAATAAACAGCACAAGGCTCTGATACCATGTTGAAAGAACGGTAGAGGAGGAGGAGACACACACACAAGAGCAAACCCTAATGTATATTGCAAACCCTAACCATAGAGGGAAGCCATGTCCACTCTCACACAAAGCATAATGCACTAATCCATAATCCACACAACACACAATGAGTTGTGTCCACACTCTACTAACCCTAGCTAATGTCCACACACTATGACTAGCTAGACACGCGGTCATTTATGTCTCACACATGTTCCTACCTAATCTGCCAGCACATAGCATAGCTGGCTCACACTGACATCGAGCTTGAATCTCAACATTCTGAAGGTAAAAGGTTTTTGGAATCTCATTACAGGTGCTGAGCCAGAGCCGGAACTACCCCGACAACCTACACAGCACAGCAGGTTATCGCTCATAAAGCAATGGTCAGAAAGAGCATTCAAAGTGTTGCATTATCTGTCTATATGTATTTCAGATGCTATGCTCATACACATACATGATGCTGAGAATCCCAAGGATGCATGGGATACATTAGTGAAGTTATTTGATACAAACACGAGTGCTTCGCAAGCCTCAGTTGCGACAACAGATACATAATGTGAAGCAGAATAGAAGGAGAATCCATGATTATGTGCAAGAAATAAAGAAGTTTGTAGATGCATTGGCAACAATAAATGCCCCCATGCCTGATGATGATTTGGTAGACATTACCTTGCGTGGTCTTGGCAAGGAATATAAATCATTTGATACATCTATTTCAGTTCAGAGTACAGGTTTACCAAACTTTGATGAGTTGGTTTCACTCTTGCTTGTTGAGAAAATCAAACTCACTGATTCCTTTCAGGATGCATCTACTAGACATGATGATAATAGCAGAAATCAGGCTTTCTATTCCCAAAGAGGATTTAGAGGTAGGGGGAGATTTGCATCACGTGGCCGTGGTAATGGTCGTGGATGGCAGGACAGGTCACCACAACAGAATTTTCAGCCTTCATATGGTGCTAGAGGTGGTCGTGGATATACACCTCAGAGAGAGACAGAGGTAATCCTCGTGGTAGAGGACGTTTGCAAGGCCAACAAATATCTATGCAAGATGTGGAATGCCATTACTATGGGAAATTTGGTCATATGGCAAGAGATTGTTTCCGCAAACAGAATGATTTGAGAGGGGGTAGAGCACAACGTGGTGGACATTATGGTGGAAATTATGCACAACATGGTGGAAATTATGCATCAAGCATTAATGATGGCAGCGCAAATCACTTGTTTGCCATGAAACATGTTGTAGGATCTATGATGACAAATGCTAAAAATGATGACACTTGGTATATGGACTCTGGAGCATCAAACCATATGACTTGTCATGGTGAATGGTTTGAGCATATGAAGCCTATGGATGTGAAAGGCTATGTGGAAACAGGAGATGATACTCAGCATGCCATTACACATGTTGGAAGTGTACCATTGGTTATTCACAATGGTCAAACAAAATCTATGTCATATGTATTGTATGTGCCTTCTATTACAAAAAGCTTGCCCTCAGTTGATCAAATGGTGGAACAGGGATTACAGGTTTGTTTCAACGAGCATGGTTGCTTCGTTGAGGATTTCAAACATGGATGTAGTGCTAAAGGCAAGAAAGAAGGCAGATTGTTTAAGCTGGATGCTGGGATTCCTGAGTTAAAATCAGCCATGTTCTCTAAAAGCAAAAATGTGGTACAGGGCATTGATATGTATGCACAGGATCGAAAGGCATACAAATGTTACAATCCACAAAATAGGCAAGTGGTTATCTCACGAGATGTGGTGTTTGATGAGCTTGCTAGTTGGTACAAAGCAAAGGATGAGGGTGTCATTTAGTCACTTGAAGGTGATGTGCCTGTGAACTTGCCACAAGCAGGTTCTAGTTCTACTTCTATGTCTGGGCCAGTACAACAGAGGCTAAGAGTAGTATTGTACGTCCATGGTCAGGACGTTTGAGGCATGAGAGTGTGAGAATTGGGAGTAGTGCTGTGGATAAAGGAAAGAAGAAGGTTGAAGGAATTGGAATTACAGGTTATGAGTCATCTAGTTCAGAGAGTTTGGATGAGGAGCTTGGCATACCTGTTTTATGCACACATGGTGCTAGGCAGGATAGATATGTGCCACCACATGCTAGAGTGACAGGTGTTCAGAGTGATCCGCATGCATTGCGAAGATCCCAAAGGGTTAGATATCCAGTTGTTGACAGGTTGACATACCGTGATTTTGCTATGCATTATGCATATATGACATCTTTGGTGACGCATGTGGAACCTACATGCTATACAGAAGCTATTGGAAAGCATGTATGGGAGAAGGAAATGGATGTTGAGATGGACGCATTGGTTTATAATGATACATGGTATTTGGTTGCATTACCAAAGGACAAAAATGTTATTGGTTGTAAATGGGTTTACAAAGTGAAATGCAAGTCTGATGGTTCCATTGAACGACATAAAGCAAGATTGGTAGCTAAGGGTTATGCACAAACCCAAGGTTTGGACTATGATGAAACATTTAGTCCAGTGGCAAAGATGGGAACAGTGAGAGTAGTCATTGCTATGGCTGTAGCTAATGGTTGGGAAATGCATCAAATGGATGTCAAAAATGCATTTCTAAATGGTGATCTACAAGAGGAAGTGTATATGGCACAGCTAAAAGGTTATGTACACCCAAGATATCCCACTCATGTATGCAGATTGAAAAAGACATTATATGGTCTGAAGTAAGCACCTCGTGCTTGGAGTGATAAGATGAGCAGATATCTTATCTCTCTTAGATTTTGGGTTTCTACCGTAGATTCTTCACTCTATGTGAAGAAAACAAATCATGGGATTGTTTTACTTGTCATCTATGTGGATGACTTGATTATCACAGGTGATCATGGTACAGATATGATGCATGTCAAGAAAGCATTGAGTGGGCAATTTGACATGAAAGATTTGGGTGAGTTGAGATACTTTCTTGGAATTGAAGTGATCAAAGACCATACAGGTACATGGTTAGTGCAATGCCAATATGCATTGGATATGTTGGCAAAATATGGCATGACAGGGTGTAAGCCTATGAGTACACCTTTGAAGCAGAATGTGAAGTTGCGGGCTGATTTTGGTGAAGAGTTGGATGATCCATCTATGTACAGAAAGATGGTTGGTAGTCTCATTTACATGACTATCACACGCCCGGATTTGAGTTATGTTGTGGGGCTAGTAAGCCAATTTATGCAGAGCCCCAGAAAACCTCATTTGGATGTAGTGAGACGCATCATGCGATATGTAAAGATCACAGCACATTATGGTCTACTTTATGAGAGTGGTAAAGACTTGGATATACATGGCTACACAGATGCTGATTGGGCAGGTAGCTCATATGACAGGAGGTCTACTAGTGGTTATGCCTTTACACTTGGAAATGTCGTGGTGAGTTGGAGTAGCAAGAAGCAACCTACAGTTGCTTTATCTAGCAGAGGCTGAATACAGGGGTGCAGCCCATTGCTACAGTTGCTTTATCTAGCAGAGGCTGAATACAGGGGTGCAGCCATTGCTACTTGTGGTGAAGGAATTTGGTTAAAGAATCTCTTGGCAGATTTGGGTGAGCCTATTGATGGCAAAGTTGTCATTCATTGTGACAACATGAGCAGTATACAGTTGGCGAAGAATCCAGTGTTTCATGCGCAGACCAAACACATAGAGGTCCATTATCACTTTGTCCGAGGACACTTTGTCAGAGAGAAGGTGCTGGATGGTACAGTTGATCTACAGTATGTGAAGAATGATGAGCAGGTGGCAAACATCTTTACAAAGCCACTTAGCAGGGAGAAGTTTGAGTACTTCCGTACTATGTTAGGAGTACATGGGATGAGCTTGAGGGGGAGTGTTGAGAGCTTTGATAGCCCAAGCTCATCTACATCTTCATCTATGGCAGTACATCATGAGCTTGAGAGGGGCTGTTGAGATTCAAGCTCGATGTCAGTGTGAGCCAGCTATGCTATGTGCTGGCATGTTAGGTAGGAACATGTGTGAGACATAAATGACTGCGTCCAGCTGGTCATAGTGTGTGGACATTAGCTAGGGTTAGATGTGTGTGGACACAACTCATAGTGTGTTGTGTGTATTATGGATTATGGCTTTATGCATTGTGTGAGTAGGCAGATGGCTTCCCTCTATGGTTAGGGTTTGCAATATACATTAGGGTTTGCTCCTGTGTGTGTGTATCCTCTCCCTCTACCTATTTTTCAACATGGGACACTAGAATTTATTGCACATAGAAGTCCTTGTTGATATAATGTCTTTTATTATAATTGGTGAACATAGTTGAATTTTTTTTTCAAGAAAAGATCCTTCATTAGTTATATAAAAAAACACCCCTCTCCTGCTCATAATAAGAAAACAGAGTAGAGATCTAAGCAAGGCAACTAGGGAGACTCTCCCTAGGTGCAAAAAAGTACAAATATCAGTACAAAGAACTGAGGGGATATATCATACAATAGGAGGGGGGGAAAGCCAAACAGGTGGCCTGTAGTGCCAGCAGGGGGAACCCACATGTAGGGTATAGAAGGGGCCGCTACGCCAAGTGGTCTGAAAGGCCTGGCGCCGCAAGATCGCCTCATCCGCAGATGCGGTCATACTATCCTCGCAGGGTGTGGATCAACTCCAACCAAATCCCCCGAACAGTCTCTACTGGTGGTTCCAGTCTCCCCTCAAAGGCCCTGAAACACCGGGCTCTCTAGGTGAACCAGATGGTGAGGTTGCTGAGGAGCTCCCATCATAGATCCCTCTTCTGTGTCTAGCTGGCGGACGAGAAATCTAGTGAAGGAACAAGGCGAGGCTGGCCCCTCTAATGAATCTGATGGCCTGGTTGTCCTGCTCCGTCTCATATCCCAGAGCAAGCCCTGACAAAGTCGACCAAGCAGCGGCACCCCACGTATACATGCCCTCTGGAGAGAGGGGGGCCAGAATGCCGCAGCCAGATCTACTGCGCCTGAGGACAGTCCCATAGGCAATGTCTCTGTGCCTCCAAAGGGTGGCTGCATCGGACGCAAGCCGCCGGAAGACCACTGTAGACAAGGCAGGTGCCAACTGCAGAGCCCCTGTGGTGGGCGACCAGCCCCACTGGAAAGTCGAGATCCTGCGTGCCTGTCGACTAGCCAAGAGCCTGGTCCAAAAATCCTCCAGGAACTCCTGTGAGAGTCCCTGTAGCCGCCACTGCTCCGATGCAGCTGGAGAGACCATCCTCCTCACCATCAAAATATGTCTCCCCAACCGAACAGTGTACTGGGAAAAGGTGATCTCTGTGGCCTCGGGGGATGTATAAGGATCATGCCACTCGTACTCGCCAGGGTCCCATTGGAGCTGGGCCAAGGGGCGCACTGCATATGCCCATATGCACCAATCAGAGTCCACATCTGTAGGGTCTGGATCAATATGCCACTTCCGAGAAGCAGCGGCCACTACCCGTATCCTCTGAAAGATGCACTCTGCAACCAAAGGCGACTCTGCCTCCACTCTCTGGAGTCTGCCCTCATCCTGGATCTCATAGTAGAGGCATCTACCATCCTCAGTGCAAGCTCTGCTCTGACAGCAATCAGGATCTGCAACTGTGTAAAAGCTCCCATCCACCGTGGGGCCATTGGCTCGAGAGGCATGAACTACTCCTCTATGAGTGCCTCCTGAATGTCATCCCTCATAATCAACCCCCCTCTGAAGTGACTCAGCCTCTCCACCTGGATCTCCTCTGGGAGACTGCAGAAGGCCTGCCAGTCTCCAAAACTATGTGCTGGGCCTGCCGCCAATGGTCCCCAGGCTAGACGAGGCCGAGAACCCAGCATATGACCCTGCTCTGTGCGTACCGCTGGGCTCCAAATGAGCAGCTGTCTGGCCCGCTCCTCATCACAAGAAGGAGGTCTCTGAGAGAGAGCCCCAGTCTCAGCAACTCCCAAGCTCGTAGGATGCTCAAGGCAAATGTGTCCTCCCATTCTCTACTGAGGCCTGTCCTCCTCATCTCTATGAAGATCCATCGTATCTCTGGTGCCCAAGTGCCCCCTATTGGGGGATCCCTAGCCTGCAAGCCGCTGCTGAAAAAGAAGCTCTTTCCAAGGCTCAGCACCTAGAAGCAGCCCCCGAATAAGGCTCTACTCTGATCAATTGGATCTATAATGCCCAAGCCCCCTTGGGCTAGTAGAAGTGTAATGACTGCCCAAGCAACCTTAGCCCGGGCTGGCTGACCATCCCGCCCAGACCAAAGAAAGTTCTTGATCAGCCTCTGTACCTGGCTGATACAAGAGCTCGCGAAGATCCAGCAAGACGTGATGTACCACACGGTTGCTAAAAGCACCTGAGTTGCCACCACCACCCTCCCAACCAAGGATAGCCGAGCTGTACTCCAATACAAAAGCTTCTTCTGAATGCTCAGAAGAAGTGGGGCAATCTGTTGCTCAGGTGACAAATCTAGTCCAAAAATGAATTATGAGTAAATTCACAGTTTTTGGCTCTTGGGAGAAGCAGGGTAACACTGCAAAAACACTATTCAGCTTCAATAAAGGGAAAGGCTTCTATTTATAGGAAAAAGTGAGCCTCTAACCAAGCAAACTGATTCTAGAATTTTTCAAATCAGTTTGGTTAATTTACCATGAGCACCTGTTCCAACTCTCCCCCTATGGGATTGAAATCCACGACCTCCACGTGGTCCAAATGATGACTGTGAATTCTGAAAATTCTGATTTGATTGTGGTTGAGTAGATCTGACATTCCAACCACGTCCTCCACGGCCTTGAGGGGTAAATCTCCCCCTGCCTCGAGAGCCTCTAGATGAGTAAAAAGCCTGATTCCTTGCATGCTCATCATTATTGGATGAGGATGCACCACCTGTAATATTCATACCACCAAGTCCAAGCTTTAATTCTTCCACAATGAGCAATGACACAAGCTCAGTAAAGTCTGGCATTCCTCCCAACCTTACTGAGATGGAAGTATCAAAAGATTTGTACTCCCGGCCTAAACCATGCAATGTGAGAGCTACCAAATCATCATCATCCATTGGGGCATGAATTGATGATAGTGAATCTGCATAACCCTTGATTTCTTGAACATACTCATGTATACTCCTATTCCTTTGTGTTACACTGTGAATCTGTTGCTTTAGTTGTATCTTCCTTGCACACCAGTGTCTGTCTCATACATTCGGCACAATATATCCCATGCTTCTTTCGGTGTATTTGCATCTTGGATGTGAATAAGCAAGTCATCTGTACACATATTGAAAAGTAATGCAACACTTTCGAAGACTGCTCTACCCATTGCTTGTGAGCCACCAACTGAGCATTATTTGGTTGAGGAGGTAGAAATGGCTCCGGGTCTTCATCATGAGACTCCATAAACCTTTGCCTTTCAAAAAACTCTTCATTCGAAACTTCCACACTTGAAAGTTAGTTCTGTCAAGCTTCTCTCCAACAATTTGTACCGGACCATCTCTCATGTTTGCAAAGTAGTAGATGCACCCCTTTGAACACACTATATGAAGTACCTGTAATGCTCCAAATCTCTCCAAATCACATCAAATGATTGCAATATATGTGCTTTTACATCCCACAATGCTTCATCACCAATGTGTACTTGATCAAAGTTGAAACCATGAGACACTTCTTCAAAAAAATTTCTGGTTTTGTTTTCCTTGCCAGAGAACCAGTCAAGGATCTTGCTCTAATTCCTTCAAATCTTGTTCAAATTTGATGTTTATGCATTCATTGGCTTCATAACACATTGCTCCAACATATCCTAGAAGGGTTTGATCAAATTCTTCAAGTTGAGTGAGAACCACCAAGTTTTGCAACTCTCTGGAATGCTATTTTCTGCAAATGTCAGGTACCACCTCTCACTAAAAATGCTCTATCTCCTTCAATTCTGATCCAAATCCAAAAATTCTTGAACCAATAGCTTAGCAACTCTTGGGACTATGCTTGTACCAAAGGAATTTGTCCAATTTGATATAGACAAGGATTAATGCCTTGATTAGTGATGCTCTATTTTTGGACAGAACTTCTGCAAACCTGCAAATCTCTGATAATTGACTTCAATGAGCTCCAAATACATCAAATGAGCTGCAACCAAGCTTCACAATGCCTTAGCAATGCCTTTTCTCAACTCCCCAAGCTTTGAATGGCATCAATTGGTGTAGTAATGAGTGAATGGCATGATATTTTTTGAAACCTGTCCAGAATTCTGCTCAGAAAAGCACCGCCTACTCTAGAGGGCTGTAGGAAAGGGGCATTTCACATTTGAGTTGATAGGGTTCTTAGCAATGACCTAATCTACCTTGTGCTTGAAGGGTTTGGCTCAATTCTTGCTCTAACTCCTGCAATCAATCCACGGGGGGTATGTTTTCTGCTTTTGTGAAAAACCAGAAACTTTTGCATAAATTCACTTCCACTTGATTTTGCTCAAATCTGTATGCATCAATCTGCTTCAAGATTGTGTATGTTGCTTGTGCCCACTTTGCTAATACATGTGCAAGCTCAAATACACGTGCCTTTGTGTATACATTTGCCAAGAGTATATTCACTTCAAGCTTTCCATGAAAGCTTAGAGAAAAACCAGAAATTTTCACTTGCTTTATGCACTTCAATCTTCATTGAACCTGCTCTTTGGCACCTGCAATCCGCTCAAGGGAGTTTTTCTACTCTTACCAGTTAGGCCAAGCTTCAGATCTGTAACCGAGGTGAGCTCCACAGCTTTAATGGAAATCTTCACAGCTTCTTCTTCTTCTTCCCTCTTCTCTCACTCACTCTCACAACTATTACTTCTGCCCCAGTCTTAAAGCTTCCTGATTTCTCCAAGGAATTTGAAGTGGTTACCGATGCTAGTAGTCTAGCACTTGGTGGTGTCTTAGGCCAAGAAGGAAGACCAGACGCTTATACTTCCCGCAAGCTAAAGCAATATGAAGCAAATTATGCCACCCATGATTTGGAGCTCTTAGCAGTTGTTCATTGCCTCAAATTATGGAGACATTATCTCTTAGGGGCAAATTCCAGCTTGTAACTGACCACAAAAGTCTAAAGTGGATCTTCACCCAGCCTAACCTCAACATGCGACAAAGGAGATGGTTTGAAATTCTACAAGAATATGATTTCGACATCAAATTCTGCCCTGGGAAAGATAATGTGGTAGCAGATGCACTTAGCCGCAAATCTTTCTTGAGTGCAATTTCAATGCCAAATAATCCCATACTGGTCACGGTGGAAGAAGTCTCATCTCATGATCCAGATTATCAGAGGATGATAAAGTTAGTAGAAGAAGGGGGACATTCAGAGAAAGAGAAGAATCTAATCAAAGAAAACTCCACTCATCAAGGAAGCCTCTACTTCAATCACAAGCTATGTATCCCTAAGGATCCTGCTTTGAAGAAACTAATCCTCCATGAAGCTCATGATAGCCCTGCTGCACGACACCCAGGCTATGCAAAAACATTACATGCCATAAGAAGGAGCTTTCATTGGGAAGGCTTGAAGAATGATGTGCTTCGGTACTTGAAGCAATGTCTCGCATGCCAAAGGATCAAAGCTGAAAGGGTCAAGATGCCTGGAAAACTTCAACCCTTAGATATTCCCCAAATGAAGTGGGAGTGCATTAGTATGGATTTTGTCACAAGTCTCCCCACTGTTCAAGGAGGATATGACTCCATTCTAGTAGTAGTGGACTTACTTACCAAAGTAGCTCACCTTATACCAGCAAAGAAGACCTTCAAAGCTTCTGATGGTGCTCGAATATTCATCAAGGAAGTCCACAAACTTCATGGTCTCCCAAAAAGGATAGTAAGTGATCGGGATTCTGACTTCACTTCAAAATTTTGGTAGTCTTTATTTCAAGCCCTGGGAACTCAACTTTGCTTTAGCACAGCTTATCATCCAGAGACCGATGGCTAGACTGAGAGAGTCAATCAAGTAATTGAAGACATTCTCAGAGCATACTGTGGACGGGAACCAAGAAGGTGGATTCAATACCTTCCTCTGGTAGAATTTGCCTACAATGCGTCTTACATCAAAGCATAGGAATGTCACCATTCAAGACACTCTATGGGCAAGAATGCCTGTCTCCTCTAAATTTCTCTGATCCAATCATAAGAGTTGAGGCATCCAGGAAAATGCTCGAAGAAATGGAGGAACAAACCAAGGCAATCCAAAAGGATATTAAAGCTGCCCAAGATCGACAAAAGCTTTATGCTGACAATAAGAGGTCTGAAAGGATCTTCACGGAAGGAGACAAAGTTCTTCTACGAGTGCGACCCAAACGAAGTTCTCTATCACTTGGGAAATATAAGAAGCTTAGCCCTAGGTATTGTGGTCCCTATACAGTTATCAAGTGTCTAGGTAAAAGTGCCTATAAACTCCAACTCCTAGCCCATATCAAAGTCCATAATGTATTTCATGTAAGTTTGTTAAAACCATATGTCCCCAGTCTCGATCATATTCTTGATGATGAACAAGTTGTAATCCCTACTCAAGGAGTCCTTGAATTACAACCCAGTAGCATCATAGATTCTAGGGAAAGGCAACTCCGAAAAAGAACTATTGTAGAACATCTAGTACAGTGGAAAGATTACCCTGAAGAAGATGCAACTTGGGAAGATGAAGCTACACTCTTAAGGGATTATCCCCAATTCATGATGAGATGAGGACATCTCGATTCCTTTAAGGGGGGAAGGATGTAACATACCCATCTTCACTAATAAAGAAATGTCCATGTAATTATGAGTTTTCATGGTATAAAAATCAATGATTTTATTATTTGAGTCATTTCTACTTAGAATCTTCAGATTCTGAGTCCAAATTTGGAATCTGCGTGCGATTTTACCATAATATAGGATTTTCCAGCATCCAAAACAGGCATCGGATCAAGCCTATACGCAAATTTCAACCATTTTAGTTAAAAACGGCGACCTTTAAACCTTAATAAATGCACAACCGGGCGTCCGATTGACGAACGGTCTGAACCCGTACGATGGCCCCCCAAGAACCAAAGGATGGCTGCCCACTATTTGGTCCACACGTACCCTTACGTGGACACCCATGCTGCCTCAGACCAGATAAGGTACCTGCGTACCACTCCTTTCCCAGACAATAGACACCGTACCTTTCCCCTAGACCCATGCTGCCTCAGACCAGATAAGGTACATGCGTACCACTCCTTTCCCATGCTGCCTCAGACCAGATAAGGTACATGCGTACCACTCCTTTCCCAGACAACAGACACCGTACCTTTCCCCTAGACCCATGTAGGCCACTGATCCGCAGCCTTTGAAGGTACACCGTCCTTTCATCCTTGCTTTGTGCAGCGCCCGTACCCATACCCCTCAGCTATATAAACCCCCGAGGTGTTCGACAGGCAACATGCATTTCTGTGTAGCGTATGCCCTGTTGTACCGCCGTCCGTCCCTGTGTAGCGTACTTGTTGCAGTACATCCGCCCTTGCAGCCACCTCTCTCACACCCCCTCATTTGCCTCTTTTCAGATAGGCCAATTTTCCTCCATCCCCCTCTTGCTAGGAGGCAGTGTCCTTAACTCTTCTCCTCCCTTCCCCCCCGTGTGAATAGACTTACAGCAGCCCTCTCAGCCCTCCTCCACGTTTTTACCCTTAAAGACATCTCACAATTCCCCCCCCTCCCCCCATTTGCGTAGACTTTAATAAGGGTTTTTTGCCTTAAGAAAAGGTTCGTGCATCATACTCTTTTGCTCATACGATGAGCAAACGAACTCAGAATTCAGATCTGACTGAAGCGTTTCGATCGCAGCAGCAGCGAGCTCTACAAGGCAACGCCTAAGATGGCCTCTTCTTGGAGACGTCAAAATATTGCCTCAAGAGGAGCACGCAATAACGAGATTAGGGAAGATGCTCCCAATGCGGCTCCAGCCCTCCCTTTTCAAGCTCCTCAAGGAAATGGTGGCCAGGTTAGCTTGGTTAATTTTTAAAAGAATAGATTTTTCTTAAATTAGTGTTAATGAATGGAATCTTTCCCTTTTAAAATGATGACATAAAAATTGTACGAAGTTACGAATTATGTGATGCTATATTCGATAAATTGCGTTGAAATTGTTATCTTCACGAATTGTGAATACTATATTTAATAAATTGCATTGAAGTTGTTATCTTTAGAATTCAAGATTTTTTTTGACTTCAACGCTAACTCCGTTCCGTGCTTGTGTAGCCGGGCAGTGTCGTTAACAAAGCCCGGGAATGGCCCAAGGTATCCCTCATACCATTGGGAGAATAAGGATCACCGATTGAGGCGAGAGATTATGAGGTTGCCTAGTTCTGAGGGCCCTGGCTAGTGCGGTAAATAAGCCCACCCTAGTGTGCAGACATCCCTCTGAGGGGCGGGAGGATCGAGTGATGGAGCCTGAGAGGGCGACAGGCCGGCTTGAGTCCTTGCCAGATGAGGTGTATGGTCCTGTAGGGTTTTGCCCAGCATGTAGAGGCTGGAAGGCCGAATTCTAGATCATCGGCAGAATAAAGGAAAAGAATAAGAGAGCCAGTTTGGCTTGTATGGAATTGACTCATGTATAAACTTTTAATATAAATATATCTTGTCTTTGGTATGATCGCATTGTGTAAAAAGGCTGTTTTAACGAACCTTGTGAAAAAGGGCCTTAATTAAGGAATATGTTTATTTATGTCAAACAGTGTCGTAGGATTAATTAGAAAACAAATTGATGCATGAGTAGGGTGGAAAGTGGGAGGATGGAATGCCCCGACGGCACCATCCTACGGATGGGTGGACTCGATTATTCGGGTAGCTTTCCAACAGATTAAGTGAAAGCCCTACGCTAGATAATTAGGTTCTTGGGCAATTCTATTCTAGAAAACTAGGCCAGCGGCTGTGCCTTGCATAAGATGAGGAAAAAAGCGTTGTCTCTAGAAATCAAGTCTAGTAGTTGCCCAATTTATGATCAATTACCCTATGGGTGATTTGATGTTTAGAAAATCACGCTCCCCCTGTGGGATAGAGCTAGATCATACCTATAAATCGTATCCTTGAATCTTTACAGGGTCAAGGTGTCGATGAATAGGAAATTTTTCCTAAGATAAGACTTAGTGGACTATCTTAAGTGTTTCTCCCATTTTAGAATGGAGGAACCTTACATCTCCAAATATGGGATGGCTGGTTTTAAACTAATCTCAGTGCCATTATATCAAAATGGCAAGCTCAGATGCATTTTATGTGTTGGAGGACCCCACTATGTATAGGAAGATTGTGGGAAGTTTTATCTATGTATAGGAAGATTGTGGGGATTTTGATCTATGTCATGATCAGGAAGCCAGATTTGCGTTACACTGCTAGCTTAGTGAGCCAGTTTATGCAGGTTCCGTACAAACCACATCTTGACAGTGTGTGACACACACTTTGGTATTTGAGGGTCGCTGTTGATTATGCATTGTTTTATGCAGCAAGTGTACCATTGGAGCTATATGGGTACATAGATGCAGATTAGGCAGGTAGCATCTCTCAGACAGGAGATCTACCAGTGGATTTATGTTTTAATTGGGGAGTGCTGCAATGACATGGAGCAGCAAGAAGCAGCCCACAATTGCTAGAGGCAGAGTACAAAGGAGTTGTGGTGGTGGCAGCGTGTGAGGTAGCTTGGTTATGCAAGCTACTTTGCTAATTTGGGGTTGCATGTGGAGAGAAATGTCATCACATATTGTGACAATCGTAGCATTATACAATGGCAAGGAACCCAGGTTTTCATGCACAGAGGAAACACATTGAGGTACACTACCACTTCATCAGGGAGAGAGACTTAGCCAGGCGACATCGACTTGGCCTACATCAGTACATAGGGTCAGGCTACTGACATATTGAGGTACACTACCACTTCATCAGGGAGAGAGTCTTGGGCAGGTGACATTGACTTGGCCTACGTCAGCACACACGATTAGGCTGCTCTGCTGACATCGTCACAAAGGCCTTGGGAGCTGAGAAGCTCTGCATATTTTGAGATATGCTTAGAGTTCACGAGCTGGAGTTGAGCTTGAGGGGGAGTGTTGGGATGCCAAGCTCAACAGAGCTGACACTCACAAGGCGCCTGCATGACCATTCGATATTTACATCTAGCACTGACATATCTTCACACACTAAAGATTCTACAACTAGACTACACTGACTAGTCCACACCTACCCACTCCACTTTAGCATTTTCACATTATGGACCGCTTTTATATACTCTAGTATGTGTTAGTCACTTTATCTCCTTTGTAGAACTCTTTTGTTGAAGAAGAGGAACAACAACAAATTTTTAGCCTCTCACCTTGTGTGAAGTCCACACCTACCCACTCCACTTTAGCGTGTTCACTTTTTGGACCACTTGTATATACTCTAGTATGTGCGTTAGTCACTTTATCTCCTTTGTAGAACTCTTTTGTTGAAGAAGAAGAAGAACAAATTTTCAGCCTCTCACCTTGTCTGTTCTCTTCTAGGGTTTGTGGGAGTGTGTGTGTGCTTGCAAGAGCTCAAGCTCTCTTCTCCCCTACATCTTTTCATATCTACCTTTGAGGTTGATTCTTATAATAGCAATGGTTAGTATCATGGTTTCCTACCCTCATATAGTATGCACACCAAATACCTCCTTGTCTAGGTCTTAGGTGGGGATATTCCGTTCTTGTGTGGTTAGTATGGCATATCAAACACATCAAACCAACTCTCGTCTAGGGTATAGCAATGTGTAGTATCATGGTTATGCACACCAAATACCTCCTTGTCTGGGTCTTAGGTGGGGACATTCTATTCTTGTGTGGTTAGCATGGCATACCACCTTGGCGGGTCTTAGGTGGGGACATTCTGTTCTTGTGTAGTTAGCATGACATACCAAACACATCAAACCAAACTCTCATCTAGGGTATAGCAAATCAAACATGGTATAACATTTTGTGCTTGTGTGGTTAGCATGGCATATCAAACACATCAGACCAATCACATCTAGGGTATAGATGTGGTTGTTGTGACCTGACTTTCCATTGCTCAGTCATCTGTTGCATGAGTGCAACCGCTAGGTCTTCTATGGCTCTTTCCCTTTGTCCTCATCGATATTTAAAGCTGCTATGCCAAAAGATGCTTCTAATGGATTCCTTCACTTTAGGGAGATTCCCATGAAGTTACTATCAAAATGACACTTCTAAAGCATGGCTCAAAGTTTTTATGTTTTTTCAAAGAGTACAAGGAATTATGCAAGGTTGAATCAAGGATCCCTTCCAGAAATCTTCTAGTGAGTTGTTCATGATACGAGAATTTGTCATTATTAGAGCATTGAGAGTGGAGGTATCTTAATCTATTGATGTAGTCTCTGATTGATTCTTTCTTTTGCTGCTTGACATGATAGAGTTGATCGAGTGGGTTCCATCGATTTCCCTGATGGGAATATCCAATCACAAATGCAATATTTAGGGTATTATTGGCTTCCTATTTTAGTGATTGGAACCATTGGCTTGCCTTCCCTTCCTCCATGGTGAGATTGAAGGAACTCACCCTTACCAGGTCATCATGGCACAACCACATTTGATCAAACACTTCCAAGTGTGCAATGGGTGTTAAAATTACAGCAATGTGATGAGCTATGGTGGATTAAATACTAGAATCAACATCATTAACAAAGTGATTAGATAATGATTAAGATGTAATTAGTGAGTGATTAACTAATAGCTTAATGTAGGCATGGATAATCAAAAACCAGCAAATTCTCATTAGGCGAATGCCTCAATTTATAGAGTTTACATCCAAGCATCTAATCCCACTGATTTCTCCTTGATTCACTCCACCTCTTTTGCTTGATTCTCTCCACCTCTCCCAGAATATCTCCACACTTCCTAAATCTTCTCATGCTACCCTTTATTCTCTCCCAGTAGATTCTTCTCACCTTTTCATAGGTTCTCTCACATTTATAGTTTCTCTTTTATAGCCTCTGCCAAGGGCTTTTTCCCGCACACACACCCTATTCACTTGTATATTTCAACACCTCCCCTCAAGTGAATACTCCTAGAACACCTGGACCCTATACCAAGTTTCCCTCTTACTTGATAGTCTGCGACGACCAGTGTCTAGCACACCTCCCCTCAAGTTAACTTAGCAAACCTGGACCCTATACCAAGTTTCTCTCTTACTTGATAGTCCGCGACCAGTGCCTCAAGTCCCTAAACTCATAGTCCTTGACACTCTCTCTCTCTCTGTGTGTCCAAGGCTACTACAAGTGCCCGCGACCTTAACTAAAGTGCTCACACATACATCTACCACGTGGCCTACATCATCGGTGGCTCAGAGGTGGTTTTACTTTGTTGGGGCAGGTTACATTAGGTTGTGGGGTCTCTCTCTCTCTCTCTCTCTCTCAGAGATTTTCACATGGCTTCTCACTCTTTGGAGCCTCACATCTTCTCTTGTCTTCAGTCTTCTTGTCGTGGGCAGCTTCTATTCACACGTCCATGTCTTCCTGTTCTTTTAGTCTTCTTGTGGCAGCTTCTCTTCTCATGTCCATGTCTTCCTTTAATGCTTCCTTTAGATCTTCTTCTCGGTGTGGATCCTCCTCTTGGAAAGAGATGTTCTTCTTCTTTCATGGCTGCGGCCATGAGCTTGTCCGTCAGTTCTTTTTGATCCATGTGAGCAATATGTTTAAATGTTTTGCTGACAGTTCCTTTGGGTTTTTGATGTTTATCTTGTGTCATTATGCAATGCAAACCCAAATCTATGCAGAAGGTCTTACCTTTTGCCTTATTCTGGACAAGGGCAGTGTGACTGATCCCATTTTTACACTGATGTAATGTGCCCAATACATAATGCATATAGCATTCATGCTCATGCACATTCCCAAATGCAACTCTGGCTGTGAATAATTGTGAATTTGAGTGTGATTTGTAGGCATTAACCAAGGGTTAAATGTAAAATGATGATTATCATAAATTTATCAGTATAATTTTACCAGAAATTACATTAAATCAAGGGTAACCAATTTCTACAGAATGGTTGGAGTATCAAACCAACTCCGAATTGCAATCTGGAGTATCAGCATAATTTTACCAAAAATTACATTAAATCAAGGGTAACCAATTTCTACAGAATGGTTGGAGTATCAAACCAACTCCGAATTGCAATCTGAAGTTATAGGGATCTGTACTAGATACCTAATGGTTAATTTGAACCCTCAATTGCACCAAAATATAGTGATTAGTACTGACTATGTGAGATCCCCCTGTTCCCACCGAGCAACGGATTCGGGTACTAGCAGCGGAAGTAGTACTTCTCGCACGGGACAGGGGTCCCACATTCGGGGCCTCGTCCACGGATATCCGGACAAGAGACTAATCCGTCGGTTTTTCCAAAACCGAACCCGGAAAAACTTCTCTTACCCGGAAAGCACGGGCGATTCCACCAGGATAATTTTTTTACTCTAACGTAGTCAAGATCATTACTGATCACGCTGATCCAACTGCACCTATAAAGATACTCGGTCGGATCAAGGAAGAAACTTGCACTTGGATCATTGGGATCAACGCTTTTTTCCCCATCAAGAGGCACAGCCGTTGATTCCTATCCATAGAACAATTACTATCCGGGACTTACTTCATCTATCGTAATAACAGAAATTGAGTCTCGGTTTACGGATCCATCAGTCCAGCCTAACCCCATCCGATCCCATGGGTTAGCCAACCGCCCAACCACTGTAGTGATGGGATCCAATTTGGAATTTGGTTAGGTTTTGTCCCGGGTACCAAGGAAAAGAGTTCCAAGGCCCCCTAGCCGGAATTTCATGCAAACATAAAACTAGCCACACCACTTACACACCCAATATGAAAATTGCCTTTTTCTTAGCATCAGCTAACTTTAAAACAATCCTTTAATGAAACCATAGTACCACTGATCACAATCTCCCAATTTATCCAGTTGATTCATAATTTCCCATCATTCCTTCATCAGAGTATCTATGGCATCATTGGCAACTAGAACGCTCACCACCTGTCCACACAGAGGCCGTTTCCATAGTTCCTAGCCCATAATACTCGGCAATATAATCACTTATCAAGATGGACTCTCGTTGAAGATCAGCAAGATCAACCAACAGATCCATATAAAAGAGCCATGGACTCATCCGTTGAGGACCAGCAAGGTCAGTCAACCAGATCCATGCCCGGTTCCAGAAAACAACTCTTACTCCTTGTTCCAATATCTTCCTCGACGCACGCGTGGGTATCCTGGGCGACCCAGAGCCCGAGCACCGTATGGTCAGCACCCTCTAGGATCCTTCGCAGGTGACCTAGCGCTTCACTCATAGGCCGCTTCCTTGGTCCCTCATCCACCGTACCGGAAGCTCACCATTTTAATCGAACCGAGGCTGGTCAAGACCTCGGCCGACCTTGCTACGCGAGACGTCCTCCATTGACTCTCCGTCAGCAGTTGCAACTTTATCAGTTAGGTCTCCACGACCTTAATCACAAGACGGTCAAAATGCTTTCCCAGCATTCTTGACATAAAACAGCCATTTACAAACAGCATTTACAAACAGTTTACAAATACAATTTCTATATTAACTCTCATTTTTCCACATTATCCCTCATGCAATCCACATTACTTATTCCACATTTCATTTATATGTGTACTCATCCAATCATATCATTTTTCATCTCTTCACTTCAGATTCCTTCACATCACATATCATATATTCACATCCATATCCACATCCATACATCCACATCCACATCCCCATTCACATCCATACATCCACATCTACATGCTTATCTCCATTTTCACATCCTCATTTATACATCCACATCCCATATCCACATTCATACATACACATCCATATCCACATCCATATCCGCATTCATACATACACATCCATATCCACATCCACATGCATACATTCATTATCACGTCCTCATTCATACATCCACATCCACATACATACATACATACATCCACATCCACATCCACATTCTCATTCACATCTATACATCCATATCTACATGCACATTCACATCCATACATCCACATCTATATCCTCATTCACATCCATACATCCACATTCATGCATCCACATCTACATGCCTACATCCATACATACACATCCACATTTACATCCATGCATCCACATCCACATCCTCATTCACATCCATACATCCACATTCATACATCCACATCCACATCCACATTCACATCCATACATCCACATCTACATGCTTATCTCCATTTTCACATCCTCATTTATACATCCACATCCCATATCCACATTCATACATACACATCCATATCCACATCTACATGCATACATACATCCACATCCACATTCCCATTCACATATATACATCCATATCTACATGCACATTCACATCCATACATCCACATCTATATCCTCATTCACATCCATACATCCACATTCATGCATCCACATCTACATGCTTATCTCCATTTTCACATCCTCATTTATACATCCACATCCCATATCCACATTCATACATACACATCCATATCCACATCCACATGCATACATACATCCACATCCACATTTCCATTCACATATATACATCCATATCTACATGCACATTCACATCCATACATCCACATCTATATCCTCATTCACATCCATACATCCACATTCATGCATCCATACATCCACATTCATACATCCACATCCACATCCACATTCACATCCATACATCCACATTCATACATCCACATCCACATGCATCTTATCATATCTTATCACTTCCCATATCTTTTATGCATACCTCTATGCATGAAATTCAATTATGCTAAAAGTAACACTTTTATAATAAAATATTCAACTTTTATGCATACCTCTATGCATGAAATCCAATATGATAAAAGTAACACTTTTGATAAAAAAAAATTATCCTTTATGCATACTTCTATGCATGAAAATTAAAAATGATAAAAGTAACACTTTTGATATAAAAAATTTTCCTTTATGCATCCTTCTATGCATGAAAATTAAAAATGATAAAAATAACACTTTTAATATAAAAAAATTATCCTTTATGCATACTTCTATGCATGAAAATTAAAAATGATAAAAGTATCACTTTTGATATAAGAATTTTCCTTTATGCATACTTCTATGCATGAAAAATTAAAAAATGATAAAAGTAACACTTTTGATATAAAAATTTTTCCTTTATGCATACTTCTATGCATGAAAATTAAAAATGATAAAAGTAACACTTTTGATATAAAAATTTATCCATTATGCATACTTCTATGCATGAAAATAAAAATGGTAAAAATAACACTTTTGATATAAAAATTTATCCTTTATGCATAATATTAAAATTCAATTTCTCCATGATTATAATGAAATTCTTTCAATTAATCTAGGATGATGATTCCTAGAATATGGTAGGAAGTCCTCTTTTTATGCTTTGAATGAAATTATTTTATGCATAATTTTTATAAAAATTTTGCCATAGCTCCGCTGCTATGACTGATAAATCTCAATTTTTTCCTAAGGGATAAAGCTTATCATTAAGGAAATAATTAAAATGATCTCTAATTGGATCATTAATCTATAGTGGATTGAATCATCAATATGCATAAACTAATAGCATAAAAAAGCCATTAAATTGGCCTCAAGCATAGCTTAATCTTGGGTTAAGGAAAAGCTTTATGAAAAGCTTGATTTGGATTGAGAACGGGTCATGAGTATGACCATTTCTTGAGTGAGAGAGAGAATTTACATAAAAATCATTAGAATTTAAACATAAATGAAAATTAACTTCAATAGCATTTATTAACTTATGTAACTCTTCACTACTATTCAAACTCCAATAGTATTTTAAAAAAAACCATACCAATTAAACTTCTCAAGCTTGAGAGGGGTTGAGAAGAGAGAAACATTGAGAAATTATAGAAAGATCAATATTCACTAATTACCTTACAACTTGCTTGATTCTTTGTTCACGGTAGAGGCCCCCAACCAATCAATTGGTTAAGTATGTTGATGGAGCCACTAATGGGGATTGAAGAAAGAGGGAAGCTCCAAAAACTAGTGAATTATTAAATGAATTCACAGTTCTTGGCTTAGGTGGAGTAGAGTAACGATGCATAAACACTAACTATTTTTCAACAAGGGGGAGGCTTCTATTTATAGGAAAAATTGAGCTCCTAACCAAACAAACTGATTCTAGAATTTTCTAAATCAGTTTGGTCAATATTTGACCATTTTTAGGTCAGTTAAGCTAACTTTTTGGAACTAGACTTGAATGAGGAGAGAGGAGAGATGAAATATCTCAATTTTTATGAGTTTAAAACTCATTCAAGCATGTGAAATATGCACCTCCTTTAAAGAACTCCCCTTCCTTACATATGTGTCATAATGGAATCATTTTAATATTGCTCATAGTTTTTTTACTAATAAACCTTGTACATTTTCAACTCTTCATCTTATGTGAAATATGCACCTCCTTTAAAGAACTCCCCTTCCTTACATATGTGTCATAATGGAATCATTTTAATATTGCTCATAGTTTTTTACTAATAAACCTTGTACATTTTCAACTCTTCATCTTATGTGAAATATGCACCTCCTTTAAAGAACTCCCCTTCCTTACATATGTGTCATAATGGAATCATTTTAATATTGCTCATAGTTTTTTACTAATAAACCTTGTACATTTTCAACTCTTCATCTTATGTGAGCATTTACTCATTTTTGGATACCCAAAATATCTCATATTTTTAATATTGCACATAGTTTTTTACTAATAAACCTTGTACATTTTCAACTCTTCACCTCATGTGAGCATTTACTCATTTTTGGGTATTTTCTTTTTTTACAAGTTGGATTTATCTCCTCCCTACACATGGATTGATGCTATTGGTCCATAGGAACCTTAATTGGACCATAGTCTAAAGATTTCTGAAAATCTAGACCCTTAGGCTAAGGTTCTTTATACCTATTTTCAATTAATTCCAATTGCACATTGGAAAATTCTTTTTGAATTTCTGTTTCAGGGGAACTCATCTGAATTAGAAGAGATATTTTTCTATCCAAAAATATTCAAAATCTGAATATTCTCTCTCTAGAATATTTTTCTCTCTCTAGGCTAAAACAGATAGAAACAAGGTCTTTATATTTCTGAAGAGGGATTGATTATAGGGAAAGATACTAGACATCAAAAAGGGGGTGGGGGAGGAATCTTACATTCTACCCCACTTAAAAAACGCGAGATGTCCTCATCTCGCAACTTGTGATAATTTCGCAAGATTCACGAATATGAGACTTAGAGAAAAATTTTAATCAAGATTAACCACCAAGAAACGTCTTAAAGAGAGCAAGATTCAAAATAAGAACAAGATTTAAACTTTATTCATTCTCGGAACTTATACAGTAAAGATAGAAGAACTCTTTACACTTCCATAAGCCCGTCCATCATATGATCACAAAAGCAGTCCTCACAAGCTGCACAAGTATAAGGTAACTCATCTATGGGAATGATTCTGTGGGTTATTGCTGCGCCTATCTCAGTGGTATGAGGTGTTCTAACAAAAGGACCTCTGAGAGGCAAGCCAAAAACGGGGTAAAGGCATATCTTCTCATGAGGAAGAAAACACGCCAGTAAGAAGACCTGCTCAGAAAACCCAGGATGCCTTGATCTCATGACGCAGTAGTATCGGGGACCCAAACCCAAAGCTTCAATAACCATGGCCAAGCGGACATTGTTACGAAAGTGCTGCTGACCCCAGGGTGTTACCCTAGTTATGTCTTGATAGGTCCGCCATTTGGTTTGCGCTACAGAAGTTCCCAAGTGAGGGAAAAGTGAGCGCTCATACTGCTCTATAAAATCCTTCTTCACAGATTCACTTGCGTCTTGAAGGTGAGGAATCATTATGGATAAAACTAATTCTTGTTGCCAAGCCATGAAGGAGATTAGGAAGAAAGGAGATCGATGGGAGTAAGATTACTGTGAGCGACAAGTAAAAGTTACGACTTATATAAAGGAAGGAGCTAGCGTAACTTAGAAGCCAACGGTAGCTTGCCACTGAAGTTTTACCGTCTTTCCATGATTTGGGTTTGGCACAATTTTCTATAGAAGGCATTAAGAACTTTGAGATGAGGAGATAAAAGAAGCTCGTAAGCTAAGTCACTTACTTTCTTTGAAGTCAGATAAGGCTCACAATATCTGGGGGATAATTTCTTAAACTCCCCAATAGATAAAGAACTTCTTTTGTGCCGTACTCGAATGAAGACCAAAACTTTGGTATCCAAAACACCGATTTTCACTTCTGAACTCATTGTTCTAAATCCTTAAAACAGCGTGACTCCTGAGAAGTATTCTAGGGAAAGGGTCTTCCTTTTTTTAAACAGAATCTTTCTTTTATTTTTGAGAGGGAATAATTTTAAGATCAAAAAGGGAGATTCTTACTCCTGTATGCCTCGAAGGCTGGGGAGGAATCTTACATTCTACCCCACTTAAAAAAGTGTGAGATGTCTTCATCTCGCCAAGTAGAGAACAACTCTTTTTCTTAAGATCCAATTTATTCTAGGGTTCCTTATATTCTGGTCAACCCAACAGAATACGGGGATAAATATCCCTTATATAGAACTCATCATTAAATAAATTCATTTCAGATCATATCATTCATATCTTTAACACAATAATGGTCCATCAGATCGAAATTTTTTCTTTCTGAACATTCCTCCACGGGAATTTCAGTCAAGCAAGTTTTCAATTTGTCATCCCTTAACTTGATATACCGAGTCAAGTGTTAACAGTAGTACTTTGACAGCACAATCCACTAATCTCATAGTGATTTGTTGAAATCATTATCATCATTTATCATTACAGGGACTCGTCCCATTCATCCTCATTGCGGTTTTGCTCAAGTTATTATATTTCAACTAAATTTCAAAAATCATCATTTTTCAATCAGAATCCCAATCAATTCATCAGTTCCCAAACAGAATTAAAAATCATATCAACCACATTCAAATTCATCATCTGGATAGCATTAACGCTTATAATTTCAAGTCTTAGATTTACTCGTATATACTGTCAGTAAAGAGCTGCAGTTATACTCTCGGTATATACGGATAGTCACGGCCCTTGGAATTATAAGGTAAATACCATCATGTCTAGCAAGCCAAGGATTCTATATAATTGCGGTACTTCCATCTGAAGACCCAATTACCAAATTACGAATTTCAATTTGAATATCAAATTGTATGAATTATATCACACAATTACAACCTTTTTGTGTTTCTTGATAAATTTCTGACCTATTTGTCTTCTCAATTGATCTTTATTAACCAAATGCTCTGATACCAACTGTGAGATCCCCCTGTTCCCACCGAGCAACGGATTCGGGTACTAGCAGCGGAAGTAGTACTTCTCGCACGGGACAGGGGTCCCACATTCGGGGCCTCGTCCACGGATATCCGGACAAGAGACTAATCCGTCGGTTTTTCCAAAACCGAACCCGGAAAAACTTCTCTTACCCGGAAAGCACGGGCGATTCCACCAGGATAATTTTTTTACTCTAACGTAGTCAAGATCATTACTGATCACGCTGATCCAACTGCACCTATAAAGATACTCGGTCGGATCAAGGAAGAAACTTGCACTTGGATCATTGGGATCAACGCTTTTTTCCCCATCAAGAGGCACAGCCGTTGATTCCTATCCATAGAACAATTACTATCCGGGACTTACTTCATCTATCGTAATAACAGAAATTGAGTCTCGGTTTACGGATCCATCAGTCCAGCCTAACCCCATCCGATCCCATGGGTTAGCCAACCGCCCAACCACTGTAGTGATGGGATCCAATTTGGAATTTGGTTAGGTTTTGTCCCGGGTACCAAGGAAAAGAGTTCCAAGGCCCCCTAGCCGGAATTTCATGCAAACATAAAACTAGCCACACCACTTACACACCCAATATGAAAATTGCCTTTTTCTTAGCATCAGCTAACTTTAAAACAATCCTTTAATGAAACCATAGTACCACTGATCACAATCTCCCAATTTATCCAGTTGATTCATAATTTCCCATCATTCCTTCATCAGAGTATCTATGGCATCATTGGCAACTAGAACGCTCACCACCTGTCCACACAGAGGCCGTTTCCATAGTTCCTAGCCCATAATACTCGGCAATATAATCACTTATCAAGATGGACTCTCGTTGAAGATCAGCAAGATCAACCAACAGATCCATATAAAAGAGCCATGGACTCATCCGTTGAGGACCAGCAAGGTCAGTCAACCAGATCCATGCCCGGTTCCAGAAAACAACTCTTACTCCTTGTTCCAATATCTTCCTCGACGCACGCGTGGGTATCCTGGGCGACCCAGAGCCCGAGCACCGTATGGTCAGCACCCTCTAGGATCCTTCGCAGGTGACCTAGCGCTTCACTCATAGGCCGCTTCCTTGGTCCCTCATCCACCGTACCGGAAGCTCACCATTTTAATCGAACCGAGGCTGGTCAAGACCTCGGCCGACCTTGCTACGCGAGACGTCCTCCATTGACTCTCCGTCAGCAGTTGCAACTTTATCAGTTAGGTCTCCA
Source organism: Cibotium barometz (assembly GCF_041138505.1). Lineage (NCBI taxonomy): Eukaryota > Viridiplantae > Streptophyta > Polypodiopsida > Cyatheales > Cibotiaceae > Cibotium > Cibotium barometz. The sequence goes on from NC_141070.1 coordinate 55,660,902, forward strand.
CGACCTTAATCACAAGACGGTCAAAATGCTTTCCCAGCATTCTTGACATAAAACAGCCATTTACAAACAGCATTTACAAACAGTTTACAAATACAATTTCTATATTAACTCTCATTTTTCCACATTATCCCTCATGCAATCCACATTACTTATTCCACATTTCATTTATATGTGTACTCATCCAATCATATCATTTTTCATCTCTTCACTTCAGATTCCTTCACATCACATATCATATATTCACATCCATATCCACATCCATACATCCACATCCACATCCCCATTCACATCCATACATCCACATCTACATGCTTATCTCCATTTTCACATCCTCATTTATACATCCACATCCCATATCCACATTCATACATACACATCCATATCCACATCCATATCCGCATTCATACATACACATCCATATCCACATCCACATGCATACATTCATTATCACGTCCTCATTCATACATCCACATCCACATACATACATACATACATCCACATCCACATCCACATTCTCATTCACATCTATACATCCATATCTACATGCACATTCACATCCATACATCCACATCTATATCCTCATTCACATCCATACATCCACATTCATGCATCCACATCTACATGCCTACATCCATACATACACATCCACATTTACATCCATGCATCCACATCCACATCCTCATTCACATCCATACATCCACATTCATACATCCACATCCACATCCACATTCACATCCATACATCCACATCTACATGCTTATCTCCATTTTCACATCCTCATTTATACATCCACATCCCATATCCACATTCATACATACACATCCATATCCACATCTACATGCATACATACATCCACATCCACATTCCCATTCACATATATACATCCATATCTACATGCACATTCACATCCATACATCCACATCTATATCCTCATTCACATCCATACATCCACATTCATGCATCCACATCTACATGCTTATCTCCATTTTCACATCCTCATTTATACATCCACATCCCATATCCACATTCATACATACACATCCATATCCACATCCACATGCATACATACATCCACATCCACATTCCCATTCACATATATACATCCATATCTACATGCACATTCACATCCATACATCCACATCTATATCCTCATTCACATCCATACATCCACATTCATGCATCCATACATCCACATTCATACATCCACATCCACATCCACATTCACATCCATACATCCACATTCATACATCCACATCCACATGCATCTTATCATATCTTATCACTTCCCATATCTTTTATGCATACCTCTATGCATGAAATTCAATTATGCTAAAAGTAACACTTTTATAATAAAATATTCAACTTTTATGCATACCTCTATGCATGAAATCCAATATGATAAAAGTAACACTTTTGATAAAAAAAAATTATCCTTTATGCATACTTCTATGCATGAAAATTAAAAATGATAAAAGTAACACTTTTGATATAAAAAATTTTCCTTTATGCATCCTTCTATGCATGAAAATTAAAAATGATAAAAATAACACTTTTAATATAAAAAAATTATCCTTTATGCATACTTCTATGCATGAAAATTAAAAATGATAAAAGTATCACTTTTGATATAAGAATTTTCCTTTATGCATACTTCTATGCATGAAAAATTAAAAAATGATAAAAGTAACACTTTTGATATAAAAATTTTTCCTTTATGCATACTTCTATGCATGAAAATTAAAAATGATAAAAGTAACACTTTTGATATAAAAATTTATCCATTATGCATACTTCTATGCATGAAAATAAAAATGGTAAAAATAACACTTTTGATATAAAAATTTATCCTTTATGCATAATATTAAAATTCAATTTCTCCATGATTATAATGAAATTCTTTCAATTAATCTAGGATGATGATTCCTAGAATATGGTAGGAAGTCCTCTTTTTATGCTTTGAATGAAATTATTTTATGCATAATTTTTATAAAAATTTTGCCATAGCTCCGCTGCTATGACTGATAAATCTCAATTTTTTCCTAAGGGATAAAGCTTATCATTAAGGAAATAATTAAAATGATCTCTAATTGGATCATTAATCTATAGTGGATTGAATCATCAATATGCATAAACTAATAGCATAGAAAAAAGCCATTAAATTGGCCTCAAGCATAGCTTAATCTTGGGTTAAGGAAAAGCTTTATGAAAAGCTTGATTTGGATTGAGAACGGGTCATGAGTATGACCATTTCTTGAGTGAGAGAGAGAATTTACATAAAAATCATTAGAATTTAAACATAAATGAAAATTAACTTCAATAGCATTTATTAACTTATGTAACTCTTCACTACTATTCAAACTCCAATAGTATTTTAAAAAAAACCATACCAATTAAACTTCTCAAGCTTGAGAGGGGTTGAGAAGAGAGAAACATTGAGAAATTATAGAAAGATCAATATTCACTAATTACCTTACAACTTGCTTGATTCTTTGTTCACGGTAGAGGCCCCCAACCAATCAATTGGTTAAGTATGTTGATGGAGCCACTAATGGGGATTGAAGAAAGAGGGAAGCTCCAAAAACTAGTGAATTATTAAATGAATTCACAGTTCTTGGCTTAGGTGGAGTAGAGTAACGATGCATAAACACTAACTATTTTTCAACAAGGGGGAGGCTTCTATTTATAGGAAAAATTGAGCTCCTAACCAAACAAACTGATTCTAGAATTTTCTAAATCAGTTTGGTCAATATTTGACCATTTTTAGGTCAGTTAAGCTAACTTTTTGGAACTAGACTTGAATGAGGAGAGAGGAGAGATGAAATATCTCAATTTTTATGAGTTTAAAACTCATTCAAGCATGTGAAATATGCACCTCCTTTAAAGAACTCCCCTTCCTTACATATGTGTCATAATGGAATCATTTTAATATTGCTCATAGTTTTTTTACTAATAAACCTTGTACATTTTCAACTCTTCATCTTATGTGAAATATGCACCTCCTTTAAAGAACTCCCCTTCCTTACATATGTGTCATAATGGAATCATTTTAATATTGCTCATAGTTTTTTACTAATAAACCTTGTACATTTTCAACTCTTCATCTTATGTGAAATATGCACCTCCTTTAAAGAACTCCCCTTCCTTACATATGTGTCATAATGGAATCATTTTAATATTGCTCATAGTTTTTTACTAATAAACCTTGTACATTTTCAACTCTTCATCTTATGTGAGCATTTACTCATTTTTGGATACCCAAAATATCTCATATTTTTAATATTGCACATAGTTTTTTACTAATAAACCTTGTACATTTTCAACTCTTCACCTCATGTGAGCATTTACTCATTTTTGGGTATTTTCTTTTTTTACAAGTTGGATTTATCTCCTCCCTACACATGGATTGATGCTATTGGTCCATAGGAACCTTAATTGGACCATAGTCTAAAGATTTCTGAAAATCTAGACCCTTAGGCTAAGGTTCTTTATACCTATTTTCAATTAATTCCAATTGCACATTGGAAAATTCTTTTTGAATTTCTGTTTCAGGGGAACTCATCTGAATTAGAAGAGATATTTTTCTATCCAAAAATATTCAAAATCTGAATATTCTCTCTCTAGAATATTTTTCTCTCTCTAGGCTAAAACAGATAGAAACAAGGTCTTTATATTTCTGAAGAGGGATTGATTATAGGGAAAGATACTAGACATCAAAAAGGGGGTGGGGGAGGAATCTTACATTCTACCCCACTTAAAAAACGCGAGATGTCCTCATCTCGCAACTTGTGATAATTTCGCAAGATTCACGAATATGAGACTTAGAGAAAAATTTTAATCAAGATTAACCACCAAGAAACGTCTTAAAGAGAGCAAGATTCAAAATAAGAACAAGATTTAAACTTTATTCATTCTCGGAACTTATACAGTAAAGATAGAAGAACTCTTTACACTTCCATAAGCCCGTCCATCATATGATCACAAAAGCAGTCCTCACAAGCTGCACAAGTATAAGGTAACTCATCTATGGGAATGATTCTGTGGGTTATTGCTGCGCCTATCTCAGTGGTATGAGGTGTTCTAACAAAAGGACCTCTGAGAGGCAAGCCAAAAACGGGGTAAAGGCATATCTTCTCATGAGGAAGAAAACACGCCAGTAAGAAGACCTGCTCAGAAAACCCAGGATGCCTTGATCTCATGACGCAGTAGTATCGGGGACCCAAACCCAAAGCTTCAATAACCATGGCCAAGCGGACATTGTTACGAAAGTGCTGCTGACCCCAGGGTGTTACCCTAGTTATGTCTTGATAGGTCCGCCATTTGGTTTGCGCTACAGAAGTTCCCAAGTGAGGGAAAAGTGAGCGCTCATACTGCTCTATAAAATCCTTCTTCACAGATTCACTTGCGTCTTGAAGGTGAGGAATCATTATGGATAAAACTAATTCTTGTTGCCAAGCCATGAAGGAGATTAGGAAGAAAGGAGATCGATGGGAGTAAGATTACTGTGAGCGACAAGTAAAAGTTACGACTTATATAAAGGAAGGAGCTAGCGTAACTTAGAAGCCAACGGTAGCTTGCCACTGAAGTTTTACCGTCTTTCCATGATTTGGGTTTGGCACAATTTTCTATAGAAGGCATTAAGAACTTTGAGATGAGGAGATAAAAGAAGCTCGTAAGCTAAGTCACTTACTTTCTTTGAAGTCAGATAAGGCTCACAATATCTGGGGGATAATTTCTTAAACTCCCCAATAGATAAAGAACTTCTTTTGTGCCGTACTCGAATGAAGACCAAAACTTTGGTATCCAAAACACCGATTTTCACTTCTGAACTCATTGTTCTAAATCCTTAAAACAGCGTGACTCCTGAGAAGTATTCTAGGGAAAGGGTCTTCCTTTTTTTAAACAGAATCTTTCTTTTATTTTTGAGAGGGAATAATTTTAAGATCAAAAAGGGAGATTCTTACTCCTGTATGCCTCGAAGGCTGGGGAGGAATCTTACATTCTACCCCACTTAAAAAAGTGTGAGATGTCTTCATCTCGCCAAGTAGAGAACAACTCTTTTTCTTAAGATCCAATTTATTCTAGGGTTCCTTATATTCTGGTCAACCCAACAGAATACGGGGATAAATATCCCTTATATAGAACTCATCATTAAATAAATTCATTTCAGATCATATCATTCATATCTTTAACACAATAATGGTCCATCAGATCGAAATTTTTTCTTTCTGAACATTCCTCCACGGGAATTTCAGTCAAGCAAGTTTTCAATTTGTCATCCCTTAACTTGATATACCGAGTCAAGTGTTAACAGTAGTACTTTGACAGCACAATCCACTAATCTCATAGTGATTTGTTGAAATCATTATCATCATTTATCATTACAGGGACTCGTCCCATTCATCCTCATTGCGGTTTTGCTCAAGTTATTATATTTCAACTAAATTTCAAAAATCATCATTTTTCAATCAGAATCCCAATCAATTCATCAGTTCCCAAACAGAATTAAAAATCATATCAACCACATTCAAATTCATCATCTGGATAGCATTAACGCTTATAATTTCAAGTCTTAGATTTACTCGTATATACTGTCAGTAAAGAGCTGCAGTTATACTCTCGGTATATACGGATAGTCACGGCCCTTGGAATTATAAGGTAAATACCATCATGTCTAGCAAGCCAAGGATTCTATATAATTGCGGTACTTCCATCTGAAGACCCAATTACCAAATTACGAATTTCAATTTGAATATCAAATTGTATGAATTATATCACACAATTACAACCTTTTTGTGTTTCTTGATAAATTTCTGACCTATTTGTCTTCTCAATTGATCTTTATTAACCAAATGCTCTGATACCAACTGTGAGATCCCCCTGTTCCCACCGAGCAACGGATTCGGGTACTAGCAGCGGAAGTAGTACTTCTCGCACGGGACAGGGGTCCCACATTCGGGGCCTCGTCCACGGATATCCGGACAAGAGACTAATCCGTCGGTTTTTCCAAAACCGAACCCGGAAAAACTTCTCTTACCCGGAAAGCACGGGCGATTCCACCAGGATAATTTTTTTACTCTAACGTAGTCAAGATCATTACTGATCACGCTGATCCAACTGCACCTATAAAGATACTCGGTCGGATCAAGGAAGAAACTTGCACTTGGATCATTGGGATCAACGCTTTTTTCCCCATCAAGAGGCACAGCCGTTGATTCCTATCCATAGAACAATTACTATCCGGGACTTACTTCATCTATCGTAATAACAGAAATTGAGTCTCGGTTTACGGATCCATCAGTCCAGCCTAACCCCATCCGATCCCATGGGTTAGCCAACCGCCCAACCACTGTAGTGATGGGATCCAATTTGGAATTTGGTTAGGTTTTGTCCCGGGTACCAAGGAAAAGAGTTCCAAGGCCCCCTAGCCGGAATTTCATGCAAACATAAAACTAGCCACACCACTTACACACCCAATATGAAAATTGCCTTTTTCTTAGCATCAGCTAACTTTAAAACAATCCTTTAATGAAACCATAGTACCACTGATCACAATCTCCCAATTTATCCAGTTGATTCATAATTTCCCATCATTCCTTCATCAGAGTATCTATGGCATCATTGGCAACTAGAACGCTCACCACCTGTCCACACAGAGGCCGTTTCCATAGTTCCTAGCCCATAATACTCGGCAATATAATCACTTATCAAGATGGACTCTCGTTGAAGATCAGCAAGATCAACCAACAGATCCATATAAAAGAGCCATGGACTCATCCGTTGAGGACCAGCAAGGTCAGTCAACCAGATCCATGCCCGGTTCCAGAAAACAACTCTTACTCCTTGTTCCAATATCTTCCTCGACGCACGCGTGGGTATCCTGGGCGACCCAGAGCCCGAGCACCGTATGGTCAGCACCCTCTAGGATCCTTCGCAGGTGACCTAGCGCTTCACTCATAGGCCGCTTCCTTGGTCCCTCATCCACCGTACCGGAAGCTCACCATTTTAATCGAACCGAGGCTGGTCAAGACCTCGGCCGACCTTGCTACGCGAGACGTCCTCCATTGACTCTCCGTCAGCAGTTGCAACTTTATCAGTTAGGTCTCCACGACCTTAATCACAAGACGGTCAAAATGCTTTCCCAGCATTCTTGACATAAAACAGCCATTTACAAACAGCATTTACAAACAGTTTACAAATACAATTTCTATATTAACTCTCATTTTTCCACATTATCCCTCATGCAATCCACATTACTTATTCCACATTTCATTTATATGTGTACTCATCCAATCATATCATTTTTCATCTCTTCACTTCAGATTCCTTCACATCACATATCATATATTCACATCCATATCCACATCCATACATCCACATCCACATCCCCATTCACATCCATACATCCACATCTACATGCTTATCTCCATTTTCACATCCTCATTTATACATCCACATCCCATATCCACATTCATACATACACATCCATATCCACATCCATATCCGCATTCATACATACACATCCATATCCACATCCACATGCATACATTCATTATCACGTCCTCATTCATACATCCACATCCACATACATACATACATACATCCACATCCACATCCACATTCTCATTCACATCTATACATCCATATCTACATGCACATTCACATCCATACATCCACATCTATATCCTCATTCACATCCATACATCCACATTCATGCATCCACATCTACATGCCTACATCCATACATACACATCCACATTTACATCCATGCATCCACATCCACATCCTCATTCACATCCATACATCCACATTCATACATCCACATCCACATCCACATTCACATCCATACATCCACATCTACATGCTTATCTCCATTTTCACATCCTCATTTATACATCCACATCCCATATCCACATTCATACATACACATCCATATCCACATCTACATGCATACATACATCCACATCCACATTCCCATTCACATATATACATCCATATCTACATGCACATTCACATCCATACATCCACATCTATATCCTCATTCACATCCATACATCCACATTCATGCATCCACATCTACATGCTTATCTCCATTTTCACATCCTCATTTATACATCCACATCCCATATCCACATTCATACATACACATCCATATCCACATCCACATGCATACATACATCCACATCCACATTCCCATTCACATATATACATCCATATCTACATGCACATTCACATCCATACATCCACATCTATATCCTCATTCACATCCATACATCCACATTCATGCATCCATACATCCACATTCATACATCCACATCCACATCCACATTCACATCCATACATCCACATTCATACATCCACATCCACATGCATCTTATCATATCTTATCACTTCCCATATCTTTTATGCATACCTCTATGCATGAAATTCAATTATGCTAAAAGTAACACTTTTATAATAAAATATTCAACTTTTATGCATACCTCTATGCATGAAATCCAATATGATAAAAGTAACACTTTTGATAAAAAAAAATTATCCTTTATGCATACTTCTATGCATGAAAATTAAAAATGATAAAAGTAACACTTTTGATATAAAAAATTTTCCTTTATGCATCCTTCTATGCATGAAAATTAAAAATGATAAAAATAACACTTTTAATATAAAAAAATTATCCTTTATGCATACTTCTATGCATGAAAATTAAAAATGATAAAAGTATCACTTTTGATATAAGAATTTTCCTTTATGCATACTTCTATGCATGAAAAATTAAAAAATGATAAAAGTAACACTTTTGATATAAAAATTTTTCCTTTATGCATACTTCTATGCATGAAAATTAAAAATGATAAAAGTAACACTTTTGATATAAAAATTTATCCATTATGCATACTTCTATGCATGAAAATAAAAATGGTAAAAATAACACTTTTGATATAAAAATTTATCCTTTATGCATAATATTAAAATTCAATTTCTCCATGATTATAATGAAATTCTTTCAATTAATCTAGGATGATGATTCATAGAATATGGTAGGAAGTCCTCTTTTTATGCTTTGAATGAAATTATTTTATGCATAATTTTTATAAAAATTTTGCCATAGCTCCGCTGCTATGACTGATAAATCTCAATTTTTTCCTAAGGGATAAAGCTTATCATTAAGGAAATAATTAAAATGATCTCTAATTGGATCATTAATCTATAGTGGATTGAATCATCAATATGCATAAACTAATAGCATAGAAAAAAGCCATTAAATTGGCCTCAAGCATAGCTTAATCTTGGGTTAAGGAAAAGCTTTATGAAAAGCTTGATTTGGATTGAGAACGGGTCATGAGTATGACCATTTCTTGAGTGAGAGAGAGAATTTACATAAAAATCATTAGAATTTAAACATAAATGAAAATTAACTTCAATAGCATTTATTAACTTATGTAACTCTTCACTACTATTCAAACTCCAATAGTATTTTAAAAAAAACCATACCAATTAAACTTCTCAAGCTTGAGAGGGGTTGAGAAGAGAGAAACATTGAGAAATTATAGAAAGATCAATATTCACTAATTACCTTACAACTTGCTTGATTCTTTGTTCACGGTAGAGGCCCCCAACCAATCAATTGGTTAAGTATGTTGATGGAGCCACTAATGGGGATTGAAGAAAGAGGGAAGCTCCAAAAACTAGTGAATTATTAAATGAATTCACAGTTCTTGGCTTAGGTGGAGTAGAGTAACGATGCATAAACACTAACTATTTTTCAACAAGGGGGAGGCTTCTATTTATAGGAAAAATTGAGCTCCTAACCAAACAAACTGATTCTAGAATTTTCTAAATCAGTTTGGTCAATATTTGACCATTTTTAGGTCAGTTAAGCTAACTTTTTGGAACTAGACTTGAATGAGGAGAGAGGAGAGATGAAATATCTCAATTTTTATGAGTTTAAAACTCATTCAAGCATGTGAAATATGCACCTCCTTTAAAGAACTCCCCTTCCTTACATATGTGTCATAATGGAATCATTTTAATATTGCTCATAGTTTTTTTACTAATAAACCTTGTACATTTTCAACTCTTCATCTTATGTGAAATATGCACCTCCTTTAAAGAACTCCCCTTCCTTACATATGTGTCATAATGGAATCATTTTAATATTGCTCATAGTTTTTTACTAATAAACCTTGTACATTTTCAACTCTTCATCTTATGTGAAATATGCACCTCCTTTAAAGAACTCCCCTTCCTTACATATGTGTCATAATGGAATCATTTTAATATTGCTCATAGTTTTTTACTAATAAACCTTGTACATTTTCAACTCTTCATCTTATGTGAGCATTTACTCATTTTTGGATACCCAAAATATCTCATATTTTTAATATTGCACATAGTTTTTTACTAATAAACCTTGTACATTTTCAACTCTTCACCTCATGTGAGCATTTACTCATTTTTGGGTATTTTCTTTTTTTACAAGTTGGATTTATCTCCTCCCTACACATGGATTGATGCTATTGGTCCATAGGAACCTTAATTGGACCATAGTCTAAAGATTTCTGAAAATCTAGACCCTTAGGCTAAGGTTCTTTATACCTATTTTCAATTAATTCCAATTGCACATTGGAAAATTCTTTTTGAATTTCTGTTTCAGGGGAACTCATCTGAATTAGAAGAGATATTTTTCTATCCAAAAATATTCAAAATCTGAATATTCTCTCTCTAGAATATTTTTCTCTCTCTAGGCTAAAACAGATAGAAACAAGGTCTTTATATTTCTGAAGAGGGATTGATTATAGGGAAAGATACTAGACATCAAAAAGGGGGTGGGGGAGGAATCTTACATTCTACCCCACTTAAAAAACGCGAGATGTCCTCATCTCGCAACTTGTGATAATTTCGCAAGATTCACGAATATGAGACTTAGAGAAAAATTTTAATCAAGATTAACCACCAAGAAACGTCTTAAAGAGAGCAAGATTCAAAATAAGAACAAGATTTAAACTTTATTCATTCTCGGAACTTATACAGTAAAGATAGAAGAACTCTTTACACTTCCATAAGCCCGTCCATCATATGATCACAAAAGCAGTCCTCACAAGCTGCACAAGTATAAGGTAACTCATCTATGGGAATGATTCTGTGGGTTATTGCTGCGCCTATCTCAGTGGTATGAGGTGTTCTAACAAAAGGACCTCTGAGAGGCAAGCCAAAAACGGGGTAAAGGCATATCTTCTCATGAGGAAGAAAACACGCCAGTAAGAAGACCTGCTCAGAAAACCCAGGATGCCTTGATCTCATGACGCAGTAGTATCGGGGACCCAAACCCAAAGCTTCAATAACCATGGCCAAGCGGACATTGTTACGAAAGTGCTGCTGACCCCAGGGTGTTACCCTAGTTATGTCTTGATAGGTCCGCCATTTGGTTTGCGCTACAGAAGTTCCCAAGTGAGGGAAAAGTGAGCGCTCATACTGCTCTATAAAATCCTTCTTCACAGATTCACTTGCGTCTTGAAGGTGAGGAATCATTATGGATAAAACTAATTCTTGTTGCCAAGCCATGAAGGAGATTAGGAAGAAAGGAGATCGATGGGAGTAAGATTACTGTGAGCGACAAGTAAAAGTTACGACTTATATAAAGGAAGGAGCTAGCGTAACTTAGAAGCCAACGGTAGCTTGCCACTGAAGTTTTACCGTCTTTCCATGATTTGGGTTTGGCACAATTTTCTATAGAAGGCATTAAGAACTTTGAGATGAGGAGATAAAAGAAGCTCGTAAGCTAAGTCACTTACTTTCTTTGAAGTCAGATAAGGCTCACAATATCTGGGGGATAATTTCTTAAACTCCCCAATAGATAAAGAACTTCTTTTGTGCCGTACTCGAATGAAGACCAAAACTTTGGTATCCAAAACACCGATTTTCACTTCTGAACTCATTGTTCTAAATCCTTAAAACAGCGTGACTCCTGAGAAGTATTCTAGGGAAAGGGTCTTCCTTTTTTTAAACAGAATCTTTCTTTTATTTTTGAGAGGGAATAATTTTAAGATCAAAAAGGGAGATTCTTACTCCTGTATGCCTCGAAGGCTGGGGAGGAATCTTACATTCTACCCCACTTAAAAAAGTGTGAGATGTCTTCATCTCGCCAAGTAGAGAACAACTCTTTTTCTTAAGATCCAATTTATTCTAGGGTTCCTTATATTCTGGTCAACCCAACAGAATACGGGGATAAATATCCCTTATATAGAACTCATCATTAAATAAATTCATTTCAGATCATATCATTCATATCTTTAACACAATAATGGTCCATCAGATCGAAATTTTTTCTTTCTGAACATTCCTCCACGGGAATTTCAGTCAAGCAAGTTTTCAATTTGTCATCCCTTAACTTGATATACCGAGTCAAGTGTTAACAGTAGTACTTTGACAGCACAATCCACTAATCTCATAGTGATTTGTTGAAATCATTATCATCATTTATCATTACAGGGACTCGTCCCATTCATCCTCATTGCGGTTTTGCTCAAGTTATTATATTTCAACTAAATTTCAAAAATCATCATTTTTCAATCAGAATCCCAATCAATTCATCAGTTCCCAAACAGAATTAAAAATCATATCAACCACATTCAAATTCATCATCTGGATAGCATTAACGCTTATAATTTCAAGTCTTAGATTTACTCGTATATACTGTCAGTAAAGAGCTGCAGTTATACTCTCGGTATATACGGATAGTCACGGCCCTTGGAATTATAAGGTAAATACCATCATGTCTAGCAAGCCAAGGATTCTATATAATTGCGGTACTTCCATCTGAAGACCCAATTACCAAATTACGAATTTCAATTTGAATATCAAATTGTATGAATTATATCACACAATTACAACCTTTTTGTGTTTCTTGATAAATTTCTGACCTATTTGTCTTCTCAATTGATCTTTATTAACCAAATGCTCTGATACCAACTGTGAGATCCCCCTGTTCCCACCGAGCAACGGATTCGGGTACTAGCAGCGGAAGTAGTACTTCTCGCACGGGACAGGGGTCCCACATTCGGGGCCTCGTCCACGGATATCCGGACAAGAGACTAATCCGTCGGTTTTTCCAAAACCGAACCCGGAAAAACTTCTCTTACCCGGAAAGCACGGGCGATTCCACCAGGATAATTTTTTTACTCTAACGTAGTCAAGATCATTACTGATCACGCTGATCCAACTGCACCTATAAAGATACTCGGTCGGATCAAGGAAGAAACTTGCACTTGGATCATTGGGATCAACGCTTTTTTCCCCATCAAGAGGCACAGCCGTTGATTCCTATCCATAGAACAATTACTATCCGGGACTTACTTCATCTATCGTAATAACAGAAATTGAGTCTCGGTTTACGGATCCATCAGTCCAGCCTAACCCCATCCGATCCCATGGGTTAGCCAACCGCCCAACCACTGTAGTGATGGGATCCAATTTGGAATTTGGTTAGGTTTTGTCCCGGGTACCAAGGAAAAGAGTTCCAAGGCCCCCTAGCCGGAATTTCATGCAAACATAAAACTAGCCACACCACTTACACACCCAATATGAAAATTGCCTTTTTCTTAGCATCAGCTAACTTTAAAACAATCCTTTAATGAAACCATAGTACCACTGATCACAATCTCCCAATTTATCCAGTTGATTCATAATTTCCCATCATTCCTTCATCAGAGTATCTATGGCATCATTGGCAACTAGAACGCTCACCACCTGTCCACACAGAGGCCGTTTCCATAGTTCCTAGCCCATAATACTCGGCAATATAATCACTTATCAAGATGGACTCTCGTTGAAGATCAGCAAGATCAACCAACAGATCCATATAAAAGAGCCATGGACTCATCCGTTGAGGACCAGCAAGGTCAGTCAACCAGATCCATGCCCGGTTCCAGAAAACAACTCTTACTCCTTGTTCCAATATCTTCCTCGACGCACGCGTGGGTATCCTGGGCGACCCAGAGCCCGAGCACCGTATGGTCAGCACCCTCTAGGATCCTTCGCAGGTGACCTAGCGCTTCACTCATAGGCCGCTTCCTTGGTCCCTCATCCACCGTACCGGAAGCTCACCATTTTAATCGAACCGAGGCTGGTCAAGACCTCGGCCGACCTTGCTACGCGAGACGTCCTCCATTGACTCTCCGTCAGCAGTTGCAACTTTATCAGTTAGGTCTCCACGACCTTAATCACAAGACGGTCAAAATGCTTTCCCAGCATTCTTGACATAAAACAGCCATTTACAAACAGCATTTACAAACAGTTTACAAATACAATTTCTATATTAACTCTCATTTTTCCACATTATCCCTCATGCAATCCACATTACTTATTCCACATTTCATTTATATGTGTACTCATCCAATCATATCATTTTTCATCTCTTCACTTCAGATTCCTTCACATCACATATCATATATTCACATCCATATCCACATCCATACATCCACATCCACATCCCCATTCACATCCATACATCCACATCTACATGCTTATCTCCATTTTCACATCCTCATTTATACATCCACATCCCATATCCACATTCATACATACACATCCATATCCACATCCATATCCGCATTCATACATACACATCCATATCCACATCCACATGCATACATTCATTATCACGTCCTCATTCATACATCCACATCCACATACATACATACATACATCCACATCCACATCCACATTCTCATTCACATCTATACATCCATATCTACATGCACATTCACATCCATACATCCACATCTATATCCTCATTCACATCCATACATCCACATTCATGCATCCACATCTACATGCCTACATCCATACATACACATCCACATTTACATCCATGCATCCACATCCACATCCTCATTCACATCCATACATCCACATTCATACATCCACATCCACATCCACATTCACATCCATACATCCACATCTACATGCTTATCTCCATTTTCACATCCTCATTTATACATCCACATCCCATATCCACATTCATACATACACATCCATATCCACATCTACATGCATACATACATCCACATCCACATTCCCATTCACATATATACATCCATATCTACATGCACATTCACATCCATACATCCACATCTATATCCTCATTCACATCCATACATCCACATTCATGCATCCACATCTACATGCTTATCTCCATTTTCACATCCTCATTTATACATCCACATCCCATATCCACATTCATACATACACATCCATATCCACATCCACATGCATACATACATCCACATCCACATTTCCATTCACATATATACATCCATATCTACATGCACATTCACATCCATACATCCACATCTATATCCTCATTCACATCCATACATCCACATTCATGCATCCATACATCCACATTCATACATCCACATCCACATCCACATTCACATCCATACATCCACATTCATACATCCACATCCACATGCATCTTATCATATCTTATCACTTCCCATATCTTTTATGCATACCTCTATGCATGAAATTCAATTATGCTAAAAGTAACACTTTTATAATAAAATATTCAACTTTTATGCATACCTCTATGCATGAAATCCAATATGATAAAAGTAACACTTTTGATAAAAAAAAATTATCCTTTATGCATACTTCTATGCATGAAAATTAAAAATGATAAAAGTAACACTTTTGATATAAAAAATTTTCCTTTATGCATCCTTCTATGCATGAAAATTAAAAATGATAAAAATAACACTTTTAATATAAAAAAATTATCCTTTATGCATACTTCTATGCATGAAAATTAAAAATGATAAAAGTATCACTTTTGATATAAGAATTTTCCTTTATGCATACTTCTATGCATGAAAAATTAAAAAATGATAAAAGTAACACTTTTGATATAAAAATTTTTCCTTTATGCATACTTCTATGCATGAAAATTAAAAATGATAAAAGTAACACTTTTGATATAAAAATTTATCCATTATGCATACTTCTATGCATGAAAATAAAAATGGTAAAAATAACACTTTTGATATAAAAATTTATCCTTTATGCATAATATTAAAATTCAATTTCTCCATGATTATAATGAAATTCTTTCAATTAATCTAGGATGATGATTCCTAGAATATGGTAGGAAGTCCTCTTTTTATGCTTTGAATGAAATTATTTTATGCATAATTTTTATAAAAATTTTGCCATAGCTCCGCTGCTATGACTGATAAATCTCAATTTTTTCCTAAGGGATAAAGCTTATCATTAAGGAAATAATTAAAATGATCTCTAATTGGATCATTAATCTATAGTGGATTGAATCATCAATATGCATAAACTAATAGCATAGAAAAAAGCCATTAAATTGGCCTCAAGCATAGCTTAATCTTGGGTTAAGGAAAAGCTTTATGAAAAGCTTGATTTGGATTGAGAACGGGTCATGAGTATGACCATTTCTTGAGTGAGAGAGAGAATTTACATAAAAATCATTAGAATTTAAACATAAATGAAAATTAACTTCAATAGCATTTATTAACTTATGTAACTCTTCACTACTATTCAAACTCCAATAGTATTTTAAAAAAAACCATACCAATTAAACTTCTCAAGCTTGAGAGGGGTTGAGAAGAGAGAAACATTGAGAAATTATAGAAAGATCAATATTCACTAATTACCTTACAACTTGCTTGATTCTTTGTTCACGGTAGAGGCCCCCAACCAATCAATTGGTTAAGTATGTTGATGGAGCCACTAATGGGGATTGAAGAAAGAGGGAAGCTCCAAAAACTAGTGAATTATTAAATGAATTCACAGTTCTTGGCTTAGGTGGAGTAGAGTTACGATGCATAAACACTAACTATTTTTCAACAAGGGGGAGGCTTCTATTTATAGGAAAAATTGAGCTCCTAACCAAACAAACTGATTCTAGAATTTTCTAAATCAGTTTGGTCAATATTTGACCATTTTTAGGTCAGTTAAGCTAACTTTTTGGAACTAGACTTGAATGAGGAGAGAGGAGAGATGAAATATCTCAATTTTTATGAGTTTAAAACTCATTCAAGCATGTGAAATATGCACCTCCTTTAAAGAACTCCCCTTCCTTACATATGTGTCATAATGGAATCATTTTAATATTGCTCATAGTTTTTTTACTAATAAACCTTGTACATTTTCAACTCTTCATCTTATGTGAAATATGCACCTCCTTTAAAGAACTCCCCTTCCTTACATATGTGTCATAATGGAATCATTTTAATATTGCTCATAGTTTTTTACTAATAAACCTTGTACATTTTCAACTCTTCATCTTATGTGAAATATGCACCTCCTTTAAAGAACTCCCCTTCCTTACATATGTGTCATAATGGAATCATTTTAATATTACTCATAGTTTTTTACTAATAAACCTTGTACATTTTCAACTCTTCATCTTATGTGAGCATTTACTCATTTTTGGATACCCAAAATATCTCATATTTTTAATATTGCACATAGTTTTTTACTAATAAACCTTGTACATTTTCAACTCTTCACCTCATGTGAGCATTTACTCATTTTTGGGTATTTTCTTTTTTTACAAGTTGGATTTATCTCCTCCCTACACATGGATTGATGCTATTGGTCCATAGGAACCTTAATTGGACCATAGTCTAAAGATTTCTGAAAATCTAGACCCTTAGGCTAAGGTTCTTTATACCTATTTTCAATTAATTCCAATTGCACATTGGAAAATTCTTTTTGAATTTCTGTTTCAGGGGAACTCATCTGAATTAGAAGAGATATTTTTCTATCCAAAAATATTCAAAATCTGAATATTCTCTCTCTAGAATATTTTTCTCTCTCTAGGCTAAAACAGATAGAAACAAGGTCTTTATATTTCTGAAGAGGGATTGATTATAGGGAAAGATACTAGACATCAAAAAGGGGGTGGGGGAGGAATCTTACAGACTAATCAACTGATTAGCAAATTAATCCTCTATTTTGTGTGCAGAAAACAGAGTATGCAGGGAGCCCAGATCGGAGGCCTTAGAGTTCAAATGAGCTCAAATCCTTTCAAGCCCATCAATAGCAATTAGTCTAGTAGAGGATTAAGCCAAGAAATACAAGATTTGACCAAACATTGAATGCTTAATCTCTGTTTTACCAAAGTCACCTGCAGATTTGATGAAGAGCTTGGATCTCACTGTAGACTTGATCGAATCAAATTCTGACTTCACTAGCTTGTAGAGCATGCTTGAAAACCCCCAGAGCTATGAGGAATTAGACCAATTTGATTTGGAGTAGACAAGATCTGCAAATTTCTCAGAAAAAACTACACTGGAAAAAACGCAGTTTCCTC
Organism: Cibotium barometz; assembly: GCF_041138505.1. Classification (NCBI taxonomy): domain Eukaryota; kingdom Viridiplantae; phylum Streptophyta; class Polypodiopsida; order Cyatheales; family Cibotiaceae; genus Cibotium; species Cibotium barometz. Next base: position 55,679,245 of record NC_141070.1, read on the forward strand.
CTGAATGCGTCGACGGTTTGACGATTTTCTTGCATGGGCATTGGAGCCCGCCCAATGGTTATGGCTAGCTAGGGTTAAAAGGTTTTGAGCTAATGTTATTCCTAGAGTGAGAGGGAGCTCCTCCACTGGCTGGGTGAAGAGACTAGTTAAAAAAGAGGTGAAAAATATTAATTTTCTACTAATCCTAATTAGCAAAGTAATTAGCAAGATAATGGACTCATAAATTATGGATTCTAGGAATAGCGATAGAGCTTTCGAATACCATATGGAGCTTTTACCCTCTACTCGGGAAGAATGAGAGGCTCATGCACTGATGCCATGTTAAAATTACAGCAATGTGATGAGCTATGGTGGATCAAATACTAGAATCAACATCAATAACAAAGTGATTAGACACTAATTAAGACGTAATTAGTGATTAGATACTAATTAAGATGTAATTAGTGATTAGATGCTAATTAAGACATAATTAGTGATTAGATACTAATTAAGATGTAATTAGTGAGTGATTAACTTAATGTCGGCATGGATAATCAAAAACCAACAAATTCTCATTAGTTTACATCCAAGCATCTAATCCCACTGATTTCTCCTTGATTCACTCCACCTCTTTTGCTTGATTCTCTCTACCTCTCCCAGAATATCTCCACACTTCCTAAATCTTCTCATTCTACCCTTTATTCTCTCCCAGTAGATTCTTCTCACCTTTTCATAGGTTCTCTCACATTTACAGATTCTCTTTTACAGCCTCTTGCCAAGGGCTGTTCCCGCACACACCCACCTATTCACTTGTATATTTCAACACCTCCCCTCAAGTGAATACTCCTAGAACACCTGGACCCTATACAAGTTTCTCTCTTACTTGATAGTCTGCGACGACTAGTGTCTAGCACACCTCCCCTTAAGTTAACTTAGCACACTTGGACCCTATACCAAGTTTCTCTCTTACTTGATAGTCCACGACCAGTGCCTCAAGTCCCTAAACTCATAGTCCTTTTGACACTCTCTCTCTCTATGTGTCCAAGGCTACTACAAGTGCCCGCGACCTTGACTAAAGTGCTCACACATACATCTACCATGTGGCCTACATCATCGGGGTGGCTCGGAGGTGGTTTTACTTTGTTGGGGCAAGTTACATTAGGTTGTGGGTGTCTCTCTCTCTCTCTCTCTCTCTCTCTCTCAGAGATTTTCACATGGCTCCTCACTCTTTGGAGCCTCACATCTTCTCTTGTCTTCAGTCTTCTTGTCGTGGCAGCTTCTCTTAAGACGTCCATGTCTTCCTCTTCTTTCAGTCTTCTTGTGGCAGCTTCTCTTCTTGTGTCCATGTCTTCCTTTAATGCTTCCTTTAGATCTTCTTCTCGGTGTGGATCCTCCTCTTGGAAAGAGATGTTCTTCTTCTTTCATGGCTGGGGCCATGAGCTTGTCCGTCAGTTCTTTTTGCTCCATGATGTGAGCAACATGTTTAAATGTTTTGCTGACAATTCCTTTGGGTTTTTGATGTTTATCTTGTGTCATTATGCAATGCAAACCCAAATCTATGCGGGAGGTCTTACCTTTTGCCTTATTCTGGATAAGGGCAGTGACTGATCCCATTTTTACGCTGATGTAATGTGCCCAATACATAATGCATATAGCATTCATTCTCATGCATATTCCTAAATGCAACTCTAGTTGTGAATAATCATGAATTTGAGTGTGATTTGCAGGCATTAACCAAGGGTTAAATGCAAAATGATGATTATCACAAATTTATCAGCATAATTACATTAAATCAAGGGTAACCAATTTCTACGGAATGGTTGAAGTATCAAACCAACTCCAAATTGCAATCTGAAAGTATAGGGATCTGTACTAGATACCTAATGGTTAATTAGTCTAGTAGAGGATTAAGCCAAGAAACACAAGATTTGACCAAACATTGAATGCTTAATCTCTGTTTTACCAAAGTCACCCCTGCAGATTTGATGAAGAGCTTGGATCTCACTGTAGACTTGATCAAATCAAATTCTGACTTCACCAGCTTGTAGAGCATGCTTGAAAACCCCTGGAGCTATGACGAATTAGACCAATTTGATTTGGAGTAGACAAGATTTGTAAATTTCTTAGAAAAAACTACGTTGGAAAAAACGCAATTTCCTCCTGAATGCGCCGGCGGTTTGACGATTTTCTTGCATGGGCCCGCCCAATGGTTATGGCTAGCTAATGTTATGCCTAGAGTGAGAGGGAGTTCCTCCACTGGCTGGGGGTGCAAAGACTAGTTAAAAAAGAGGTGAAAAATATTAATTTTCTACTAATCCTAATTAGCAAAGTAATTAGCAAGATAATGGGCTCATAAATTGATGGATTATAGGCTTGGCGCTGATACCATGTTAAAATTATAGCAATGTGATGAGCTATGGTGGATCAAATACTAGAATCAATATCATTAACAAAGTGATTAGATAATAATTAAGATGTAATTAGTGAGTGATTAATTAATAGCTTAATGTAGGCATGGATAATCAAAAACCAGCAAATTCTCATTAGGCCAATGCCTCAATTTATAGAGTTTACATCCAAGCATCTAATCCCACTGATTTATCCTTGATTCACTCCACCTCCTTTTGCTTGATTCTCTCCACCTCTCCCAGAATATCTCCACACTTCCTAAATCTTCTCATGCTACCCTTTATTCTCTCCCAATAGATTCTTCTCACCTTTTCATAGGTTCTCTCACATTTACAAATTCTCTTTTACAGCCTCTTGCCAAGGGCTTGTTCCCGCACACACCCTATTCACTTGTATATTTCAACAATGGTATGTAGTCCCATTGAAATTTGGCATTAACTTTACAATCTACATGGGTTTGATCATATTTTGTTGCATTGGGTATGGTGCCATCAACTAGAATAGGTGGAGTTACCATTGCTACATTGGGTATGGTGCCATCAACTAGAATAGGTGGTGTGGTGGAGTTACCGTTGCTACCCCCTCCCTATTTAGGTTGCTATTCTTAAGATATCTACAATGGTTTTAGTGTAGCAAGTTGATGTGTAGGTGGAGGTTTATGTAGTGGTTGTGAGGGATAGTACATGTACTATCTCTGCTAGGTTGGTGGTTGGTTGGTAGTGGCATGGCATATGCTAGGTATTTCCCTTGTCATTGAGGCAAGTTGGTGAGGGATAGTACATGTACTATCTCTGCTAGGTTGGTGGTTGGTTGGTAGTGGCATGGCATATGCTAGGTATTTCCCTTGTCATTGAGGCAAGTTGGTGGTAGCTTGGTGGCAGCATGGCATATGCTAGGCATTTCCCTTGTCCTTGAGGCAAGTTGGTGGTGGCATGACATATGCTCTATATTTCCCTTGTCCTTGAGGCAAGTTGAGGAGCTTTGGAGGGTAGCCATGTAAGGCTAGGTCATATTATGGTGTTTATGATCCTCCAAGTGTTGGGTCTATTCTGGAGTTTCCTGTTCCTTGCTATTGTGAGGTTCCCATTGTAGTGTACCCAACAGCTTAGTTTAACTCTTTGACCCTAGTAGCATAGGTTGTTACTATAATCATGGTGGCCATATTGAACTTGAATCCCCGTACTAGGGTCTAATGCTACAAAGATGATGATATGGTGGGCCTCTAGGCTATTCTAAACACTCCAAGGTTTGTGTTTTGAGAGCTCGTTGGGCCAAAACCTACTGATGTAATTGCTATCTTTGTCAGTTATGGTTCTAGAAAGGATTACTCCTTCCTTTATAGGGTTAGCACTTCTCGTTCCTAAACTAGATTGGTTAGGGTCCATATCAAGAATCGATGGCTCCATGATTGACCTTTCTAGCCTATGATCTCTTCCTTTGTTGGGGGGGTTAATGATTCTTTCACTCCCACTCAGCAGCAGCAGCAGTCAGACCTCCTGTAATAATGTCTCTAATCATGTCCACAAAACTCCTTTGAGTGGTTATAGGGGAGTCCAAAGCACTCCAACCTATTGGTCCATAATAGGTTGAGGTCAACCAATTGGTCCATAATACAAGGCTCTGAGTAATAGGCCTCACTTATGCTAGCATCTTTTCTATCACTCGAATACTCAGTCACTAAGGTTACTTGGCTCTCATGAGGGCCCAGGGACATGTAATGATTCCTCTTGAGAAGATGCTCTTGATTTTGCATCATTTGAAACACTCTTGTCTAGTTGGGAATTGCGTCCAAAAACCCTTTCTGATCTTGTGTACATGAAAGGGTGATCACCTTAGAACACACCCTGCATTGACACAAGTCTAGTGGTGGCCCTAGAAATTTTGGATTCAGGCTAGATTTTGTCTATGTTAGACTTGTGAATGTACATTCATAAGTTGAGAATGTTACCACTTTTAAATGTTTGTGTCTAGGTCCCAACTAAACTTGAAAATGCATGTTCAAAAGTCTAGGAATGTGAGTGGAAAACTGCATACATACATGGCTAGAGAAGATAGGAACAAGCATGGAAAAGTGCAAATGTGCATGGCTAAGTCTATTGGACTTGTGAGCATGCATTCAAAAGTGAGAACATGTGTTCCCACTTTGGTACGTGTGTACATAACTCTGATAGTTCTGCCACTTATAGTGGTAGAAGTTTGGGCCATGTGTGATGGTCATTTTCTAATCATTTTCATCATTATGGCCTTAATGAGAATATTATGTAGACTTTCTGTGTGACACTTAGGAATTTGCTTTCTTACTCGTGAACGTTTGATCATAGGCCCAGTCAAGCATATACATAGGCAAACAGAGAGCAATTTTAACAGTTTTAGTCAAAAAAAATTTACTCTCTAATTCCTTTCATAAGTGCATGTTTTTAGGTTTTTGATTTGATATGATGCTTTAGCTTTTCCTAATCTACCTAATGATATGCTGAATGCAACCTAACAATACTCCTACAAGGATTAATAGTGATATTAACACCTAGAATGAACAAAAAACTCAAAATTTTACAAATGCAAGAAGGAAAAAGCATGAATCAAAGGAAATAGAATAGAATACTTGTAATCATGCAACTCAAGCTTGAAGGGTTGCTCCATGATCCATTGCACCAAGATAACTAATTAAACAAAAAAACAACAAAACAAGAGTTAAACACTACCAAAATGAAGGATTTGCACTCCAATCAGGCTATGGCAATGCTCCAAATGCAAAGTATAGTCTGGGAGTCCTAAGCTAAGGTGCTTCAGTAGCATCGATGCCAAATACGTTCACCGATTTAAGAACACTTAAGCCTTGAAATATAAGGGTCTTGCTTGCTTGCACCTCTAGCCACTCTTAGTAGACCAGCCCTCTCTTGTGGAGCTAGGGTCCTCAACCCTTCCTCCCTTGTTGTCAGAGCTTAGCAAATGAGTGGGGAGAAAAGAGAGAGAGAGCTATGGAAAGCTCAACCTCTATGTTGATTCCTTGATGAGTGAGAGAATAGGAGAGATGGAGAAGAGAACAAGCATCAACACGCCATCACTCCCCCATACAATCCTTAAGCATACATGTAATAAAGAAGAGAATGCATGCAAGAAAACTTCAATCATAAGAACAAGAAAATTAAAGTCAATTGTGCAAATGGAATTATGTCCTTTCTCATTAGTCAAAATGTCTTATATGTAAGACTCATATGTACAATGCCCAACCACCCAAGTATCTAGGGGCCCAAAAGCTAGTCTTGGCTAATTTCCTAGTTTATGTTTACACTACTAGCATTACGTAAGTCGTAAGCTCAATTTTGACTATCTTTTAGTATTATACAACTTTTAAGCTCTAAGATTTCCCACAGATAATCATTTACATATGAAAAGCACAATTGTGTGGTATATAAAATATGGCTTGAGAATGTTGTCGGAGTTTCTGAGTAATGTTAGTCAATGTGGCTAACATAGGTCGAGTCTCATTTTAGTTTTGAAGAATTAATCCAAGCTTTTAAGGGATTATGTTAAGTGTCATGGCTAACATGACCTTATTTTTTATATTATGTACTTATTTTTGCAAGCACAGTGGCACACTAATGCATTTTCTCACACATAGTGCTTAATAAAGATATGATAATGGGTATTTAGGCTCTAAAGTATGAATATATGGGCCAGTACCACCTTGTAAGTAGTAGTTTTGGACTATAGGCACCTAGACACATAGACTTGGGTGGCCACATAGTCTAGGGTTGGCCACATGTAAAAAGGTGGTCATATAATACATGTTTAATGAATGAGAAAGAATACGACCCCATTATCCAAACTTGAGTGTACCTCTCTTGTTTTCTTGTGTGTGATGTTGTCATAGTGTGATGGTGGTAATGTGAATGCTGGAGAAAGGGATTTCTTGCACGATTAAGTGGTAGGGCTCTTCTTGTACTCTATTGTGAGAGTGTGTGAGATTAGTTGTGTTGTGAGAGAGGTAGCACACACATAGCCTATTCCAAGCATCGCTCCTTATCTGATGTGAATTGACTAGAACAATGTGATAAAGGAATGATAATGAGAGGATGAGTAGCTTCCACCATTATCATTCCTTTATCATGCTATCTTGAAAAGTTACCCTTGTATAAACAAGGCTAAATGATTGGGAGATGGCTTGAGGGGAGTGATATTTTCCACATCAAGCTGGCAGAAGGGTATCGAAAAGTTTAGCCTTCATGCCATCCATGTGGGAGAAAGTGGGACGGTGCTATGGTCAACCAATGATCTGCTCACCATAAAAACCATTCTAGGTTGCACAATGTTTCATTCTGAGAATTACTGTAGATTTCACAATGCTGAGCTATGATTCTTGTATTTATTTTGAGTTTGCATATTCCAAGAATTTAGCAATAAAATTTCAAGATGTTACATCATCAATTTACAAGGATTCTTGTTTTCTTTTGAGCTTTCCTATTACAAGTTTTTGGTAATAAAACCTCAAGATGTTACATCAACTTAAAGGACAACATAAGGTGCAAGAAATGAATGTTTTATTGTGAAATTTAGAATCTTGTTTAAAAGAAATTTCTTGTTATATTAGTGAGTTAACTCCCACTATTCAAATTATTTCATGTTTTTATATCTCTCTATAGTATTTATTGGGAAGTGCATGTCTAATAGATAACCCTTACCTTTCATGCGTAAGTTATTGAGTCTTTTTTAGGAAGTGCATGTCTAATTGATAACCCTTATCTTTCATGCATAAGGTATTAACTCTTTTTTATGTGTATAAAATATCAATTTCTCATCTCTTTGCAAGTCACACACCATCAATGCACCTTAAGAAAATCAAACCTTAGTTTCTTTAAGTTTTAAGAGCTTAGGCAGGTTGACAAACATAGCATCATATTGTACGAATTCCATCGTCATAAGTTAACTTAACCCATATGTAAATATTATTCCATTTTAAAAATATAGCATATTACACAAATTTCAATGCATTGCAATTTTATGTAATCCACCCACCCACCCCAAAAAAGTTTTGTGCAATTTTGTGTAACCCACTCACCAGAAAAAAAAAGTTGTTATATGCGGTTCTTTTCATTTAATAATGTTTTATCTATTCGTTGTTCATTACCTTTTTTACAATGTATGTTGAATGAGACATTTCTTCACAAACTTACACATCTTTAATAAATCAACTTCTTCTTTCAAAAGTAAATCTTAATTATTAAAATTTGTGAGAAGATGATTTTTCTAGATTAAATCTAACGGTTGTTGTTTGACGCATAAGCTAGATTAAAATTGTGATCATTGATTTGAGTTGATATAGTGGTTTTGTATAACGACATATAGCTAAAACATTTTTTGAGTACTTCAAACAATTTTTTCATCATAGCATTTGTGGAGTTTTCATGTCATTCAAGCCACATAATTATTTGTGTCTAGATACTTGGTTATTGTATTTAAGATATTAAAGCGCAATCTTTAGTGAACAAAAAAATGCCACTCTCAAGTATTAGAAGTAGAATTTGACATTTGAGAAAGCAACCACTATTTGTTTTTATCTCAAAACAACAAAGATTCAATATTTAACTTTGTACAATACACTGCAACATGCCCATGACTAGAAAACATGGTCTTATTCTCTTAGTGGATAAGTGGAAAAAGTGGGCATGGTAAGGTAAAGGCCAATATAACACAATGTAAGGAATTTTTCTATTAATTCTATGTGTTAAAGTCTTAGATGTTTGAGAGGTGTGGTCAAAATTCAACTTAAGATCTTATGGCCAAAAGTGGGAGAAGATTTCATGAAATCCCTACCAATGTAGACATCCCTTTCTTATCCTTGATCATGAAATTCCTACCAATGTAGACATCCCTTTCTTATCCTTGATCATGCTCACAAAGTATGCACCATTACTTAAAAAAGGGAACGTGTCCAACATCAACGCTTGCGTAGATGTGCAAATCTCACATTCTAGGTGATAATAAAATGAAGATATTTATGCATAATTCATTTAATGATTTACAAGTGGACATTAATCTAAACCTTATCAATTGAGTTTATGAAGTGGTGTCTCAAAACACAAGAGAGAACCTTTTCGTGTTGTTATAATAGATAATGGTTTTGTTTAACATGCATTTTTTTCCTTTCAATGAGTGAAGTTGTGCTTTTGAGAACACTATACTCTCCATAGGATACCGTGTTGCTATAAAAACCCCTAATCACGTGAAGATTCTTCATGTAAAGATCCTCCTTATGCACCAAAATGGAAGCTACACTTCTAGTGCCATCCTTAATGTTCACATTAATAGGGATTTGGCTCTCCTTGGAAAACGTTCTAGAGTTGTGTGCTCCCATGTAGCACATGTACACAAGTCTCAAAAATTGTGCTTTGGCATCTCTCGAAGCTAGTGGAGATTTGAGAATGATTTTTAGTAGTATGAAAATTTGATGACTAATTATTTTAGTTTGTTTAGAAATTTATTTCTTAGCATTCATTTGTAACAAGAAAGACTAAGAAATATGCCATATTTTCTTAAAAAATAAAGTGATATCAACTCTCTCTCTCTCTCTCTCTCTCTCTCTCTCTCTCTCTCTCTCTCTCTCTCTCTCTCTCTCAGACACACACACACACACACACATCCCGCACATGTGTGCAAGTGCAAATGCTTACATGGACACATAGAAAGAAAGTGGGCACCATCAAGAGGGAGAACAAAGTCTCATCATAGAGTTGTCCAACTCCTAGTCATCAAAACTAATGCAAACTCAGGGAGACTATAACTATGCTGCAAGTTTAATTTTCCATCTCATTTTTACTGTTCATCAGGCTTTGAATTGGTCCTGTGTAGTGCATATTTTTGGCCACTTGTGGATGATATAATTAAGGTATCTATCTATACCCTAACTACACCGTCGTGCCCCACACCAAATCCACCCCTCTTTGCCCCAACACACACACACACACACACACACACACACTTTTTCCATGCATGTTTTAGGCATCCTCGTGAAGCCTTCACTTATCTTTGGAGCCATTAAAATAAAGAAGGAAAATTGATATATTTCAATACTATTTTCTTGATTTTCATAATACCAATTAACTATCACTTTCCTATAAAGAGATTTACATCCACATCTGTGGCCAGGCCCTCCCCTCCCTTATGTATGATGATGCTCCCATTTGCTGGTAGGAAGTGAGACTATAACCCATCCCCTCCATTGTGGGACTTCAAGGCCTTAACTCTCCTATGTGATACGAGTGTTCTCATTTGGTGCTATCAGTATATGTAAATTGCACACAAAGTTTTGAAATATAGCAGGATGTTAGCTTCTACATGTGGCATCAAATAAATCAAGAAAATCTAGTTGCAAGTTTGATGGAAGACATACATCTATATTATTGGTGTGGGTTCTAAAATCCGTGGTATGTTTAACCCTACACACTTAAAGAAGCAATGACATTATATTCTAGGCCTCTCTATCCTCCCAACCTTGTTTGAGCCTTGATTAATGGTTCAAAAAGAAGAAGAAATTACAACATAGATTGTTGTGAATTGTTGAGATGGTAGGAGATAGTAGGTCAATGCTATTCTCCACATGCACATGCTCTTATTTTGGGTGGATAGATTCTTGAACTTCCAAGTTCCATGCTACTAGCTAGCTCTATTTTATAAGGCCTCTTTTATGAGGACAAGTTGCTTTGCATTGTAACAAAGGGATTTTAGGATTGCACATGCATATGGGGGATGGGCCTAGGCACATGGGGCTTAGGGGAATTTAAACATGTGGTGTTAGGGGCATGAGGGACTTGGGAGTATAAAAGGCACTAGCCCTAGGTTTATTAAAACCTTGTGTAAAGCCTAGAAATACCTTTTGACACTTTTATGGCATTAGATGTCTTTAGACTTCTCTAGCTTCTCTCTAATCTAGGATAATCAAGACTAATTAGTCTAATCTCAAGCTAATCTAGGTGTAGCTTTCTTGCATTGGTATCAAAGCTGTTGGCTTAGGTCTTGATGTTTTAATTAGGAAGTGACTAGTGCTTAATCCATTTTCAAATTAGTACTTGTACACAGTTTTTAAATTTTTGTTAATTTTGTTTTGAGTGGATTAATAAATGAGATTAATGATAATTATTTTCAAATATTTGCTAATAACAAATTTCAAAAACCCTAATTCCTACACAGATTTGAGAGAATCTTGATTTTCTTGACTTTTTTTTATTTTCTTGATTTTCAAATTAAGGTTTTCAACCATTTTTAGAGTGCTTTTCTTGATTTTTCTTTCTAAATCTCCTTGATTAGTGCTTCTTTTCATCAAATCTATTCATAACCTTAGTTTCCTTCTACATTTGCCTAGTTTCTCGGGAATCTTGGTAGTTTTGGAGTATATTGAAGGTTGCTATGCAGATTTTGGTGCAGTTCTTATCATAGTTTGACCTTGAACCTTACCCATTTACACTACCCATCTATTGTGTCTATTTACCTTGATCTAAAACCCATCCACATATCTTGGGGTCCTTGTTAGCAGAGCCTTGCTAACATGGGGGAACACACATGTTGCTACACACATAGCCATGGAGTGCACATGTACACATGAGCATGGAGTAGGAGGCATGGATCAAGAACAAGATAAAAGATACAACATACAAGCAAAACATCATAGTGTATTTCATATCTATCATGTATATTGTGTATCCAAATCATGTATATCACATATTGTGTGTCCAAGGATCATGTACATACAATATTCATGTCCAATTTGCATACAAGAGGGGCTTTATATAGCCATCCAACCATGTGACTCTTGGGATACCCATTGGACTACCCACATGACTATTGGTCTCCCATAACCTCCACAAGATCCTACTACTAGCCCTCTTGTAACCACTTCTTCATATGACATCTTGTAATAACCAAATTCCACAACTCATTAGCGTAAGCTAGTGCTAATGCTACTAATGCCATGGAGTGTTCACACCCAAGCAAATGCCAAAATGCTAGGGGGTGTACACACACATGAAACACTTCTCTTCCCCTTTGTTTAGTTGGGAGTGTACTATCTCCTATCAATGCCAAGTACATCATGAAAATCTTTGAATAAGTGGCTACCAAAAGGTACAATGCAAGCCATTTCAAGTCATACAATATATCATGTAGAACCACAAAATTGATGGTCTACCAAGGAGATAGTGGGAAGATGATTTCCACCAATCTAATGAAGAGTCCACAAGTATATGCTAATGAAGAATCTCGTCCATGGGCACTCAAGTGTGCTACTGCCTGTGTCGATGTAGCCACTTGATTTTGCTCCATGTGTCTGGGAAGTCAGCTTCATCTTCAAAAGTCCACAAGGTGAATTCTCCCTTGGGTCCTGAAATTACAACACCCAACAAGTAACTGCATTCTAGAAATCATTACATCATTTTATTATGCTTTTAATATTTTCATTTTGGTTTTTGTTTGTTCCTTTTTCTTACAAGAAACTCCGTAGGGACCTCAGTGAGCCTTGATGAAAAATAGGTAGATGGAGAGGAGACACACACATAGGAGCAAACCCTAATGTATTAAGCAAACCCTAACCATAGAGGGAAGCCATCTCCCTTCTCACACAATGCATAAAGCCATAATCCATAATCTACAACACACTACTTGTGCTGTGTCCACATACAGCTAACCCTAGCTAATGTCCACACACTATGACCAGCTGGACGTGGTCATTTATGTCTCACACATGTTAGTATCTAACATGCTAGCACATAGTGCAACTAGCACAAGCTAACATCGAGCTTGAATCTCAACAGTCCCTCTCAAGCTCATGATGTACTGCCATAGATGAAGATGTAGATGAGCTTGGGCTATCAAAGCTCTCAACACTCCCCCTCAAGCTCATCCCATGTACTCCCAACATAGTACGGAAGTACTCAAACTTCTCCCTGCTAAGTGGCTTTGTAAAGATGTTGGCCACCTGCTCTTCAGTCTTCACATACTACAAATCCACTATACCATCCACTTTCTCTCTGACAAAATGATAGTGGACCTCTATATGTTTGGTCCACGTATGAAAAAACTGGATTCTTGGCCAACTGTATGCTGCTCATGTTGTCACCAATGAATGATAACCTTGCCATCAACAAATAGGCTCACCCAAATCAACCAAGAGACTCTTTAACCATACTCCTTCATATGTAGCAATGGCTGCACCCCTGTATTCAGCCTCTGTACTAGATAAAGCAATAGTAGGTTGCTTCTTACTGCTCCAACTCACCAGTGCACTTCCAAATGTAAAGGCATAACCACTAGTAGACCTCCTGTCATACAAGCTACCTACCCAATCTGTGTCTGTGTAGCCATGTACATCCAAGCCTTTACCATGCTCATAAAGAAGACCATAATGTGCAGTGGTCTTTACATAGCGCATAATGCATCTCACTGCATCTAAATGAGGTTTTTTGGGGCTTTGTATAAATTGGCTTACTAGTCCCATAGCATAACTGAGATCGTGTGATAGTCATGTAAATAAGACTGCCACAACAACCATCTTTCTATACATAGATGGATCATCCAACTCTTCACCACTGCAGCTTCACATTCTGCTCCAAATGTGTACTCATTGGCTTACACCCTGTCATCCCATATTTTGCCACATATCCAATGCATATTAGCGTTGCATGAACCATGTCCCTGCATGGTCTTTGATCACTTCAATCCCAAGAAAATATCTCAATTCACCCAAGTCTTTCATATCAAACTGCCCACTCAATACCTTCTTGACATGCATAACATCTGTAGCATGATCTCCTGTAACAATTAAGTCATCCACATAGATGACAAGTAAGATAATCCCATGATCTGTTTTCTTCACATAGAGTGAAGAATCTACTGAAGAAACCTGAAATCCAAGGGAGATAAGATATCGGCTTATCTTATCACTCCAAGCATGAGGTGCTTGCTTCAAGCCATATAATGCTTGCTTCAAACCATATAGAGTGAAGAATCTGCTAAAGAAACCTAAAATCCAAGGGAGATAAGATATCGGCTTATCTTATTCACTCCAAGCACGAGGTGCTTGCTTCAAACCATATAATGCCTTAATCTGCATACATGAGTGGGGTACCTCGGGTCCTTCTGGCTATGCCATATAAACTTCCTCTTGTAAATCACCATTTGTTAACCTATGTGGCGGACATTGAGAAGTATTACTTTTTATGTCGTATAATTGTTTTATGTATTTTGAGTCATGGGTCAGGCTTATCGGCACCACATGTAAAGGGTAAGGGCATAGGGTGATTGCCGATGAGAGACGCACCTCGAATTTCATCAAGATAAGGGTTAGGATCTGTCGACCATGTGTGGGCGCCCTTGTGTGAACGACCAGGTCACCTATAAAAGTCAAATGTAACCTAAAACCTCTCATTCTCTAAGTGTTGAATACAAGGAGTGCTCTTGCTTCATCTTCTCCATCTCCTTCTCCAGCGTGTGTTTGTGCGAGAGAGAGAGAGTGTGTGTAGCGAGAGAGAGAGAGAGAGTGTGTGTGTGTGTGTAGCGAGAGAGAGAGAGAAAGTGTGTGTAGCGATCGAGCATTGCGTGGTGGCAGAGCAACGATGGCAGCTCCTTCTTCATCGCAACGCAAGAATCCTTCACGACGGTAGTCTGAGCGGTGAGTGACACACCATTGCTCCCTGTTTTGAGCTTGTTGGTTTCCTGGTTGTGTGCTTGTAGCCATTCGTGGGCTCGTACATGGTGCTTGGCAAGTCCCTAGCTCCGACACGGTGCTTGGCAAGTCCCTAGCTCCGACATGTGTGGCAAAAGCACATATTTTTGGCACCGCTGTCGGGGAATTGCCCTGCACCAAGCTCCAGATGCAGCTCGGGCTGCTGTTTGAAGTCTATTTTACCCTGCTCTGCTGTTGGCTGCAGGAAAGGCAAAGAGAGGCGTGTTTGTGTGTTTGCTGCTGTTCTTCAGTCTTTTTTTGTTCTATTGTCTTCATTTGCTTCATATTTCAGTTCTATGTGTTAGTTGTTAGAGCAGTAAGTTAGTAAGTTCGGTAGTGCTATTTATCTTAAAAGGTATTTTTTTTCCCCAAAAAAAATAGAAAAAAGAAAAAAAAATAATTTTTTTAAAAAAGTAAAAAATTAAATCAACCCACGCGGCCCGCGTGGAAAGATATTTTTCATTGATTTTTTTTTTAAATCTCGGTCTTTTGATATATATATATAGGAGAGTGAGCCTCCATAGCTTTCTCTCAAGTGAAAGCTTATGGGGAGTGAAGCTACCCCCCAAGGAGTGGAGTGGGCATGCGGGACAAAGCCTTCACCTTTCCCCCCACCACAGGCACAAATAGAGTGTTCTGAGGACCATGGGAGCTCCGGATAGGCAAACATTGTGCTGTAAAAAAGCACGCTAGGACCCCTTGAACAATACGCTCATCTTGAGCTTTCACCACACGTGCCTTAGTCAAGTTTCGACCATAAGTAAGGGGGTAAAAACGGGTTAAAATGAGATAAAAACAAGTGAAAATAGGGTGCAAAACTCCTAAGAAACCACTTGTGTGGGCTTCAAGGGTAGTTACCAATGCCCATAGGATACCCACGTCACATGCATCTACGCTCTGGTCGGGTGCTAGAGTTTGAGCAACTAGAAAGCGTTTCAGTTTACGCAGGCTCACACCATCCCTCCAGGTTAGCATCTTGGCCTTCAGTTGGAACCCAAGGAAGTGCAACCCAAGATCCACGAATAGCGGCGGCTAGTGACTCGTCCTCTGACTCTGAAGTCATGGAAGGGCATCCTACCCATAACTCTAAGGAAGCAAGCTAAAACGTGCCAGTTTGGGCCCTACAACCCGAATCTAGCATGTTTAGTCGTCTAATAGAGACTTTTAGTAGAGCTCCGTGCTCTGAACTTGCGACAAGTGAAGTAAACGAAGGAGGTGGGAAAGTAGATTCGCCATTCACATCTCATATAGACCCTGCCCTCCCAAAGAGTGTCCATGTGGATATTCTACCCACTTCATTTAATGAAGGCCCTACTGAGCTCCCACCTTCTGATGCTCTTCCTAAAGTAGAGGCCCCTAGAAGTCAAACCACAAGAAGTGACATTGCGTCCACTTCGAGAGAACCTTTTAGCACGCCAAGTTTCGATGGGATATTTCTCAATGAAAATTGGGAATATGACCTACACATGGAGACTCTGACTGACCTATACACGGGTTACACATACCATGTAGGTTGGTTACACATACCATGTAGGTTGGTTAGAAGTCATACGATCTACATCTAGTGCCACCAATCTAGATGAACAACAACAAATGATATGTGAAGTTATCCATAGAATTATCCAATTCGAGAGGTAGAATAGGGGAGTGAACCTAGTTTCAACTGGCCCTATGAGATTTTTGGATACGGGCAAGGCTAAACAACCAACCCTGTTGCAATTGGAGACTCTCTCAGGGTGAGTCCTGTAGATCCTTCGTATGTTGTTTCGCCTAGAGTCTCAATGCAGGTTGAGCCCACGAGCAGTAACTTTAGCTTTCCAACTTTGACTCAACTTTCCATTAGGGAATCCACAATGCCTACTTTGATGATGAGCATGACAGAAAGTGCACCCGTTACCACTGTAGTTAGTACAACACTGCTACCTAGTGGTACAATACCTACAACAGTGCGTACGAGTGCATATCGACCATATGTGCCTATCGCTACTCATGCTCATGTAGCTTCTACGCCTCTTGTTATGCCAATGGCGTATGCTCCACCAATGCCTTATCACAACTCTTATCCAAGAGGATCTATGCATAGTCACATATCATATCCTACGTCAGCTGCATACATACCAAGACCAATGCCAACTCCTGTCACCAGGCCATCCCAAAAGTGCCTCCACCAGCTATGCCTACTCACTTAGGTGATTTAGCAGCATTTGCTCAAATGATCAGATGATCTATTGTGGAAAACAAGCATGGCATACCTGAGAGAGAGCCTAGAAGCAAGGCGGTACAAGTTGCCAAGCTCACTCAAAACTTCAGTGGTAACGATGTTAGGAAGCACATTGAAGTTTTTGAACACGTGTGTGATTCCTTGGAAGAGCACAATGAGCTACATAAGTGTAAAGCCTTAGGCTTAACCTTGAGTGGAAAAGCCGGAGATTGGTATCAAACTTTAAGGGTTGGAGAGCGTACTCACTATCCCACTCTCAAGAGATTGTTCTTGAAAGAATACATACATGAGGGTGTGCTTTGGGGTGTAGCATCTCAACTCTAAAAAGCTAAACGCGAGGAAGGAGAGTCAATGAGAGACTTTATTAGTCGACTAAAGCATCTAAATTCTCGTTGTGTTCCCGATGAGCGCTTCAATAACAACTAACTTCTTGATAGATTCATTCAAGGATTGCACCACGAGGACATATACAATGGCCTAGTCATTAGAGGTCTTACGACATGGAAAGCAGCACTGCCAATGAAATCCAATTAGAAGACAACTTGATGATTGTAGGTAAAAAGGTGTCTTCGGAGACAAAGTTTGTTAGTTCGCAAGTATCTGGGCACTAGCCAATGACTGTAAAACCTATTGCCAAGGAGCCCAAGATATCCAAAATGTCTATAGCTAACCTTACTACTAAGGCTCTCCAAGAATACTTTAGGGGTAATGGAGCGCCTCAAATAGCCATATCTACCCAAGAAGAGAGCAACAATGGTGTTTGGTTTGCTCAAGAACACATATCACGAGTGAATGTCCCACCTTCAGAGTTAAATTCAATG
Source organism: Cibotium barometz (assembly GCF_041138505.1). NCBI lineage: Eukaryota > Viridiplantae > Streptophyta > Polypodiopsida > Cyatheales > Cibotiaceae > Cibotium > Cibotium barometz. Next base: position 55,696,388 of record NC_141070.1, read on the forward strand.
GGACTTGCAATACATGTGGTAAGTATGGCCATCAATCTAAGGATTGCCTAGTACTTAAGCGTACGTTAGCAAATCAGGCACCACTAGCCTAGTCAAACACACCTCAAGTACCCGCACTGATGCCTACACCACCTATCGAGCGAGCAGCCGTCTCACAACACATAGTTCCAAGGAACCCAAATTTAGTCTAGTCTGTGCCGTTACAACCACCAGTGCTAGGACCACAACCTCTGCATCCGCCGAGGGTTACCCCTATATACCAGATGGGTTGTGAGTCACATAGTGCGTGTGGGGATTATGAAGAGGATGTAGACCCCACTGTTCCATATGGTTCCCCAGTATTACATGGAGGATCATTTTGGGCAAGTCAAGCCTGTATATCAAGTGGTTGCTCTCGCCACCACAAGAGGGAAAAACCTTAATACCTTTGCCAGGAGACCACCTCTTCAATGCTACAATTATGGTGGACCGCATCGTGTAGCAGAGTGCCCTAATAGGCTATAGAAGATCACTACTCAAATGCAACCAAATCAAGAGAGCACGTCGGGAATGCCAGTACTTACATGTAATCATTGTGGCATAGATCATTTGATTGTTCAATGTCCACATAATCCAAGTGCACCCAAGATTACGCCATTGAATTTGGTTGAGGTCACCAATGATGTACTAGGAACCACACCTGTTGTACCCGCAAAAGTAGTCACACGGTCAATGCTTCAAAATCAAAACTACATTCTTGAAGAGAGATATACTGCATCAATTGCTCAAGCAAAGAAAAAGAAAACACGACAGAAGAGATCGCTTAATGCCACAAGCTCCAAACCTAGTTCAAAGACTAATATAGGGACAGGAGACGACCCTGTTATATGAATGATCCTAAAGATGATTCTAATTCAATAGAAACCATGCAGACCAAAGCCACTACTTTAAGGGAGAAACCCACTCGTCGGGAGCGCAACGAAGGAGAATCAAGCAAAGACATAAATCGGGGAAAACAAAAAGAAACTCCTCCTGCCCCACAACCAAGTTAGCTAATGCCCTCTCGGCTACCCAGACTGATTGAGACTCTCAAAGACAAGCCACGTGGGCCAAAAACCCTCAAGAAAAAGATAGAACCTAGAAAAATCAAGATCTTAGACACACTGTTTCCTACACAAGTTCAGTCTCACAGGAGCCATAAACCGTTAGCTATACCTAGTATCATTCGGGAAGAAAGTAAGGAAAGGACATCAGGAAGTGGGCAGACACCCTTCTTGCTTGAAAGAATGTTTAGTGAGGGAATGCTTGACCCCATCAAAGAGGAAGTGATTTCATCTTCACCAGTCCCTAGTCAAGGGTCGATATCTCGAAAAGTACCATTGAATGTGTCCAAACTAATGGATTTCATGTCTTTTGAAATTAGAACCATGATCATATCCAAGTTATACGGAGATCCTGAGCTATTCTTAGCTCTTCGGGCATTTCTCAATGGAGAACTGAAGGCGGGATTACCACAATTTGCAAATATGGACGCTTCAAGATGAGGAGGAACATTTGGATCTACAGTCCAACCTAGATGAAGACTCGGTCATTAAAATACATTGTTAACAAGTTGGGACAGTACTTTGAAGGTGACGAATCTAATGCAACCCTCCCCATTTGACTCTAAAGGGAATCCTTGATGGTAGTAGGCTGGAGTGAGCATTGTGACTAAAAACTGCTGGGAATCTATGGGAAGATCTCACCTAGAAGTCACAATTATAGCGGGTGGTTAAGATGGCAAACGGAACTATAGGTAAACCTATTGGAATGCTAAGGGACCTTAAGATCAAGGTTCTAGGATACAAGGTAAGGCATACCTTCATTGTAATGGATTTCTCTAAGCATCCTATGTCATATCAAATGATCTTAGGATGTTCTTTCATGAGGGAAGCACAAATGGTGCATGACTGGTCGAAAAACCATGTCTACGTACGATTCCAGGACTCTGTCATTCAAGTTGATCTTGAGAATGGTTGCGCGCATCCTTTAGGAAGCAAGGTTATCATTGATAATTGATCAAATACCACTATTCACTCAGCCCCATTAAAGTATTGCTATACATGCAAAAAAGAGACCGATGATAGGAAAGATTCTCCTTATACTACGGATGTCCTACTGGGCATGACTGCGTCAAATAACGCAGATTGGGTACACCTAGCGGCGACAACCATAGACACATGGGAAAAAAGAGGCACAAGTTGGGTAACACCTGAGGGGCAAGATATGGCACCATTAGTGCCAGTAAACATGATAGGTGTTATGCACTTGACTTCTGATGGCAAGAAAGTGCCAAAATCCCTTGAGACTGAAAGTAGCCTCTGACCAATGCAACTCCAAGTCTGAATCTCAAGAAGAAATTGACTCTGAGCCTGATAGGGGATATGAATTGAATATTCACCCAAGTGTGGAAGCCACATGCTCAAGGCCTAGGATAGTAACCTCTTGCAATTCATCTGAGAGTGAGGTGGACACAAGTGAAGATCTATCAAGTGAGTCTAAATCTGATATAAACAAAAATCAAAAACTAGGTAAGAAGAAGACGAGACATAAGTGACAACGCTATCGAGCTAATGTACGAGCTAGAATAAACAAAGAGAGATCCACTGCAGAATGGCTTAGTTATGTAGGAGCATATGACGCTCATCGGAAGTTAGTGGTGGATAATTGGGGAGAATACCTCCAAAGTGTCATGTGGTGTAGTCCGCAACCTCATGACATCGCCCAATTAGAAATTGAAGAGAAGCCAAAACTAAGTCGTACTGCGAGAAGGCATCAAAACCAAGAGTTAGCTCAGCAACAAAAGGAAGCAAAAATTAAAGAGAAAAGCATGGCACAACAAGAACCGGTAGACTTACACCCTGCACCCGAGCATTTCAAATGTTTTACCACGGGGGAACGTAAAGTCGTCTACACAAAAGCCCAACGAAAACCTACCAATGGGAGTAGCAGTGTCTACGATAGCCAGGTGGTAGTTAAGGAGATGGAACTAGCAGATCCAGGTGAGGAGTCTAAACCAATTTTTATTGCTCAAGACCTCACCAAGACGGAAGAAGCTACACTTAAGATACTTCTTAAAGAATTCAAGGACATATTTGCTTGGACATACCATGATATGAAGGGTGTTCCACCCAATGTGGTGTGCAACACACAATTCCAATGATTAGCACTGCTAAACCAGTCCAGCAATGTCCCTACCCAATGAATCCTAAGTATGCAAAGATTGTACAAGAGGAAATTGAAAAGCTTATAAAATGTGGATTCATATACCCTATTGAGCACTCAGAATGGGTTTCTCTGATAGTCATTGTATCAAAGAAGAATGGGAAACTCAATGTGCGTTGATCTCAAAAAGGTTAATGCAGCCCACTAGAAGAGATCATTACCCCTTGTCGTATTCGAAACATGTGCCTGAAAGAGTTTCAGGGAAGGAGGCTTATAGCTTTTTAGATGGGTACTCTAGTTATAATCAAATCACAATTGCAGTAGAGGACCAAGCTAAAACAACTTTTATAACGGAGTTTGGAGTGTTTGCCTTTCGCGTCATGGCCTTTGGCTTAACCACTGCACCTACAACATTCCAACGATTGATAAACACAGCCTTTAAGGAATATCTAAGGGACTTTTGTGAAGCCTTCTTAGATGATCTTTGTGTTTCTTGGGACGAGCACTTGATGTGTTTACGAAAAGTACTTGAAAGGTGTAGATTATATCGCATCTCATTGAATCCTTTCAAATGCCGATTTTGGGTTAAACACGGAGTTATTCTAGGACATATAGTGTCCAAAAATGGGATTTCCACCGACGAAAGTAAAATCAAGGTCATTTTGGAATTGCCCCCACTTACCAACTATAAGGGAGTCCAGCGCTTTATGGGCCATGTTGGTTATTATCAAAGGTTTATTTTATTCTTCGCTGAGATAGCTCGACCATTGTACAAGCTTCTCATCGAGTTTATTTGGACCGAAGATTGTGACCGTGCATATGAGTTATTAAAGAAGGCCCTGGCAAGTGCTCCAATCTTGCGAATGCCTAACTGGGATTTAATCTTCAATGTGCATATTGATGCATCAAACTTTGCTATTGGGTGTGTACTAACTCAACCTGGAGAACATAAACTTGACTACCCCATTAGCTTTGCCAGTCGTCGCCAGTTGAATAATGCTCAAATGGACTACACCACTACGGAGCAAAAAGGGTTGGCAATGATATATGCAGTAAAGAAATTTCATTTTATTACCTTCTTGCCACCAAGTTTGTTTTCTATGTGGATCATCAAGCATCGTCGTATCTGGTGAACAAACCATGCTCCACAAGAAGAATCACACGATGGTTGTTGATTCTTCTTGAGTTTGATTTCACTGTTGTTGTGAGACGTGGCAAAAAACATGTCATGGCTGATCATTTGTCTCACATACCTAATGGTGAAGCTCCTACGGGATGACCTGCCTGACACTTCCTTGTTCATGGTGGAGACAATGCCTGAATGGAGTGAGAAGATTGTTAACTTCTTGGTTAATGGTTTTCCACCCAAAGAGCTTCGTAAAGATCTAGCTCGAAAGCTGATCAAGGAATGGGAACCCTATTGCCTAATGGATGGGACTCTTTATAAAAGAGGAAAGGATGACGTTCTTAGGCATTGTGTCCAAGAGGATGAGCATCTTTATATTTTGCAAGAGGCACATATGGGCATAGCTGGTGGTCACTTTTCAGGAGACTTAACTGCGCAAAAGATATTGCAATCAGGGTATTGGTGGCCCACTATGTTCCAAGATGCATCACTTTTTGTGAAGGGTTGTGTGAAGGGTTGTGTGATGAATGCCAATACTACAAGAAACCCCAGCGAAAAGATCAGATGCACCTACATCCAATTAAAGTAAACCAACCGTTTGAAAAGTGGGATTTAGACTTTGTAGGTCCAATTAGCCCAGTAGCCCGTAACACACAATCTCACTATATTATTATGGCCACTGACTATGTGACCAAATGGGCTGAAGGGAAAGCGACACATAAGGCAAATGCGAGGACAACAGCAAAGTTCCTCTTTGAAAATATAATCACACACTTTGGTTGTCCTTTTGAACTTGTGAGCGACAAAGGTACGCATTTTATAAATGAAGTGATTAAGGAGCTCACAACAAATTTCATGATATCCCATTATAAATCTACTCCTTATTATCTGCAAGCGAATGGCCAAGCTAAGAGTACCAAAACAAGACCTTAATCTCTATTCTGGACAAAGACAGTTGAGGCTCATCGCACGGATTGGGATCTAAAGCTTACGTCAGCTTTATGGGCCTATCGTACTGTGTATAAAGTGGCTATTAATTGCACACCATTCAAGATGATATATGGCCAAGAAGTAGTCATACCATGGGAATTTGTCATTCCTAGTCTTCGTGTTGCTACTTAAGAGGGCTGGGATGGTAATCCCTTAGTAGAGCGTTCGTATATCCTTGAGCGGTTAGACAAAGAAAGATAATTGGCAGTGTACAATACCCTTGTAGAGAAGGATAGAAGGAAGAAATGGTTTTATTACCACCTGAAAAACAAGGACATCAAAGATGGGAATAAAGTCCTGATGTATGGAGTGCGTAACGAAAAGAAGAAGCTAAAATATGCTGGTAAGGGACCGTACAGAGTATGTGAAATTATCCCGCAAGGTACATCCGAGTTGAGACTCTCGACGGAGTTGAAACCATTGGATTCCTCAATGGGAGTAAATTCAAAAGATACTATGACCCCCTAAGCCAAGAGGAATTATATGCAATCCATCAAAAGAAGGTTGCTAAAGAACAGGCTGAGCTTAAGAAGAGACAGAGGAGGATTCACTAGAATCTGACCCGCCTCTACGATACCCAATTGAGATACAGAGTCCTTACGAGAAGGTGCTATATAATGCATTATTGGACACAGGAGCTCAACACAATTTGTTGTCATATGGAGTGTGGTGTTAACTTGGAAAACCACCCTTATCCAAGAGTACCATCCAAGTTAAGAGTATCAATAAGAAGAAAACCACTGTCTCAAGAATTTTGCACACTCTTGTTTCCTATGACAAGGGGACTGTGGTGATTCAATGCTTTTTGGTTATGCTGGTACCATGGAGGGAACTGTAAACTTAGGGCGCAAATGGATGTTAGCTTCCAAGTGTAATATTGATTGGGCAACCACTCAGGTCCCACACTTAAGCCATTAACTCTGGACAAAACTCTAAAATGGGAAAAATCACAAAGTCAAGTGGCTACACCATCTTTGATTGTTTGCCACCCCTCTAACACTTCAACGCCAAGAGTGGAGACAGGCAGTGTGGTCCCCAAGGCTCCGTTTACTTTACCGAAGAGTACATACAAATGGGTCCCAAAAGCTTCATTAATGGCTACCTCTACTGCCCAATCTCATTCAGACAAGAAGCCTCGTAGTAGAAAAGTAGCTACCCGCCCTAGAAAAGGCAAGGTAACATCATGTTGGATTCCTAAAATATTATTAGCAGCCCAAGGGTACTACAAAGGGAATGACCAAATTTGGGTCCCTAAACATAAGCTGAATTCCTCTGCATTGCTTGTAAAATCTTGTAAGCCAAATGTTGCCACCCCAACGACAATTCAAGACCGTGGTAAGGGAAAGGTAACGGAGTACTCCACACCACTTCTTCTAGAGCTAGTTTGGATTCCCAAATGATATTGATCGATACCACCTAGCTCAGGAAGGGGGGACTCACAAGAAGCTTCTAGCTCCTCATGCCATTCACACGTTGATATAGAAGTTTCGGCATGCTCTACACCTACCCTTGTCAATACCCACCAAGAAACCAATGAGTCTACGTCTCCCCTTGTAAATGTATCGTCAGAAACCATATCCTCCATTTGTTCATGGGAGCGTACACTACCATCTCTGCAACTTGATGTGGCCACAAGGGTCATAAAAAGCTATCTGCCCACATCACCACCTATAACCCACTGGACAAATTGGTTCCAAGGGGCTACAACATCATTGCAAAAAAAATGATCTACCCAAGGAAGGGGGGAGCATGTACTCGCGTTCGACATTCTATTGCTTCCTCCCTAACCTTCTCTCCTGACCATGTAACTTCCAAATTCAAGGGAATGTATATATGTAGCTTCATACATAAAAAGAAAAGGAAAAAAAATATAGTAAAAAGAGCAAGAGCACATTAAGAGGAGAGTTATCCGCACACAATTAGAAACATAAATAAACAGTGACCACAATGTGTCTATTCTAAGAACAATCTAATCCTACGAGCCTAAGGACACAAGAAATATCAAAGTCATAGGAGCCTTAATTTCTTTTATGCACGTGACAATTTTTATAAACAATGGTGACCTCCCTAAAGCAAAACTAGCATCAACCCTGGTGCCATGTTTACCACAAGGCCTTCTCCAGGAATCTACTAGCTCACCTTAGGCAAGGCTACCCCCTACCAACCCAGGGTATCGGTGTGGAGTGGAATACTCTTCGCCTACCAAGTGTCAATAGGGTGCAATAGGCCAACATGAAAGCACATAACAGACATACATTACCATTTTTTGTAGGCCTTTCTTTTTATTTTTTATTTATCTCTTTGGATTTTTGCTCCCAAATTATCATGCGTTCTTACATCCTTTCGACAAAGGGGTAGAAGCTATGTCTTAGAGGTCAACACACACGGCCAGGTTATTCAAGAATTAAGATGGTTTTAACCCTAGACCTAAGACAACCATATTCCAAGGTTAACTGAAGACATCATGCATTCCCAAGAATTTCTAACATAAGGTTAAACTCAATTAATGATTTACACTAACACCTTAGGCAACTTCAAAAACTAAGTAGTGCTTGATAAATTCCACGTGGTTATGCATTAAAGTTCATGCAATTAATTGAACAGTAAAAATGAAAGAGAGTGGGCATGGAAGAATTACACCTGTATTTTGGAGATCTCCTTGATTCGATGAGAAATGTCTGTAATTTGATGTAGATATCCATGTATGAACATTGCGGCAATCCCAAGACTATGAAAGCGAACCCACCTCAAACTTTTCAACCTATACAAAACACTAACCTACCTACCAATCACCACACTAATACTGAGGATCATGGTAAGAGGATGTTGTAGAGTCTTGGCTGTAGCCCTAAGGCTAAGCCTCTATCCACATCATCCAAATAAATAAAATCAGCCTCGGTAGTGCCATGAGTCTCATCCGTCCATTCATCGGGCATTAGATATATCTTCTTCATCCTCCCATCCACATAGACTCATCAAGAATGTAACTATGCGAGGATAGTCATCCTGTGGAAAAGTAAGGACTTGGGCTATCGGGGATACGTCCTCTACGAAGTAGGGGTCAGTCGTGGTTGTTTAAGTCTAAAAATTAGATGCTCTTTTTGACTACTTTTTGTCTTTAAGTTTGTCATAATCGGATGTAATGAAAACTGTCTTTTGGAACTGGATGGAAGTTAGAAGTCGTGGGAGTTTTTATCTATGGAGTAGTTCTTGGTGGTTAGAGGGGAAGATGAAAAAAAGGGTGTTTTTAATGGGGGATTCTCTGTGTAGTTTTGGGCGGATTTCTGAATGCAAGATGTAATGTGTCAATCTCTTTGCCAATCTACTTGTCAATTCAGTTGTCAATCCATTTGTCGCCAGTGCTGTCATTTAGTTTGTCAAATAGTTTGTCAGTAAGTCTAAAGTTCTTTTAAAGTTTTGGGAAAGATGTGATTAGCAACAAACACTTGGTGATCACGGTGTTTGTGATGAATTTCATGCACATCCTTACATTCTTCTGTTAATGGTGAGTGCTGCAAGATGAAGAGATTTATGTAGGCAATGGTTAGATTTTTTTTCATTCATGCATTTATAGTGGCGGGGGTTTGAGTTCGCTCTGGAGGATTCAGGGGAATCATCTCATTTCTATTTTACAAGGTCAAGAGCAAGGAGTTTGGGTTTGCAGTATCGAGGAGATGACCAACATCAACGATGATCGCATGAAGGAGATGACAGTGGAATGCCAACAAATAGTTCTGATGAGGATTCAGAGAATGCGGTGGTTAATTCAGGGGCAGCAACTCCAGGATTAGCAGGAGGATTTCCACATGTTTTAGCAACAGCAGTAATACAACACGCATTATTGCCTCGAAGACGGTTGCAATTCAATCCGTTACCGAATAGGAGAACCAACAGGCAGGTACTCCCAAATAGACCTTTTAACATGGCAGCAGCGGCTCGAGCAGATTTGCGCGTCAAATTTGGAAGCTTTTCAGAAAAGTCAAAAGAAGACCCTGATTGTCACGTAGCTCAATTTGAGACTCGATGGGCAGGCTAGAGGATTTGCCGGAGTATATGATGCGCAAGCCAAGATGTGCTAGTTTGAGGCAACATTTTGAGGGGAAAGTTGTACAATGGTTTAGTAATTTTGTGCCAGGATATTTTGCAGATTATGATGCATTGAGGATTGCATTTTTGAATCGGTTTCGGGTGGAAAAGACCGCCAATGATGTGTTGACAAAACTTAAAGCAGTAAAGCAAAAGAGGATGTTTGTGGAAGATTACACACAGAGGTTCAATTGGTATGTGAGAAGGCTCACTCCTCAAGAAAGGCCCACTGATGAGATGTTGGCAGCATATTATGTTAAAGGCCTCAGAAAGGAGTTGCGGAATGCAGTAGCTGGTGTTGATGTTGCGGGAGGAATGAATGAACTCATAAATACTGCAACTCGAGCGGAGAAAAGGTTTGGTTTATCAGGTTTGAGCTTTGGAAAAAGGCATTCAAAGAGGAAGAAGAAGAAGAAGGAGAAAAAGAGGAAGAAGTCAAGTGATGGCAGTACGAATGAGGATTCGGAGTCGGATTCGGAGTCGGATTCTGATACGGATTCAAGTTCAAGTAGTGATGATGATTCTAGTAGTGATTCAGAGTCAGAGGATATGGAGCATAAGAAGAAGAAACAAAAGGGGAAGTTAAGTAAGAAGTTAAAGGAAAAGACTAAGGAGGTGTCAGTTGAGAAGGCTGTGGAAAAGAAATTGAAAGAGATGGGATTTCAAAAGGAGTTAGAAAAGAAGATAGAGCACTGTGACATTTGTGTCAAAGATGGTCACAAAACCACGGATTGCTGGTGTAATTCCTGAAAGAATACAACAAAAGATGCAGCAAAATATGACACAGTCTCATGGCATTTTTCCAGAAACTCCGGATGAGCAGAGATCATTTGGAAATCAAGGATGGCAGAGGCCACAACAACCTTATCCGAATTGGAGACCATAAGGGAGACCACCATTTAGAGAGAATTTTAATCAAGGAGGAAGATCAAGATTTGGTGGATGGCAAAATTTTTGGCCATCATGGGGAAGGAATTGGAATCAACAACAGGGATGGTCACAATAGCAAAATTGGCAGCCGCCCCCAAATTGGAATCAGCAGAACTGGACTCCGTAGGGGTGGAATCAACCAAGACCTCCTCAGCAATTACCTCAGTTACCTGCGCCTCCTGTGCAGCAGCAGCAGAAGTGAATAAACCTCCTCAGAGTAATATGGTGAATGTGGATGTTTGTTTGGAAGCAAGAGCAGGTGGAGTAATGGCGGAATGTGGGATAACCTGTGACTGTTCGGAGTGTGTTGTACGGGATTCAGAAGTTATGGCAGTTACACATTCTAAGGCAAAGCTAAAGTCTCCATTGGATTGGGAGGAACAGAAGGATGTTCGTGAAGAAGTAACTGAAGGAATTTTGGATGTTCAAGAGAAAGAGGAAATGCAACAGAGAAAGAAGAAATCCTTCGATAAGGAGGAGCATAAGGAGGATAAGTCTGAAGCATTGTTTCAAGAGTTGTTGAATAGTCCTATCAGTTTTACATTGGATCAGTTGCTTTCATTGGTTCCGATGTTTAAGGATCGAGTTTATTCGGCTATGGGGAAGTCGAAAGTGTCTGGAATTTGGGCTATGTTGAATCAAAGTGTGGGCAGTCATCAGATTAGTCCTGAAGATGTGGATTTCATTGTTCCCATAGTTCAACTGGATTTTGATGATCGGAGATTTTCAACAGTTTTTTTGGATGGTGGATCTGGAGTCAATATTTTGTCAGAATTGGAGTTTTTGAAGATGAAGAATGTTCAACTTGAGCCAGCACCATTTCAGGTGCGCATGGCGGATCAGAGTCGGGTTCAACCTATTGGGATGCTGAGGAAACAATCTCTTATCATACAAGGTTTGCAGTTTCCAGTAAATTTTGTTGTTTTGCGGATGAAAGATGATGCAAATGCATATTCAATGCTGTTAGGAAGGCCGTGGTTTAGAACAGCAAAGCTCAAGCAGGATTGGGAGAAGAATGTGGTCACATTAAAGAAGGGTAAGAAAGTGATAACAATACCAATGGGATCTAAGCAGGACCTATCAAGGGCAGTGAAGCCAATGATGGCACAACCAATTAGTTTGGCGGAAGAAGTTGAGGATGATGAGGAAGATAATTTTTTGGCAGCCAATCCAATAGTGGTCCCTGTTTTTGAAGTGGATGTGGAACGGATTCTTGATAGATATGTTGATTATCCAATTCAGGAGGATGTGTTTTGTCAAATGGCTGACAGTACTTCCGAGAAGATTCCACAGATAAAGGAAGAAAAAACTGATGATGGTGACAAGGTGGAAGAAGTTGATGATGCTGCTGAGATCGCGCCTAAGGAGGCAATAATTAGAGCAGAGTTCTTGTATGATAAATTGATGGAGAAGGTTTCCAGAGTGAAGGAGGATGATTTGCAAGATTTAAATTTGGGATCTGTGGAGAATCCGAAGGTTGTCAAAGTGAGTGTCAACCTGGATGATGATTTCAAGGCCAATTTAAAGGTGTTGTTGCAGGAATTCATGGATGTGTTTGCTTGGGATTATTCTGATTTGAAGGGTATGGATCCCCAGCAGGTGTATAGGCATCAGATAAATTTAAAGGAGGATGCGGTGCCTGTGATCCAACAAAGGTACCAAATGAATCCGAATTACGCCAAACAAGTGAAGGAAGAGTTGGATAAACTTCTCAATGTTGGATTTATCATCCCAGTGGATAAAGCAGAGTGGTTGTCCCTAATTATGGTGGTGCCAGAGAAATCAGGGAAAATCTGAGTTTGTGTGGATTACAGAAAGTTGAATGCAGCAACCATTGCGGATCCATTTCCATTGCCATTCATTGATTCAGTTTTGGATGATGTTGCAGGGCATGAGATGTATAGCTTTCTTGATGGATTTTTTGGCTATAATCAGATTCCAATGGCAGAAGAGGACATTGAGAAGACAGCTTTTATCACTGAATGGGGAGCATTTGCTTATACAGTAATGAGCTTTGGTTTGAAGAATGGACCACCTTCATTTTCAAAGGTAGCTTTTAAAACTTTTGAACCATATTTGACAGAATTTATGCGGATTTTCATGGATGATTTTTCACTTTTTGGGGAGAAGATTAAACATTTAGAGCATTTAAGGAAATGTTTGGAGAGGTGCAGGATGTTTAGAATGGCTTTAAACCCGCACAAATGTGCTATTGCAGTTCAAAAAGGAAAGCTACTGGGTCACATCATATCCAAGGAGGGGATGTCAATTGATGCTGACAAGATTAGTGCAATTCAGAGGGCAATAGCACCAAATAATTAGTGCAATTCAGAGGGCAATAGCACCAAATAATTTGAAGGCAGTTATGTGGTTTCTTGGTCAAACTAAATGGCATAGCCGTTATTTGAGATATTTGGCTGATGTGTGTGCACCGTTGAGTCATTTGACCAAAAAAGATGTGAGTTTTGTGTGGGGTGAAGCACAGGAAAAAGCCTTTCAGATTATCAAGAAAATGTTGGTAGTTTCACCTATCCTTCAACCACCAAATTGGGAGTTACCTTTCCATATTTATGTAGATGCGTCGGATATGGCAGTCAGAGCTGTTTTGATGCAGGAGAAGGTTCCAGGATGGTTTATACCAGTGTATTATGCAAGTAGAATGTTAAATCCAGCTGAAAGGAATTACACTGTCACAGAGAGGGAAGCTAGGGGAATGATTTTTGCATTGGAAAAATTCAGGCATTATTTGTTGGGGAAACAAAGTTGTTTTTCATGTGGATCATCAAGCTCTGTTGTTTTTGGTCAATAAACCAAAGCAGGAAGGAAAGCTTGCAAGATGGATGCTTTTGTTGCAGGAATTTGATTACACTGTAGTGCATACTCCTGGAAATCAGCATGCAGTGGCGGATTATTTGAGCAGGCTGGAAAATGTCTCAGATATATCAGGGGTGTCGGATGAATTGCCAGATGCAGAATTGTTTCAGGTTCAAGGTCAAGCATATGACAACTGGTATGACCAAATGGTTTAGTTTTTGACCGATGGGGTATTACCTTCCAACATGATAGCTGATCAGAGAAAGAAGTTTGTTCTAAGGAGCAGACCATTTTTTATAATTGCTGGATCTTTGTATAGAAGAGGAGCAGATCAGATCATTCGGCGATGTGTGCCAGATGAAGAACAGAAGGCAGTTTTACAAGAAGCACATTTTGGTGTAGCTGGGGGTCATTTTTCGGGAGAGATTACTGGTAGAAAGATTATGCAACCTGGACTTTGGTGGCCATTATTGCTGAGGGATGCTTATTCATTTGCAAGAGAATGTGTGCAATGCCAGAAGATGGGCCAGCCAACATCCATGGATCGGATGCAGGATCATCCGATATTACCCCTTGAACCATTTCAAAAATGGGGTCTTGATTTTGTTGGGCCGATTAAGCCGAAATCCAGAAGAACAGGAGCAAGGTACATCCTGGTTGCAACAGATTATGCCACCAAATGGGTGGAAGCAGTGGCTTTGAAGGATAACAAGGCAGCTAGTGTGGCTGTGCAGGTGATTGAAGATGATGATGAAGCCGACAATGTATCAGAAGCCCAGAGTCGCGACACGGAGTCAGATGAAGGTATTGATTTGCATGCAGATGAGATGAAGGTTTGGCTAAAGCGGATTGGATTGTTTGAATTTGCACAGTTGCCTTGGTCTGCATGGCAGCAGAATCCTTATGCAGAACAGCAGATGCAGCATTTGAGAGAAAACAGGGGCTACATCACTGATGATAAAGAGGTAACGCCGCAATTAGTGGTTGAGGTGTTTAAGTTGCCTAATCAACAGGGTGCAAAGCTGAAGAAGATTACGGAGTCTATCATGAAAGGGGAGTTTGGGCCGCCACAAGGCACCAAGGGTTATTATATGGTGAGGAATGCAGAAAAAGTGAGAAGCAAGCATCTGTTTTGGTACTTGGATAAAATTTGTTTGCTGGCAAAGACAACATACATGTCCAAAGAGGCGTTTGCACCGTTATGGAATGCAGAGCGCGGGGTTCACATTGACTGGGCCTCATTTCTTTTTGAGAGACTGCAGATTGCGGAGTTCAAAGATAAGAGGAGATCATCGTCCCTGACAAAGCTTGTCCCATATTTGGGCGGTATTTTCAATCATGTGTTGCAGGTACCTGTGGGACCGGTGATAACGCTGTCAAAGGAGGCTAAGAAGCGGAAGCTGGAGTACGGATCTCCATTGGGTTCAAAGCAAAAGCCAGCGAATCGCATAACTTGGGTGACTCCGGAGTGTAGTGATGCGGTAGCCCAAGGGGGAGCAAGTAAGTCTACACTGTTTTGTTCTTTGCCAAGTGTGCCTCATGTAGGGTCAAAGGCCAAGACTTTCACTTTCATTCCAAAAAAGTTGGGGGAACAGTCGGGAGAACAGAAGCCATTTCAGTCTATGTCCAAACCTCTGATGTCACAGAGTTGGGCTAATGTCAATCTCCCTGGGGTATTTACTGCAAATGAGGCTATTAATAGCCTGGCGGAGTTAGGCAGATTTATTAATAATCAAGAGGCAATGCTTGTGTCTTTGGAGGGTCAGAAAGTGAATTCAGAGTAGTTAGGAGTATTAGAAAGGCAGATCCAGTTTCTTAAGGATCAGTTGGATGTAGCAGGAAAAGAAAAGGCTCAGCTTGAGCAAGAATTATCAAAATTAAATGAGCAGATGCAAGGGAAGATGGAGGAAGTGTTGCAAGCAGCTATGGAATTTGGTAGTTGGGCAGATGGCTTAAAAATGGCCATTGATGTGCAGTTCAAGTCCTTTGAAGACCGGATTGTGGAGCTTATGTCGGATAATAATTTTCTAATAAACAGACTGACTCCGTTGATCAGTATGGAGAAAGCAGTCTTGGAGGGGCAATCTGTTTACAGGTGTGCTGGTGGGGCTGAGGCGGATTTGGAAGAGTTGAAGAAAGAGGTGAAGCAATATACTCAAAAATTATGGAGTCATGCCAGCCGCATGTTTGAAGAACATTTGGGGGAGCCCATTGATAAATTTAGAATGTAGTTCGAAGCTGCCGGTGATAAGCGTGTTCGAAATGAAAATGAGGAGCTGAAGCGGACTGTGGGGCAGATTTGTAGCAGCAGTTGGAAGCGGAGCGAAAGGTCAATGTGGTGCAGTTGGAGTTTGAGGGAGAAGGATCAAGAGTTAAAGCAAAGGCAGACAAGCAGGATGAGCTTCAGGTTAATACTGTTGTTCTTATAGAGGCAGAGCCAGAAGCTGAGAAGACAAAGAAGTTGGAAGTTGAAGTGACAGTTCAAGATGCAATTACTGAGAAGGATAAAGCACAAAATAATCCGGATCAAGGGATTGTGGATCCGAAGTTAGCCCTTGGCTCAAGCCACCGAGCTCTGCCAAGTGTTTAAGGCTAAAAATTAGATGTTCTTTTTGACTACTTTTTGTCTTTAAGTTTCTCATAATCGGATGTAATGAAAAGTGTCTTTTGGAACTGGCTGGAAGTTAGAAGTCGTTGGAGTTTTTATCTATGGAGTAGTTCTTGGTGGTTAGAGGGGAAGATGAAAAAAAGGGTGTTTTTAATGGCGGATTCTCTATGTAGTTTTGGGCGGATTTCTGAATGCAAGATGTAATGTGTCAATCTCTTTGCCAATCTACTTGTCAATTCAGTTGTTAATCCATTTGTCGCCAGTGCTATCATTTAGTTTGTCAAATAGTTTGTCAGTAAGTCTGAAGTTCTTTTAAAGTTTTGGGAAAGACGTGATTAGCAACAAACAGTGGTTAATAGGTGAATTAGGCATTCTAATTCGTCAACATTTCCCTCACTGTGGCTAGTACATCTATATGACCCAATTCGGTTTTAATTACAGGATAGCACATGTGAAATATCCTTGAAAGGTACAGATGATACCTCTCACCAAAGGTGGGAGTGAATGAAGTGTGTGATGCTCATGCATCTGCCATATGTGCAAACATAGATATAGCATCAGTAGGTTCATGAAGATAGGTCAAGGACGGAATCTACATCAGGAAGGGGGGCATGTTAACCTATGGCGGACATTGAGACGTATTAATTTTTATGTCATATAATTATTTTACTTATTCTGAGTCATGGGCCGGGCTTGTCGGCACCACATGTAAAGGGTAAGCCGGCCATGTGTGGGCGCCCATGTGTGAACGGCCAAGCCACATATAAAAGTCAAATGTAACCTAAAACCTCTCATTCTCTAAGTGTTGAATACAAGGAGTGCCCTTGCTTCATCTTCTCCATCTCCTTCTCCAGCATGTGTGTGTGAGAGAGAGAGAGAGAGAGAGTGTGTGTGTGTGTGTAGCGATTGAGCATTGCGTGGCGGCACAAGGAGTGCCCTTGCTTCATCTTCTCCATCTCCTTCTCCAGCATGTGTGTGTGTGTGTGTGTGTGTGTGTGTGTGTGAGAGAGAGAGAGAGAGAGAGAGTGTGTGTGTGTGTAGCGAGATTGAGCATTGCGTGGCGGCATGGCTACAGTGACGAGGCGGCAGAGCGGCGGCAGCTCCTTCCTCATCGTGACGCGAGAATCCTTCACGACGGCGGTCTGAGCAGTGAGTGACACACCATTTCTCCCTCTTTTGAGCTTGCTGGTTTCCTGGTTGTGTGCTTGCAGCCATTCGTGGCTCGCACACATGGTGCTTGGCAAGTCCCTAGCTCCGACACATGCGGCAAAAGTGCACACCATTTAGAAATGCATTTTTCACATCCATTTGATGCATTTCCCAACCATTTGCTGTAGCCATAGCAATGACTGCTCTCACTGTTCCCATCTTTGCAACTGGACTAAATGTTTCATCATAGTCCAAGCCTTGGGTTTGTGCATAACCCTTAGCTACCAACTGCCCTTTATGGCGCTCAATGAAACCATCTGATTTGCATTTCACCTTATAAACCCATTTGCAACCAATGACATTTTTGCCTTGTGTGGTAAGGCAACCAAATCCCAAGTTTCATTTATGAACGAATGCGTCCATCTCAACATTCATTGCCTTCTCCCATACATGCTTCCCAATAGCTTCTGTATAGCATGTAGGTTCCACATGCTTCACCAAAGACCATATATGCATAATGCATAGCAAAGTCACGATATGTCAACCTGTCAATTGGATACCTGACCCTTTGGGACCTCCGTAATGCATGCAAATCACTCTGAACACCTGTCACTCTAGCATGTGGAGGCACACATCTATCCTGCCTTGCACCTGGTGTGTGTAAAACTGGTATGCCAAGTTCCTCATCCAAACTTTCTGAACTTGATGACTCATAACCTGTAATGCCAATTCCTTCAACCTTCTTTTTACCTTTATCCACACAGCACTACTCCCAGTGTCACACTCTCATGTCTCAAGCATCTTGACCATGGATGTATAGTACTACTCTCAAACTCTGCTGGCCCAGACATAGAAATAGAACTTGCTTGTGGCAAGTTCACATGCACATCAGCATCAACAGAATCAATGACACCCTCATCCTTTGCCTTGTACCAACTAGCAAGTTCATCAATCATCACCACATCTCGTGAGATAACCACTTGCCTAGTTTGTGGATTGTAACATTTATATGCCTTGTGATCCTGTGCATACCCAACAAAAACACACTTTTCTGCCTTAAGATCCAACTTCCTCCTTCTCTCATCTGGCACATGCACATAAGCTATGCTACCAAACACTTTGAGGTGTCTAATGTCTGGCCTAAAACCTATAAGATGCATCTCTGGCATACTTCCATGTATGGTTGCTGTGGGTGTCTTATTAAGTACATACACCATTCTGGCACATGCTTCTACCCAAATAATAGTCAAGCATGCTCTTTTCATTCAGCATTGCCTTGGCCACATCACAAATGACTATTTTTTCTCTCAGCAACACCATTTTGCTGAGGTGTGTACGTGCAAGTTAACTGTCTTCTTACGCCATGCTTTCTCAAAAAATTCTCAAAAGCATGTGAGGTGTATTCACCACCTCCATCTGTCCTCAAACATTTTATCCAAGAGCCATATTGCTTCTCTTGAAGTCCATAAACTTTCCCAACACTTCACTTTTCTCTCTGTGAAAGTAAATCCAAGTCATTCTGCTGAAATCATCAATGAATGTCACATAATACAAGCTGCCTTTAATGGATGGGTTTTGTGCAGGTGCCCATACATCACTATATGAACTATCTCAAGTGGCCTGCTACTCATGTTGCCTTCTTTAGGAAATGGTAACCTTGCTTACTTTCCAAACTGACAAGCATCACAGACATGCATATTCCCATCATACTTGAATCTAGGTAGCCCACTAACAATGCCTCTTTGCTGCCTGCATGTTCTTTAACCTTTGTATGTTCACATGTCCAATCCTTTTATGCCACATGTCAATGTCCTATACCACATTTCGGCTTTTAGAAAACATGGCTGATTTCAACTCCGGAATCCCAGCATCCAACTTAAATAACCTGCCTTCTTTCTTGCCTTTGACTCTACATCCATTTTTGAAATCCTCAATGAAGCATCCATGCTCATTGAAACGAACCTGTAAACCTTGTTCCACCATTTGACCACTTTTTGTAATAGAAGGCACATACAAGACATTTACCATAGACTTTGTTTCACCATTGTGCATCACCAATGGTACACTTCCAACATGAGTGATAGCATGTTGGGAATCATCACCTGTCTCCACATAGCCTTTCACATCCATAGGCTTCATATGTTCAAACCATTCGCCATGACAAGTCATATGGTTTGATGCTCCAAATTCCATATACCAAGTGTCATCACAGTCACCATTTGTCATCATAGATCCCATTTGTCATATCATCCATCTAACAAGTGATTTGCGCTACTATCATTATTGCTTGATGCAAAATTTCCACCATTTGTCATCATCCATCCCACAAGTGATTTGCGCTACTATCATTACTGCTTGATACAAAATTTCCACCATTTGCATAATTTCCACCATGTTGTGCATAATGTCCACCATGTTGTGCTCTACCCCCTCTCAAATCATTTTGTTTACAGTAACAATCACGTGCCATATGACCAAACTTCCCACAGTAATGGCATTCATTTAAATCCATCCACTCACATCTCATCCATTCACATCTATCCCGATTCACATCACATCTCATCCACTCACATCACATCCCATCCATTCCCATCACATCCATTTCACATCACATCAGATCCATTCACATCCATCACATTCATTTACATCACATCCATTTACATCCATCACATCATGTCCATTCATATCCATCACATTCATTCTCATCACCATCCCATCACATACATTCTATCCACATTACATCACATCCACATCATATCTCATTCATTCTATCCACATTACATCATATCCACATCATATCTCATTCATACACATCCCATCTCATTCATCCACATCCATCCATCTCATTCATCCACATCCATCCAATCATTCACATGCACGACTATCCATATCTATCCATACATTCACATCTATCACTTCACATCCACATATATTCACATCACATCACATTTCATCCATATCTCTTTACATCACATCACATCACATCTCATCCACATCCACATCACCTTCATATCCACATCCCTTTACATTGCATCACATCTCATCCATATCCACATCCCTTTACATTGCATCACCTTCATATCCACATCCCTTTACATTGCATTACTTCTCATCCATATCCACATCACATTCACATCCACATCCCCTTATATCACATCACATCTCATCCACATCCACATCACATTCACATCCACATCCCCTTACATCACATCACATCTCATCCTTATCCACATCACATTCACATCCACATCCCCTTACATCACATCACATCTCATCCACATCCACATCACATTCACATACACATCCCCTTACATCACATCACATCTCATCCACATCCATATCACATTCACATCCACATCCCCTTACATCACATCACATCTCATCCACATCCATATCACATTCACATCCGCATATCTTTTCAGTACATCACATCTCATCCACATCCACATCCACATCACATTCACATCCACATCCCCTTACATCACATCACATCTCATCCACACCCATATCACATTCACATCCACATCTCTTTTCGGCACATCACATCTCATCCAAATCCACATCACTTTCACATCCACATCCCTTTACATTACATTCTTTCACATACACATCCACATCCATTTACATCACATTCTTTCACATACCCTCTCATCACATTCTCATCTCATCATTCACATCCACATCCATTTACTTCACATCCACATCCATTTACTTCACATCTCATCCACATTCATTTTTATCACACCACATCCTATCACATCCCATTCACATCTTATCACATCCATTTACATCTTATCACATCCTATCACATCCCATTTACATCTTATCACATCCTATCACATCCCATTTACATCTTATCACATCCATTCACACCCTATCACATCCCATTCACATCTTATTCCCATTTAGTAGCTTTTCCTACTTCTTAGATAAAGGTTCTTTTTCTCGACGACTATTTCCATATTCTTTCTCAATTTCTCAAATGAAATATATTCAATATTCCTCTTTTGAATAAAAGAATTCATGGGATTTACAAAAATCAATTCTACCCATATTCCCACTTTTGATAAATATTCATAAATTCAATTATACTAAAAATTTCTCTTTTTTGATTTAATTTCTTGGATCTCAATTACCATGGGAATTCCTCATTTTACATTTAATTGCTTGATTTCTAAATGTCACGGGGATTCCTCTTTTATCATCAAATAAATTTATCTAAAATTTCTCTTTGAATTTAAATAAAATTACCCATTAATTCAATATGCTAAGAATTCCACTTTTCTTATTTAAATGATTGAATTCCAAATGTCATGGAAATTTCTCTTTTATCATTTAAATATTTCTTATGCATAAAATAAATTTATCTAAAATTCATCTTTGAATTTAAATAGGTTATGCTATGGAGCAAAAAGGTTATAGATGCTATATAACCCTACCACTCATGAGATGAGAGTAAGCAGAGATGTTATCTTCAATGAGATGAGTAGGTGGTATGCACCATAGTGAAGGCAACAGAAGATGCTAATGTAAGAAGTGCTGATGTTGCACCACATGTACAGCAGCAATCACAAGTGTGCTGAGTGGACCTGGGGTGTCCTCGTGCACAGTGGATCCAATGTTAGCCCATGGTCCATGGTCACGAGGTTGATAAATGCACGTACACATGTATCACGTAAAGGGAAGGAAAAGGTAGATAAACCTTTTATGCCTGATCTGTCAACAGGTAATTTTCTAGATTTTTAGAAATTTTTAGATTATGGTCCAATTAAGGTTCCTATGGGCCAATAGGATTAATCCAAGTGTGGGGAGGAGATAAATCCAATGAATAAAAGAAAATACCCAAAAATGAGTAAATGCCCACATAAGATGAAGAGTTGATTGAGTATAAGGTTTATTAGTTAAAAACTATGAGATATTTTGGTATAATGATACATTTTTGACACCTTGGTAAGGAGAAGGGGGACTTCAAGGAGGTGCCTATTTCACACATGTGGTGGAGTTTTTAACTCAAAAAAATTGTGATATTTTTATCTCTCCTCTCTCCTAGATCAAACCAAATCAAAAGGGAGCCAAACTAGATCCAAATCTTGTCCAAATTCAGCCAAACTGAACCTGGAAAATTCTAGAACCTAGTTGGACTTGGTTAGAGGCCTCCCTCACCTATAAATAGATCCTTAGTCTTTTGTAAAAAAATTTGTGAACTATACCATGGCAGTATTATACTAAAATAATGATATTTTTTATTATCCCTTAAAAATCCTCTACTTTTGGAGAGAGTGGAGCCTCTCTCTCTCTTCAACCATCCTTGGAGCTTTCCTTTCAACACACTAACTAATTGATTGGTTGGGGGCTTCTTCTATGATAGAGAAGCAAGAAAAAACAAGAAGTAAAGTGTAATTTTATAGTTTTTCTCTTCTATTCTCAATGTTTTCACTTCTCAACCCCTCTCAAGCTTGAGAAGTTTCTTAATTAAGTGTTTATAATATAAATCAAGCTTTTCTTAAGTGTTGTAATGAATAATTAAGAAAAGTTTACATTTATCCTTAAATTAGGATGCTTTTTATGTTTATCTCTCTCTCTCTCTCCCCCAAAGAATGGTCATTCCTATGACCAATTCTCTATTCAATTGATGCTTCTCATGGAGAAATTCTCTATTCTCTATTCAATTGATGCTTCTCATGGAGAAATTCTCAATTCACAAATCAAACTCTAGGCTTGTGAGGCTAGAGGTTAAGAAAATGGTTTTTTATACTTATATGCTAGTAAATTATGGTAATATTATGAGTTAAATCCATAAATTGGATTTAAGATTAAAAGATAGTTATACTATCATAATTACATTACTAAGTCTTATTCTTTTCAAAAATATTAAAATTTGTTAGTAATAGCAGCGAAGCTATGGCGAAAATTTTAAGAAATTGGTACATAATTCATTCTTATGCATAACGTGAAAAGAGGACTTCCTACCATATTCTAGGATTGAATATCCTAGGCTAAAAGAATGATTTTCATCACATTCAATGGAAAACTAATTTTTAAGGTTTATGTATAATTAAATAATTAAGAAAAGAGAAAATTATGATAATTCTATTTAAATGATAAAAGAGGAATTCCCATGACATTTGGAATTCAATCATTTAAATAGGAAGAGTGGAATTCTTAGCATATTAAAATTAATGGATATTTTATTTAAATTCAAAGATAAATTTTAGATAAATTTATTTTATGCATAAGAAATACTTAAATGATAAAAGAGGAATTCCCATGACATTTGGAATTCAATCATATAAATGGGAAAAGTGAAATTCTTAGCATATTGGAATTAATGGATATTTTCCATTTTGATGAAAGTAACACTTTTATAATAAAAAATATTCTTTTATGCATCTATTTATGCATAAAAATCCATTTTGATGAAAGTAACACTTTTATAATAAAAATATTCTTTTATGCATCTATTTATGCATAAAAATCCATTTTGATGAAAGTAACACTTTTATAATAAAAAATATTCTTTTATACATCTATTTATGCATAAAAATCAATATTAGTGAAAGTAACACTTTTATAATAAAAATATTCTTTTATGCATCTATTTATGCATAAAAATCAATATTAGTGAAAGTAACACTTTTATAATTAAAAAAATATTCTTTTATGCATCTATTTATGGATAAAAATCCATTTTGATTAAAGTAACACTTTTATAATAAAAAAATTCTTTTATGCATCTATTTATGCATAAAAATCAATATTGATGAAACTAACACTTTTATAATTAAATAAAATTCTTTTATGCATCATTTTATGCATAAAAATCAATATTGATGAAAGTAATATTTTTATTTTTTTTAAAAAATTATTTTATGCACCTATTTATGCATAAAAATTAATATTGATGAAAGTAACACTTTTATAATTAAAAAAATTATCCAATATACATATTTCTATGTATAGAATTTAAATCTAATGAAAATCACTCTTTTATAATAATAAAAAATAATCAATATGCATTTTTCTATGCATAGAATTTAAATCTAATGAAAATCACTCTTTTATAATAATAAAAATTAATCAATATGCATCTTTCTATGCATAGAATTGAAATCTAATGAAAATCACTCTTTTTTTAAAAAAAATTATCAAGCATTGTTGTATAGAGCCAAGGTTTGATATTCTTGTACTAGAGTATATGATGAACATGTGTGCATGAGCATGCTTCAAACTGGGTAAAGGAGGGTCATTTTTGAAGTAGGCATGGAAAACAACATAAGAGCTAGGAATGTGATGTTTTTTGAAGTAGGCATGGAAAACAACATAGTGGATATATGTCCATGTAAAAACATCACATTCCTAGCTCTTTACATGGACATATATCCACTAGCATAAGAAAAAGAAACATATCAAATCTCATGAAAAAGGAAAGTTTATAGCTAGAGATAGGCATCATAACATCTTTTATGGGCTCTCGGAAGGTCAAAAAGCGACATAAAAATGGATACTTTTTCTTTTAATGATGGTGATTTGTGATTAATTTGAATATCTAGTCTCTCAGCATGCATTCACATATTCTCGTTGATTTTTTTTTATTCTTTTGGATTTTTTAGAGTTTAGTGTTTATTTTTCTCATTTTTAAAGCTAAATTTATAAATTTTTAGTATAATTTAGCATAAATTATTAAAAACTCAACCATATCAACCCAAAATATGTCAATTGATATTGAAGGACCCAAGTTATTATTTTTTATCACTTTTGTTCATACTTACTTTGTTCTTTCTGTCAAAACCTTTGTCAGGCCTCTAGCCACATTTTATTTGTGTTGTTTGCATGTTTGCATTACAAAAAAGGGAAGCTTATAGCGGATTATTTGTTTGGAAGAGAGACTTTTCTCTACTTTTGATTTTTTACTCCAACTATAGTGTGTTTGGTTGATTCACAGGTAAGCCAGGAAGCATAATCATAGCCTTTTTTTATAGCAATAGTAAGTCTCAATGGATACATAATAGTCTATGGAGTCTATAGTGGCTAGAAATTTATTATTCGCAAGAGGTCAAGGAAGTACTCTAACACCTTGGGAATGTGAGTCTTAGAGATTCAAGAGTTGCAGGAAATGTACCACAACATGTGGGACTTGGACGTATGATCATGATGAAAAAATTAGCATTTAGAGCTTGGAAAACTTAACTTACCCTTGCTTCATAAAAGCTTAATCCTTAAAGCTATCCTCTACATCAACATACCTAATGCCATTTCTTAGTAGGGAAGGTGCTAATTATGATTATGAATGGCTAGAGAATGATTCTTGGGAGGATGATACTCAAATTCCATATAAGAGGATGCCTCATGTTCACAACAACCGGAAGAGCATGAAGCATAAAAAAGGTACAAGCTATTTAGAGAAGCTATTCATAGAGAATAATCAAAAGCTCATGATGGTATTGCTATTTTACTATAGATTCTTTTGAGAGGATGCTAGACATAGTATACTTGGAGACAAGCAAAGAGGGCAACCCATGGATGAACTGCAAATCCTCTTCGAGGCTACAAGCAACCACTTTTTACCCCACTTACCCTTATGATCTCACTCTTGCAATGACTCCATGGTGGTTATAGCTCCATGTACGTGGATATGAAGGGGTATGAGGCGAAAAGGCATAGGGTAGGTGAAGAGGTACGGTTAAGGATGAGTTCACATGTAGTGCGTGCACACACGGGCTAACAAGTACTTTATGTTACCATCCTGCATAGCTAATACCTCATTCCCAATATGAGCAATAATCCTCCAATAGGATGAGCTGTGTCATCCCCTGTCTCTAAATAACTTGGTTTTTCCAAGTTCTTCATATCTCTAGGCTCTTGAGTCCACATACCATACATCATTAGCATTCGTGGATACATCTACAGTCACTTTATTTACCATGTGTTGCACAACAAATAAATGCTATCTTCAACATGCTTACTTGAAGACGTATAATTGTTTTGCTACAATTCCCCATTCTTCTTGTCACTCTGCTTCTTGCGACATTCTATAGAAAAATGACCTAGTTTGCTTGAAGACGTATAATTGTTTTGCTACAATTCCCCATTCTTCTTGTCACTCTGCTTCCTGCGACATTCTGTAGAAAAATGACCTAGTTTGCCACAATAATAGCAATCTCTAGAACTTGTTCTTGATTGTTGTCTTTTCCAATTATTATGACCCCTTTGGCTCCCCTTACCTTGAGATTGGTCTATGATTGTTGTTGTTGCTACTACGAATCATTCGACTATTGTGTTGTCCATATTTCTGGTTTCCATGTTGCCACCACCTTGGCCTCGGCCATGACCTTTACCTAATTGGAGTAAAAAGACTTTGATGTGTTGTTTCTTTGTAAAGAAGAGTCCTCACCTAGAGACTTTTTTTCTATGCTTATTAGCATAGACCAGCATAGACACTAAGTCCTGAAAGTTGGGAATATTCTCCTTGATTGTAATGGAGATCTTGAATGGCTTGTACTCTTTGCCAAGCCCATTTAGACAGACGCTAACTAGATCATCATCT
The DNA here is from genome assembly GCF_041138505.1 of Cibotium barometz. Classification (NCBI taxonomy): domain Eukaryota; kingdom Viridiplantae; phylum Streptophyta; class Polypodiopsida; order Cyatheales; family Cibotiaceae; genus Cibotium; species Cibotium barometz. Next base: position 55,722,818 of record NC_141070.1, read on the forward strand.
TTCATCGATACATTGATAGACCCAAGGGATTCAACAATTCCCTTGATCTTTAAAGCACATTCATTGATAGACAAGCTTTTCTTCTCCTCCACAGTATGCAACTCTTATTTTAGCTGCAGTTTCCTTACCTTTGTGTTGGTTTAGAACATTTACACTAGGTTATGCCATGAAACTCTTATTTTAGCTGTAGTTTCCTTACCTTTGTGTTGGTTTAGAACATTTACACTAGGTTATGCCATGCAACTATTGGGGTGTTGGCATCTTATGTATGTTCTATCAATATGACACTGATTGTTGAAAGCCAATACATAATTTTCCTTGCACTTTGGTTCTAATCCGTGAATGCCTTTACATCTACTGGAGTGGCATTCTCTTCAAGAAACTATGTGGAGACTCCTTGTTGTCTCCTTTGACATAGTCCCAAATCCTTTAAATTGGTCATTCTAAACTTCTAAGCATGGAAGTTGTTCTTGTCTAGCTTCTCACCTGATAATTTGATTGAGTATGTTAGACATATTTACCTACAAACAACCAAAAACCTGTAAACAGACAATTTTTGTATGTAACTTGTAACACAACAGTATCTTCTGAGGGACTAACACAGAGCACCAATACTTCTACACAACCTGTATGTCACCAAATGTGTCCATAGTACATGTACATACACCCAAGATTAGTAACACATGTGTAAACACTATCTGCACTCACACAAAATACACTGATGAATTACATTTACCAGGTTTCAAGTAGAGACAATTCTAAACCATAACTTCCTAGAATTGCCCAAAAAATTCATTGTAGTGGTCAAAATGTAGTCAAAACTCAGATCTACCCGCAAAACTTCAGTACAAAGTACTACGCACCACATAGGCACCTTTATGCTCCTCAATCGGAGATGTGTAGCTCCTAAAGCTACCTAGGGGTGTCATACCTAAACAAGAAGGGAAAGAGATAATGATGCTCTTACCTATGTACCATTGCCTTTGCCTTCGTATAGCTTCCTTTACTTGCCACTCAAATCCTTAACTCAAACCAAGCTCTGATACCATGAAAAGATTGCGGGAGGAGAGAGAGCTTGAGCTCTTGTAAGCACACACACACACCTCACACAACAATGGTATTATGGGCTACCACACCTCCAAGAGGGAGCTCAATGCATTCACCTAAGGGAAGAGAAATAGATCACAATGAATTGTCGTGGTGGGGCACTTACCAATGCTTCGAACTTGAGTCCCTTGAGGCCTCCAAGCTCACTTGTCAAGCTCCAAACTTCCAAGCTCTACCTCTATGCTGTCATCATAGAGTTGCTCACACCATCGCATAAGGAAATCACTCTCTCTCACTCTCCCACACATGCATGAATCATACAAGCCTAGAAGAGGCACAAATGCTAGAATGCTCTCTCTCAATCTCTCTCAAGACGCAAAGAAGATCTCTCAATAGCACAAAGGGGATTGTCTTTTCATTATGAGAAAATGCCTTATATATAATTGGCCCTTATTCACACTTGGGCGCCCAAAACTTACTTAACTAAGGCCTTGGGTGGCCAATATCTCATGATATACAACTTTTATAGTGCCTTTTCATGACACTTATTAATGTCATCAACAATTGGAGGAGCATACTTGTTAATCCAAAATGGGATTAACATCCCCCCTTACCTTATGTAGGTTCTGTCCCTCAGAACCTGTTTTACCGAGGTCAAAAGACTTGATCACCAAACTCATGAGACAGTAGAAGTTTTAGGGTGACTGAAGCTTTTTGAGGGTTCTTCTAAATGCTGAGTGTGAACACCAAAACCTTGTGTCCACCATGTCTTCGAATGTGACATGCATGTATGTAGGAAGACACCGCAACAACAGACGATGATAATACAGCATCATACCCCTGTCAGATGGGCCTTGATTCATGTCAAATTACAGTTGTTTAGCTTCATATCCATCATAGGGCTCTTTGGGTTGATCAATCAGGACCATGAGCAATTTTAAAAATCTAACATTGGCCAACAATTGCTGGGTCCGGGATATGGCGCCATGCTTGTATCCAAGTGAGCATCTGTTTTCTTTGCTCCCATATATCTGTAAAGGTTGCTAGCATGAAGATTAGGAAATTGTTAACAGACATGTTAGTCGCACTGCTTGGCCTCCTCAAACTCCAGTGGAGTCCATCTTCTCTTTAGTGGCATGTATAATGGGTTAACTTGTTGAGTTCGTAGCGCACGAATATAGACTTGGCTGTATTCTGGAATTGTTAAGAATTCCTTTCTCCTGTCTGGTTGTATTCCAAAACCTTCTAAATTTGGATGTGCATCATCTATGATGATAGTGACATAGCCCCCTGTGAAAGTAATAATTGATCATGAAGGTAACAATTCGGATTTCTAGCATGTCGGCCAATAGTGGATTGGCTAATTTTATCTGTCGTGCCACAATGTACCCTCTCCAGCCAAAGGGAGCATCTATTTTCTTTGCTCCCATATATCTGTAAAGGTTGCTAGCATGAAGATTAGGAAATTGTTAACAGACATGTTAGTCGCACTGCTTGGCCTCCTCAAACTCCAGTGGAGTCCATCTTCTCTTTAGTGGCATGTATAATGGGTTAACTTGTTGAGTTCGTAGCGCACACATATAGACTTGGCTGTATTCTGGAATTGTTAAGAATTCCTTTCTCCTGTCTGGTTGTATTCCAAAACCTTCTAATTTTGGATGTGCATCATCTATGATGATAGTGACATAGCCCCCTGTGAAAGCAATAATTGATCATGAAGGTAACAATTCGGATTTCTAGCATGTCGGCCAATAGTGGATTGGCTAATTTTATATGTCGTGCCACAATGTACCCTCTCCAGCCAAAGGGAGTAGTTCTTCTAAATTTGGGTGAGGTGCTTGTAGAGGGTATGGTACATTAGGCTGTTTTGTTGGTGTGACCTCGGAGTAGGTTCGGGTAGAATTCTTCAAGTTGGCTCAAATGGTGTTATTTGCATTAATACCTTGAACATCAGCTTTGGCTTTAACAATGGATTGCCGGTTCAAATGAAGCCTTCATATTCTACACCACACAATGACTCCAAACCTGTATCATCAGTAAAAGCTTCAATACTATCTTGGGGAACATTATAGCGTACCTCCTAAGGTTGTTGTTTTGGGGAGATGGGTGAGGTATCTTCTTGGGGGTGAGAGGGTTAGTGGGAAAATCTATATGTTGAGGAGTGAGAGTAGAAAATATGCAGTTGGCCCGAGACTTGTTTAGTAGGTGAGGCATTAGGATAGGGATCATATAAGAATTTTGCTATTGTTTGTGACCATTTGGTGAAATAGTCCGTGGCCATGATCATATATCGAGCTTGTGTGATGGATGTGCCATTGGACTAATAGGTCCAACAAAATCTACCCCCCATTTTTCGAAGGATTGTCTTACAATAATAGGGGGTGAGCGGCATCTTGTCCCTTTGTTGTGGGATAGCGAATGGCTGACATTCTTCACACCTTTTGACAACTTCTATGGCATCTTCAAACAACGTAGGCCACCATAATCCTCTTTGAATTACCTTGCAAGCCGTGATCTCTCTAGCAAAATGTCCTCTTGCTATCCTTGAATGAGTTTCATCCAATATCGTGACGAACTCATCTTCTCTCACACATCTTCTTAGGACATTGTCTTTACCTAGCTTATATAGTTCTCCCGCAATTAATTGATAAGATGCAGCAAGCTTGATAAGCTACCGCATTTTATCTTTGTTCAAGGGTGTTTGTTGTAAAAAACCATAAGCTAGATAATCAGATATCTCCTCACTCCATTCGGGTACCATGTCCAGTTTGAACAAACAAGCATCCGGGATGTCATCATCAACACCAGGTGCTGGTTCCCCATTTGGAATTCTTGACATATGATTAGCTAACACATGCTCTGTGTCCCTTTCCTTATTGTAACTGTAACGTCGAATTACAAAAATAATAGCAACCAATGTGTAATTCTTCCCGTAGTGTAAGGCTTATTCACTAAGTATAATAAGGCTTGATATAGTCCATGAAGAATACAATTTTGTTGGCCAATAGGTAATGCCAATACTTCTTGGCAGCGTAAACCATGGCTAATCCTTCTCTCTCTATAGTGGTGTAATTCACCTTTGTATCATTCAATTAATGAGACTAGTGAAGCAGACTGGATAGTCCAATTTGAACTCACTGGGTTGGGCTAGTATGCATCCAATAGGAAAGTTTGATGCATCAATATGCACATGAAATATGAGGTCCCAATTGGGGGGTTGTAGAATTAGCATGCTAGCCAGTGCTGCCTGATTCAATCGATCATATGCTTTATGGCATTCCTCAGTCCATTCAAAGACAATGAGTAGCTTGTACAATGGCCTGGCGATTTCAGCATAGAAAATTATAAAGCGACGGTAATACCCAATGTGGCCCATAAATATTTGCACACCTTTGTAATTAGTGGGCGGTGGTAACTCCAATATCAACTTGACCTTGTGGATATGCCATTCTTCGAGACAATGTGTCCCAATATCATGCCATGTTTGACCCAAAATTGGCACTTTAAAGGGTTTAGGGATATATAATATAATCGTCATCGCTTGAACACCTTCCTTAAGCAAGCTGGATGGTTCGCCCATTGAGAGTGTGCACACTGATCATCAATGAATACCTCCAACAACTTCTACAAGTAGTCTTTAAAGGCTATGCACATCAATCGTTAGAATGTTGCTAGGGAATTGGTGAGACTGAAGAGCATGACTTTGTATGTAAACGTCCCCCACATGAAATTTGTCTTATGCTGGTCTTCTGGTGCTACTGACACCTGATTGTAGCCTGAAAATCCATCCAAGAAGCTGTAAGCTTCTTCAACCACTTTGTCCAAAACATGTTTCCTATAAGGCAATGGATAATGGTATTTCCTAGTAGCTGCGTTGACCTTTTTAAGTTCGACACACATACCCTAAGTTTCCCATTCTTTTTTGGCACTATTACGATTGGTGACAACCAATCCGACATCAATGAGTTTATCTATTTCCTCCTTTACAATTGTCGCATACTTAGTATTCATTTTGTATGGTTTCTGTCTGGTTGGTCTTGATCCTTCCATGATTGGAATCGTATACTGCACTACCTGTTATATGCACATTATGTGTGCATATACTAGGAGGCTAACCTACATTAGGCTTGTGAGCATGATGAGCATTGGAGCATGGGAACAAGGTCTAGTGGAGCATGGGTTAGGACTAACCTTAAGGGTTAAGGTTAGGGTCAGGCATCCAAGGGTCACACATGGGAAATGGAGAATCAAGAGTAACTTGAGGGCCCTCCTATATAATAGGGGCATGGGGCACACTCAAGGGGGGCTTGAGGGCTTAAGGGCTTGAGGCTTGGTTATGTTATGCTCTCTTGTGTAGAGGATCATAACTACTCACCTACCATTTCACACTGTGACATGAAAAATTGATATCTTTCATTTTCAATTTTGTACATATTTTGATGGTTTCTCAATGGTATTAAGGTGGAAGCTTGTCCAAGAAGATTGCGGCGCCCGCAATGGAATAACGGCATGGTGATGCGGCGGCTTGGCGGCTACCCTGATAACAGCATTCTATCTTCAAATATAATGGTTTTACTTGATTTAGGGTGCACACATTGTAAATGCCACAAGTATGCTTGATAAATACTTTGGTATGGTAGATAGGCTAGTGATGTGGAAAATAAAAGTGGGCCTTCATGCTCACATGTATTATTAATATAGTATTCACCATAAGGCTACAAGTTGGGGAGTGTGGAATGTTGATAAAACGTGGTGCTCATGCTAGATCAAGTGTGTGGAGAGGAGAGACTCAAAAAGTACAAGAACAAACTCTTGCTTATTAAGTTATTTATGCATACAACTAGGCTTTGCTCACATACAAAATGCCTCATGGCCTCATCTTTAAATAGATGAGCTTGTGGACCTTAAGTCCATTCACACTCACACCCTTCTCTCACCCTTCTACATAACCTTAGTCTCTTAATACCCCCCCTCAATACCAACTATGGAAGGATGGAATAGGTGGTACTAGACATAGGATGCCTTTATAACATTAGGCGTACAAGGTTTGAATATAGGTGTGGTTATCTAGGATTTACAAAAGAGTTCCTAGAGCCTTAGAGGCTAATACAATGTTGCCATCTAAGTCTTTATTTGTTTGTCGTTGATGAAGATGTACACCTCAATGATGGTGCACTCCACTCTTTGTGTTTGCTTGACTTCTTGTAGATGACATGCTTTAGACGTACATGCCATTGCTTCCACCACATGCTTTCCACCTTGACCATTCTCACACAATGATCATGACAAGGCTGCCACCCTTGCTTAAATGGTTTGCTTTTAGATGGTCCTCCAACATGCTTTATGTTTCCTTGAATAATATATCTTCTCCATGAGTAATGAGGTAGATTTAAATGGGAAAGGAAAAGGGAGGGTCTTACCACTTGCCTTATGGATTGGTCAAGGGCAGTGTCTACTCCATAATTACAACAAGTTTTGTGCATGATACCCTTTAGGGTTTGAAGTTACAAGCTTAATGAGTAATTGGTTGAGGTAAATACTCAAACAAATAAGGTTTATCATCTTTGGCTCAACAAGGAGAGGACATGGCTCATAATGTTGCCAATGCCTCTTACAAAAGTAATGCCAAAAGATGCTTAAAATCATGACAACCAACAAGGTAGAGCATTTAGGGATGCTATGCTTAACCTTACGACTCATCTTAGATGATGAAAGTGCAGAATATGCAGCGGAATGAAGTGCCTTGGGCTTGGGAAACGAGAACATATGGCTTATGGCATGCCTATGTCTTTTACAAATAAGAGCCTCAAGGGTAATACACATAAACATTGAAGATGAGCACTTAACGTACATGTGCCCAACTTTAAGAACACTCAAAAATCTGAGTTTTATGATAAAAAACCAGAATTCTTCAACCTCTTTAGCTTATGAGATGAAGATAATTGGTTCATGGTTGCACCATTTCTCTTTGGAAGAAAGGGGTTGACGATGAAGACTTGAATGTGGCACTTATGGTGTGTGCCCGGCCTCCATGTTGATGAAGAAGAGCCTCCTTAATGTAAATGACCTCCTCCTTTGATGGTTAAGACCACCTTAGTGTTAAGCAACACTTTGGTTGATGATTAATATCATCATTAGTGTGTATAAAACATAACTAGTGCTAAAAAGTACATTTTTAGTGTAAAATAACACTTATTTTGGTGATTAACTCACCATTAGTGTTTAATAATACTATTAGTGTTTAAGAACACTTTCCCTTTGTTGGATTAACAGAGTAATTAGTATTAAACAACACAATTAGTGCTCAAAAGCACACTTTGAAAGCTTTGAAAGCTTAAAGTTTGATGTTGATGTTGAAGCTTGACAGGCATGAGGCTTATGGCTACCTCATGTGGATGGAATCTCTTCAAAACCAAGAGAAATCTCAGCAACAAACATTTACTTCATCATATGATTGATTAGAGCAAAGGGGGGAGATGATATGAGCAAGAAAAAACTCCAAAAAACTCAAGCTTTAATGGAAGCTTGAGGAAAGACAGAAAGTGGCGCCTGGTCTTTTGCTGATTTCCGGCACTACAAAGGATGGTTGAAGCTCAAAGTTGAGCTGTGAGTCCTCCACTCATTGGGCTACAATAGCCCTAAGACCTCTTCTCTTATGGTGGTCTACAGTCGGGCTATGGCTGGCTATGGCTGTACGACCACAGCTGCGCAGGAGACTAGCCGGCCACCGACCTGCTGCTGCAGACGAAATGCCGCAGCGTAGCGTGGAGGTTTTCAAAAATTGACTGTACGAATGAGTTCGCCAACAGCTCCTCTACATCTTTCATGAAGAAATCGGGGAGAGATGTGCCCTCTACAAGCTTGTGGAAGGCCTTCACTATGAGAGGGTTGAGCTCCACACAAGAAAGATAAGGGAAAAATAGAGATATTTGACCTAATCTACACCACAAGTGGTTCAAATCACCTAAGCTCTAGATACCATGTTGAGAAAACGTGGTGCTCATGGTAGATCAAGTGTGTGGAGAGGAGAGACTCAAAAATTACAAGAACAAACTCTTGCTTATTAAGTTGTTTATGAATACAACTAGGCCTTGCTCTCATACAAAATGCCTCATGGCCTCATCTTTAAATAGATGAGCTAGTGGACCTTAAGTCCATTCACACTCACACCCTTCTACATAACCTTAGTCTCTTAATATGGAAGGCATGTGGAGGAGTGTGTGTAGGTGCATAATTGGGAGAATGCCTACATGGAAGAGGAGAATTCTGCCATGTGTAAGTGGGATCTCCACCTACATGCCACTTAGACTTGGCTATTATCTCATCACACTTTCAAAGTCAAAAAGTCTTCAATTTTATAATCAATAGAAGACTTAGCCTAAGAGGACAATTGATGGTGACATCTACCCTTATGTCACTGAAGGGTTGAAGATTTTTATGTTGTAATTTGTAACAATAGAAGAGAGGGTGATTCTCCACCTATAAAAGGAGCCCTCCTCTCCCTTTCAAATCAATGAATGAAGCCTCCTCAATTGAGCATTTTGTGTCACTGCCATTCTCTTATCTTCAAACCCTTATTCAAACACTCTCTTTACATGTGAATGTCTCATTTAGCATTAGCTCCTCATGCTTAACCCAATTTCGGACCTCTTTGATGATTCATGATAAGTGGGATAAGGAGTTATTATCTTGGCGGGCCTGTGACTTCTCAAGGTAGCCCTTGCCTTATTGTCGCCCTACTTTGGAGGTACCAATGGTTTTAGCGGTAATGAGCATGTGGAAAGACTTTGGGGACCATAGGTAAATCTTTATGATTGTCTGCTGAGAGCAATGTTAACCCTTACCCTCTAGCTTGAGTCATGGAGGAGATGAGAGGCAAGAGGCTATGTGAAAATTGAGGTTTCATGCAAAGAGAGGGAAGTGCAGTTTTTATGGTTCAATACCCAAATTTCAACCGGTACTCATCACTCGGGTATTGGTTTCTAAAATTGATCATATGACTAGGAAGCTCTTTATGTTCTCTTTCTACTCATATAACTAATTTCTTAATCCTTTACTTCATTGATGATCAGAATTTCTCCCAAAGTTGCTAACTTTTAGGCGAATTTTGGCAGTTTTATAGTCTTGTAGTAAAATGCTCATAACTTTTCGCTCGGTTGTTCGTTTTTGAAAGTTTTTATATAGGCGCAAAGCTCTCTTCCAGCTCTACGCACCTATGTAATCCTCTTTTACATAGTCTATATAGAACCCTCAATTTTTTAATAATTCAATTATTTTTGGCCTAATCCTCTCCACCAAAGTGAATTGGGCCACTCTTGCTTCAAACAAGAGTAGAACCCTCAATCCCTCAAGCCAAAGGAAAGCTTACAAGCTCCATGTAAGCTAATTTTTCTAACTTGTTTGATTTTTAAATGTATGGTTTTCTTGATTTTCATGTTTTACTGTTAGTTAAATTAAATTCAAATGCTATGCCTTTGAGGAAAAGCCACCCCCTTCTCTTCTTTACATTCCAACCTTTCTTAATCCTAGAAAGATTAACTAAAATATTGATTAAAATTTTCTTATTGTTTACTCTCTTGAATTTTAAAAATTGTGTAGATTAGAGTCCTATACATCTAATTTGGGTTAATTTAAGTCAATTAAAGAATGATAAAAATGAGAAATGGTCAGCCATACAAAGGAGGTTATGGCAAAATTTTTTAAAATTTTATGGAAAAGAAAGTTTGTCTTTATGTTATTCCAAAAGAAAAATTCCAACAATTTTTGCATCTAAAAGAAATATTTTGATTACTCCATGTACATATCCACCTATGAATATGCATGGATATCACTGATATTAATCATTAAATTTGATTTTTATGCATAGAAATATGCATAAAGGATTTATTTTATTTCAGAAGTGTTATTATCATTAAAATTGATTTTTATGCATAGAAAGATGCATAAAGGAATTATTTTTATATCAAAAATGTTATTCTCCTTAAAATTGATTTTTATGCATAAAAAGATTTATAAAGGAATTATTTTTATATCAAAAGTGTTATTCTCATTAAAATTGATTTTTATGCATAGAAAGATGCATAAAGGAAATAATTTTATATCAAAAGTGTTATTCTCATTAAAATTGATTTTTATGCATAGAAAGATGCATAAAGGATCTATTTTTATATCAAAAGTGTTATTCTTATTAAAATTGATATTTATAAATAGAAACATGCATAAATGAATTATTTTATTTCAAAAGTGTTATTCTCATTAAAAATGATTTTTATGCATAGAAAGATGTATAAAGGAATTATTTTTATTTCAAAAGTGTTATTCCCATTAAAATTAATTTTTATGCATAGAAAGATGCATAAAGGAATTATTTTTATTTCAAAAGTGTTAATCTCATTAAAATTGATTTTTTTGCACAGAAAGATGCATAAAGGAAATATTTTTATATCAAAAGTGTTATTCTCATTAAAATTGCTTTTTATGCATAGAAAGATGCATAAAGGAATTATTTTTATATCAAAAGTGTTATTCTCATCAAAATTGATTTTTAAGCATAGAAAGATGCATAAAGAAATTATTTTTATTTCAAAAGTGTTATTCGCATTAAAATTGATTTTTATGCATAGAAAGATGCATAAAGGAATCATTTTTATTTCAAAAGTGTTATTCTCATTAAAAATTGATTTTTATGCATACAAAGATGCATAAAGGACTTATTTTTTTTTCAAAAGTGTTATTCTCATTAAAATTGATTTTTATGCATAGAAAGATGCATAAAGGAATTATTTTTCCATTAAAATTGATTTTTATGGAATTACCGCAATTGCATGGAATCGCTGACTTGCTTGAGCCCTAGACATGATGGTATTTACCTTAAAATTCCAAGGACCGTGACTACCTGTATATACCGAGGGTATAATGCAACTCTTTACTAATAGTATATACACGAGTAAATCTAAGACTTGAAATTATAAGCAAAAATGCTATCCAGATGATGAATTCGAATGTGGTTGATATAATTTTAAAAACTCTTGTTGAGAACTGATGAGTTGATTTGGATTCTGATTGAAAAATGATGATTCTTGAGTTTTGGTTGAAAAGCGATAAGCTGAGCAAAACCACAATGAGGATGAATGGGACGACTCCCTGTGTGATGATGTTCGTAACTGGAATGACGATAATGACTTCAAAAAATCACTATGAGATTAGTGGATTATGCTTGACAGATTGCGTTTGTTAACACTTGACCCAGTGGATCAAGCTAAGGGATGTCAAATTAAAAATCTTTATAATTAAAAATTCCCATGGAGGACTGTTCAGATGGAAATTTTGGTCTAATGGACCATTATTGTGTTAAAGATATGAATGATATGATCTGAAAGAATTGTTATTTGATGAAGAGTTCTATATAAGGGATCTTTTTTCTAGGATTCTATTGGGTTCACCAGACTATAAGATACCCCAGAATCAGTTGGATCTTAAGGGAAAGAGTTGTTCTCTAATTTGCGAGATGAGGACATCTCACGTTTTTTAAGTGGGGTAGGATGTAAGATTACTCCCTCTAGCTTTTGAGGGTTTGCAGGTGTAAGAACCTCCCCTTCTGATCTTATAATTATTCCCCTCTCTGAAATAAAAGAAAGATCTTGTTTTACCCTATTTTGGCCTGGAGAGAAAAATGTCTAGAGGGAGGTAATTCAAAATTGAGATATTTTTGGATATGAAAATCCTCCTAGTGTCTAAAATAGTTTTCCCTAAAACAAAAATTCAAATAGAACTTTCCAATATGCAATTGGAATTAATTGAAAATAGGTATAAAGGACCTTAGCCTAAGGGTCCATTTTTCAAAAAAAATTAGATTATGGTCCAATCAAGTTTCCTATGGACCAATAAGATTAATCCAAATGTAGGGAGGAGATAAATTGAAGAATAAAAGAAAAACCCCTAAAAATGAGTACATGCTCACATAAGATGAAGAGTTGACTGAGTAGAAGGTTTATTAGTTAAAAATTAAGAGATATTTAGAGGAAATGATGCATTTTTGACACCTCAGTGTGGGGATCTCCCCTCATGAAGGAGGCGCCTATTTCACATGTGTGGAGGAGTTTTAAACTCAAAAATAATGAGATATTTTCATCTCTCCTCTCTCTTGTTTTCAACTAGATCCAAAAAGTAAGCTAAACTGATCCAAAAATGGTCAAAAATTGACCAAACTCATCTGAAAAATTATAGAATCAGTTTGCTCGGTTAGAGGCTTCCTTTTTCCTATAAATAGAAGCCTCCCCCTTTGTAAAAGCTTAATGGTGTTTATACACTGTTACTCTTCTCCTGTCCTGAGCCATTTACATTGAATTTTTTAATAATTCAATTGTTTTTAGCCTAATCCTCTCCAAAGTGAATTGGTGGCCACTCTTGCTTCAAACAAGAGTAGAACCCTCAATCCCTCAAGCCAAAGGAAAGCTTACAAGCTCCATGTAAGCTAATTTTTCTAACTTGTTTGATTTTTAAATCTATGGTTTTCTTGATTTTCATGTTTTACTGTTAATTGAATTAAATTCAAATGCTATGCCTTTGAGGAAAAGGCCACCCCTTTCTCTTCTTTACATTCCAGACTTTCTTAATCCTAGAAAGATTAACTAAAATATTAATTAAAATTTTCTTATTGTTTACTCTCTTGAATTTTAAAATTTGTGTAGATTAGAGTCCTATACATCTAATTTGGGTTAATTTAAGTCAATTAAAGAATGATAAAAATGAGAAATGGTTAGCCATACAAAGGAGGTTATGGTAAAATTTTTCCAAATTTTATAGAAAAGAAAGTTTGTTTTTATGTTATTCCAAAAGAGTAATTTCCATAATTTTTGCATCTAAAAGAAATATTCTGATTACTCCATGTACATATTCACCTATGAATATGCATGGATATCACTGATATTAATCATTAAAATTGATTTTTATGCATAGAAAGATGCATAAAGGAATTATTTTATTTCAAAAGTGTTATTCTCATTAAAATTGATTTTTATGCATAGAAAGATGCATAAAGGAATTATTTTATTTCAAAAGTGTTATTCTCATTAAAATTGATTTTTATGCATAGAAAGATGCATAAAGGAATTATTTTATTTCAAAAGTGTTATTCTCATTAAAATTGATTTTTATGCATAGAAAGATGCATAAAGGAATTATTTTTATATCAAAAGTGTTATTCTCATTAAAATTGATTTTTATGCATAGAAAGATGCATAAAGGAATTATTTTTATTTCAAAAGTGTTATTCTCATTAAAATTGATTTTTATGCATAGAAAGATGCATAAAGGAAATTTTTTTTTCAAAAGTATTATTCTCATTAAAAGTAGTTTTTATGCATAGAAAGATGCATAAAGGAATTTTTTTTATTTCAAAAGTGTTATTCTCATTAAAATTGATTTTTATGCATAGAAAGATGCATAAAGGAATTATTTTTATTTCAAAAGTGTTATTCCCATTAAAATTGATTTTTATGCATAGAAAGATGCATAAAGAAATTATTTTTATTTCAAAAGTGTTATTCCCATTAAAATTGATTTTTATGGAAGTACCACAATTACATGGAATCCCTGACTTGCTTGAGCCCTAGACATGATGGTATTTACCTTATAATTCCAAGGACCGTGACTACCCATATATACCGAGGGTATCTGTAACTCTTTACTGACAGTATATGTTGATATGATTTTAAAAACTATGGTTGAGAACTGATGAGTTGATTTGGATTCTGATTGAAAAATGATGACTCTTGAGTTTTGGTTGAAAAGTGATAAGTTGAGCAAAACCACAATGAGGATGAATGGGATAAGTTCCTGTGATGATGTTCGTAACTAGAATGACAATAATGACTTCAGCAAATCACTATGAGATTAGTGGATTATGCTGACAGATTGCGACTGTTAACACTTGACCCAGTGGATCAAGTTAAGGGATGTCAAATTAAAAATCTTTATAATTAAAAATTTCCATGGAAGACTATTCAGATGGAAATTTTGGTCTAATGAACCATTATTGTGTTAAAGATATGAATGATATGATCTAAAAGAATTGTTATCTGATGATAAGTTCTATATAAGGGATCTTTTTCCCAGGATTTTGTTGGGTTTACTAGACTATGAACCCCACATGGATCTTAAGGGAAAGAGTTGTCCTCGAATTTGCGAGATAAGAACATCTCGCATTTTTTAAGTGGGGTAGGATGTAAGATTCCTCCCTCCAGCTTATGAGGTGTGCAGGTGTAAGAACCTCCCCTTCTGATCTAATAATTATTCCCCTCTCCGAAATAAAAGAAAGATCCTATTTTACCCTTTTTTTGGCCTGGAGAGAAAAATGTCTAGAGGGAGGTAATTCAAAATTGAGATATTTTTTGATATAAAAATCCTCCTAGTGTCTAAAATGGTTTCCCCTAAAACAAAAATTCAAAAAGAACTTTCCAATATGCAATTGGAATTAATTGAAAATAGGTATAAAGGACCTTAGCCTAAGGGTCCAGATTTTTTAAAAAAATTTAGATTATGGTCCAATCAAGGTTCCTATGGACCAATAAGATTAATCCAAATGTCGGGAGGAGATAAATTGAAGAATAAAATAAAAACCCCCAAAAATGAGTAAATGCTCACATAAGATGAAGAGTTGACTGAGTACAAGGTTTATTAGTTAAAAATTGAGATATATTTAGAGGAAATAATGCATTTTTGACACCTCAGTGTGGGGATCTCCCCTCATGAAGGAGGCGCCTATTTCACATGTGTGGAGGAGTTTTAAACTAAAAAATAATGAGATATTTTCATCTCTCCTCTCTCCTGTTTTCAACTAGATCCAAAAAGTAAGCTAAACTGACCCAAAAATGGTCAAAAATTGACCAAACTGATCTGGAAAATTCCAGAATCAGTTTGCTTGGTTAGAGGCTCACTTTTTCCTATAAATAGAAGCCTCCCCCTTTGTAAAAGCTTAATGGTGTTTATACACTGTTACTCTACTCTCCTGTCCTGAGCCATTTACATTGAATTTTTTAATAATTCAATTGTTTTTGGCCTAATCCTCTCTAAAGTGAATTGGTGGCCTTTCTTGCTTCAAACAAGAGTAGAACCCTCAATCCCTCAAGCCAAAAAGGAAAGCTTACAAGCTCCATGTAAGCTAATTTTTCTAACTTGTTTGTGTAAGAGGAAGAAGATGAAAAAGTGACGTGTGTGCTTCTCCACCTCCCAGCCAATATAGCCCATGAGTTTCTATAAATGAAAGTCCCTTAGAGCATGTTCTCACCTCCCAATCAAGCAAAAGGTAGAAGTGCTCTCTTAGCTCCCATTCCCGCACTCCTTGGCTAACCCCCGAGCTACGGACCTTGGCCCACTAGGCCCCTGCCCGCGCACACACTAGTAATGTCCGGTCTAGGCCTAAATGCCTCGGACTAAATTAATATATGTCTAACATTCTCTCCCCCTTCTAAGATCATCATCCTCAATGATCAGCTGTGGGAAATGTTTGGCATACGGACTTGATGAAGGTCTTAGTGAAGAAATAGACGAAGCTAACTCCTCACTAGTATCCATACTAGACTCGAGTCTGGACCTTACTGTCTGTGCATAAAGGTCCTCCAACTGTGCTTCCTTGATTTCTTGAAGCAATGAGTTTTCTAAAACTGTAAAACTCATATTATACAGAATTCTAGATAATGCGTCAGCGACTACATTATCTCGACCTTTACGATACAGAATTTCCATATGAAATTCTTGCATCAACTCAGCCCATCTACCTTGTCTTCCTCGTAGATCAGGTTGACTGCAAAAATACTTAAGTGTATGATGATCTGTATACACTTTAAACTCAGCACCATAAAGATAGTGCCGCCAAATTCTGAGAGCATGTATAATAGCATACAATTCTTGCTCATGGACTGGCCAATTCTGTTGAGTTGGCGAAAGCTTCTTGCTTTCAAAGGCCACTGGCCTACCATCTTGGCTTAACACTGCGCCAACAGCCACACCGCTGGCGTCAGTTTCTAAGACAAAAGGCTTTTCTAGGTCGACCACTTTCAAAACTAGAGCTGTTGAAACTGCTTGTTTCATTGTATCAAAAATTTCTTGTTGCGTAGATGTCCATACATAGGGCACCTATTCTTGCAACAAATCTGTCATAGGAGCTGCTATTAGAGAATAGAGCTCTATAAATCTATGATAAAAACCACTTAATCCCAAAAAGGATCTAAGTGCAGTGATATTTTCTGGGACTGGCCATGCCAATATCACGGAAACTTTCTTGGGATCCATTCTAATCCCATCTGCAGAAACTATATGACCTAGATATTCAATCTCAGTCATACACAAAAAAGTCTTTTCCTTGTTGGCAAACAAACTTGTTTCACGCAACACTTGAAAAACAAAAATTAAATGTGATTCATGTTCTATGATGTTCTTGCTATAAACTAGCACATCATCAATGAAATCTACCACAAATTTACCCATGAATGGTCTTAAAATATCATTCATTAACATCATAAAAGTAGCTGGAGCATTAGTCAAACCAAATGGCATTACTAAATACTCATACTGACCAAACCTGGTTCTAAAAGCTGTTTTATATACATCTTCTTCTCTTACTCTTATCTGGTGGTAACCACTTTTTAAATCTATTTTACTAAAAATAGTAGCACCACCAAGAGCATCTAAGAGATCATCGATCCTAAGCATAGGATAACGATGCTTGACAGTAATTTTATTGAGTGCTCTGTAATCTACGCACATCCTAAAAGAACCATCCTTTTTCTTTACAAGTAAAACAGGTGAGGCAAAAGGTGAAAAACTCGAACGAATCAGGAATTTACTAAGGTATTCGTCCACCACCTTCCTAACCTCGTTCTCCTCCTTGAGACTCATGCGATATGGTGGTCTAGCAACTGGATTAGCTCCTGGTACGTGCTCAATCCTATGCTCCACATTCCTGCGAGGAGGTAAACCACCAGGTAACTCAATTTTAAATACATCCTCAAATTCAGCTTTTATCTTATTAGAAAGATCTAAAGCTGAGGTGGTAAAACTGCCACCAACTGTCGAATCCATCCTTGGATTTGATTTAGAAATATTTACAATATAACAAAAGTAAATATACTTACAATCTAACTTGAGCATCTTGGTAGCCTTTAACACTTTCGCTTCTGGGAAATCGGGTTCCCCGCGAATCAAAAGGCGTCTGCCGCTATGCTCGAACTGGATGACGTGGGAAGAAAAGTCTATCATTGGCTTCTTCCATACATGCCATTGCTTGCCGAGAACTAGATCCAAAAAGTAAGCTAAACTGACCCAAAAATGGTCAAAAATTGACCAAATTGATCTGGAAATTTCCATAATCAGTTTGCTTGGTTAGAGGCTCACTTTATCCTATAAATAGAAGCCTCCCTCTCTGTAAAAGCTTAATGGTGTTTATACACTGTTACTCTTCTCTTGTCTTGAGCCATTTACATTGAATTTTTTAATAATTCAATTATTTTTATGGCCACTATTGCTTCAAACAAGAGTAGAACCCTCAATCCCTCAAGCCAAAGGAAAGCTTACAAGCTCCATGTAAGCTATTTTTTCTAACTTGTTTGATTTTTAAATCTATGGTTTTCTTGATTTTTCATGTTTTACTATTGATTGAATTAAATTTAACTGCTATGCCTTTGAGGAATATGCATGGATATCAGAAAGATGCATAAAGGAATTATTTTTATATCAAAAGTGTTATTCTCATTAAAATTGATTTTTATGCATAGAAAGATGCATAGAGGAATTATTTTTATATCAAAAGTGTTATTCTCATTAAAATTTATTTTTATGCATCGAAAGATGCATAAAGGAATTATTTTTATTTCAAAAGTGTTATTCTCATTAAAATTGATTTTTATGTATAGAAAGATGCATAAAGGAATTGTTTTTATTTTAAAATTATTATTCTCATTAAAATTGATTTTTTAATGGGAATAAAGAATTTTTATATCAAAATTAGAATTCTCTTAAATTCTATGTTTAAATTCTATGAATAGAGGTGAATAGAGGTGGTGAGATGTGAGGTGAATAGATGTGATGAGATGCGATGTGAATCTAATAGATGTGAATGAATGGATGGATGTAATGAGATGTGAATGAATGGATGAGATGTGATGTCATGTGAATCAGGATGTAAATGAATGATATGGGATGTGAGTGGATGATATGTGATGAAAATGGATGTGAATGTGTATGTGAAGAATGGATGTGAATGTGTATGTGAGAGAATGGATGTGAATGTGTATGTGAAGAATGGATGTGAATGAGTATGTGAAAGAATGGATGTGAATGTGTATGTGAAGAATGGATATGAATGTGTATGTGTGATGAAAATGGATGTGAATGTGTATGTGAAGAATGGATGTGAATGAGTATGTGAAAGAATAAATGTGAATGTGTATGTGAAGAATGGATATAAATGTGTATGTGTTGAAAACGGATGTGAATGTGTATGTGAAGAATGGATATAAATGTGTATGTGTTGAAAACGGATGTGAATGTGTATGTGAAGAATGGATATGAATGTGTATGTGATGAAAATGGATGTTAATGTGTATGTGAAGAATGGATGTGAATGTGTATGTGAAGGATGGATATGGATGTGTATGTGAAGAATGGATGTGAATGCGTATGTGAAGGATGGACATGGATGTGTATATAAAGAATGGATGTGAATGTGTGTGTGAAGGATGGATATGGATATGGATATGTATGTGAAGAATGGATGTGGATGTGTATGTGAAGAATGGATGTCGATGAGTATGTGAAAGAATGGATGTGGGTATATGTGAAAGAATGGATGTGGATGTGTATGTGAAAGAATGAGATGTGGATGTGAGGTAAAGAGATGTGATGTGACATGAATATATGTGGATGTGAACTGATAGATATGAATGTATGGATAAATGTGAGTAGTCGTACATGTGAACGATTGGATGGATGTGGATGAATGAAATAAGATGTGTATGAATGAGATATAATGTGGATAGAAGTGATGTGATATAATGTGAATAGAATGTATGTGATGGGATGGTTAGGAGAATGAATGTGGTGGATATGAATGAATGAATGTGATGGATATGAATGAATGTGATGTGATGGATGTAAATGGACGTGATGTAAAAGAATGTGATGGATGTGAATAGATGTGATGTCATGTGAATCGGGATGTGAATGAATGAGATGTGATGTAAATTGGGATAGATGTGATATGTGATGTGAATGAATATGATGTGATGAGATGTGGATATGGGTAGATGCGAGTGATGAGATGTGGATATGGGTAGATGCGAGTGATGAGAACTGATGCGGATAAATGAGAAAAGATATGATGAGATGGAAAATGATGTGATGTTAATTTGAATACATATGAAATAAATAAGGATTGATGTGAAACAATGTGGAAAGACAAGAGTTCGTTTTAAATGACTATTTTATGTCAAAAATGTTGGGGAAGCATTTTGACCGTCTTGTGAATGAGGTCGGGGAGACTTATCTGATAAAGTTGCAACAGCTGACGGAGAGTCAATGGAGGACATCTTGTGTAGTAAGGTCGGCCGAGGTCGGGATCAAGGTCTTGACTAGCCTCGGTTTGATTTAAATGGTGAGCTTCCGATACGGTGGATGAGGGTCCAAGGAAGCAGCCTATGAGTGAAGCGCTAGGTGACCTGCGAAGGATCCTAGAGGGTGCTGACCATATGGGTCTCGGGCTCTGGGTCACCAAAGATACCCACAGGTGCGTCATGGAAGATTTTGGAACAAGGAGTAAGAGTTGTTTTCTGAATTCGGGCATGGATCTGGTTGATTGACCTTGCTGATACTCAACAGATGAGTCCATGGCTCTTTTACATGGATCTGTTGGTTGATCTTGCTAATCTTCGACTGAGATTCCATTTTGATTTTTATAAGTGAATATATTGCCGGGTACTATGGCTAGGAACTATTGAAAAAGCCCCTCAATGGACAGGTGGTGACCGTTCTGGTGCCAATGATGCCATAACTACCCCGATAAGGAAAAATTAGAAATTAGCATTCAACCGGATTAATTTTGGAGGATTATACAGTGATAGTTTCATTCAATGATTGTTTTAAAGACAATTGAATCTGTGAAAAAGACAATTTCATATTGGGTGTGTAAGTGGCATGACTAGTTTTAAGTTTGCATGAATATCCAGCTAGAGGGCCAATGAACTCTTTTCCCTAGTACTCAGGACAAAAACCTAACCAAATTCTTAAATGGATCCCATCACTACAATGGTTGGGTGGTTGGCTAACCCACGCGACTGGATGGGGTTAGGCTGGACTGATGGATCCCTAAAATGAGACTCAATTCTGTTATGGTACGATAGATGAAGTAAATCCCGAATAAAAATTTGTTCTATGGAAAAGAATCAAAGGCTATGCCTCTCAATGAGCAAAAAAGCGTTGGTCTCTATGATCCAAGTGCAATCTTTTCCTTGATCTGACTGTGGGACTTATGGGTTTGGTCAGATCAGTTCAGTTAGTTAAGGCTTTTGACTACGCTAGAGTAAAATTATCGTGGAGGAATCGCTCGTGCTTTTCGGGTGAGGGAAGTTTTTCCAGGTTCGGTTTTGGAAGAACCGATGGATTAGTCTCTTGTCGAGATATCCGTGGGCAAGGCCTCGAGTGAGGGACCTTACCCGTGCAAGAAGTGCTACTTTCGCTACTAGCACCCCTAAATTCGTTGCGCGGTGGGGACAGGGATCTTTCAGTTGTATGGAGCCAAGGTTGGATATTCTTGTACTAGAGTATATGATGAACATGTGTGCATGAGCATGCTTCAAACTGGGTAAAGGAGGGTCGTCGAAAATACCCACACGTGCATCGTGGAAGATTTTGGAACAAGGAGTAAGAGTTGTTTTCTGAATTTGGGCATGGATCTGGTTGATTGACCTTGCTGGTCCTCTCAACAACGGATGAGTCCATGGCTCTTTTATATGGAAAAGAATCAATGGCTATGCCTCTCAATTTGAGCAAAAAAGCGTTGGTCTCTATGATCCAAGTGTAATCTTTTCCTTGATTTGACTATGGGACTTACGGGTTCGGTCAAATCAGTTCAGTTAGCTAAGGCTTTTGACTACGTTAGAGTAAACTATCCTAGAGGAATCACCCGCGCTTTTCGAGCGAGGGAAGTTTTTTTGGGTTCGTCGATTTTAGAAGAACCAATGGATTAGTCTCTTGTCCGGATATCCCTGGGCGAGGACTCGAGCGAGGGACCCTGCCCCGCGCAAGAAGTGCTACTTCCGCTGCTAGCACCCCTGAATTCGTTGCACGGTGGGGACAAGGATCTTTTAGCTAGTATCATAGCAAATTGGCTAATGTGGATCAACCAAGAAGCCAAAATGTCAAAAATTTATGTAGTAGTAAAAGGTTATAATTGTGTGATGAAATTCATACAAATTGATATTCAGATTAAAATTCATAAATTAGTGATTGGGTCTTCAGATGGAAGTACCGCAATTGCATGGGATCCCTGACTTGCTTGAGGCCTAGACACGATGGTATTTACCTTATAATTCCAAGGACCGTGGCTACCCGTATATACCGAGGGTATAACTGCAGCTCTTTACTGCTAGCAGTATATACGAGTAAATCTAAGACTTGAAATTATAAGCAAAAATGCTATCCAGATGATGAATTCAAATGCGGTTGATATGATTTTAAAAACTCTGGTTGAGAATTGATGAGTTGATTTGGATTCTAATTGAAAAATGATGATTCCTGAGTTTTGGTTGAAAAGCGATAAGCTGAGCAAAACCACAATGAGGATGAATGGGACGAGTCCCTGTGTGATGATGTTCATAACTGGAATGACGATAATGACTTCAGCAAATCACTATGAGATTAGTGGCTTATACTGACAGATTGTGACTCTTAACACTTGACCCAGTGGATCAAGTTAAGGGATGTCAAATTAAAAATCTATAACATTTAAAATTCCCATGGAGGACTGTTCAGATGGAAATTTTGGTCTAATGGACCATTATTGTGTTAAAGATATGAATGATAAGAGCTGAAAGAATTGTTATCTGATGATGAGTTCTATATAAGGGATCTTTTTCCCAGGATTCTATTGGGTTCACCAGACTATAAGGAACCCCAGAATCAGTTGGATCTTAAAGGAAAGAGTTGTCCTCTAATTTGCAAGATGAGGACATCAACATCTCGCGTTTTTTAAGTGGGGTAGAATATAAGATTCCTCCCTCCAGCTTTTGAGGTGTGCAGGTGTAAGAACCTCCCCTTTTGATCTTATAATTATTCCTCTCTCTCAAATAAAAGAAAGATCCTGTTTTACCCTGTTTTGGCTTAGAGGAGAAAATGTCTAGAGGGAGGTAATTCAAATTTGAGATATTTTTGGATATAAAAATCCTCCTAGTGTCTAAAATGGTTTCCCCTGAAGCAGAAATTCAAAAAGAACTTTTCAATGTGCAATTGGAATTAATTGAAAATAGGTATAAAGGACCTTAGCCTAAGAGTCCAGATTTTTCAGAAATTTTTAGATTATGGTCCCAATCAAGGTTCCTATGGACCAATAAGATTAATCCAGATAAATTGAAGAATAAAAGAAAAACCCCCCAAAAATGAGTAAATGCTCACATAAGATGAAGATTTGACTGAGTACAAGGTTTATTAGTTAAAAATTAAGAGATATTTAAAGAAAATGATGCATTTTTGACACCTCAATGTGGGGATCTCCCCTCATGAAGGACGCGCCTATTTCACATGTGTGGAGGAGTTTTAAACTCAAAAATAATGAGATATTTTCATCTCTCCTCTCTCTTGTTTTCAACTAGATCCAAAAAGTAAGCTAAACTGACCCAAAAATGGTCAAAAATTGACCAAACTGATCTGGAAAATTCTAAAATCACTTTGCTTGGTTAGAGGCTCACTTTTTCTATAAATAGAAGCCTCCCACTTTGTAAAAGCTTAATGGTGTTTATACACTGTTACGCTGCTCCTCTCCTGAGCCATTTACATTGAATTTTTTTAATAATTCAATTGTTTTTGGCCTAATCCTCTCCAAAGTGAATTGGTGGCCACTCTTGTTTCAAACAAGAGTAGAACCCTCAATCCCTCAAGCCAAAGGAAAGATTACAATGGAAGCTAATTTTTCTAACTTGTTTGATTTTTAAATCTATGGTTTTCTTGATTTTCATGTTTTACTATCGATTGAATTAAATTCAAATGTTATGCCTTTGATTTTCATGTTTTACTATCGATTGAATTAAATTCAAATGCTATGCCTTTGAGGAAAAGGCCACCCCCTTCTCTTCTTTACATTCTAGCCTTTCAACTTTATTACTTAGGTCTCCATGACCTCATTCACAAGACGGTCAAAATGCTTCCCCAGCAATTTTGACATAAAACAATCATTTAAAAACAGGTCATAAATACAGTTTCTATAACAAGCTCTCGTCTTTCCACATTGTTTCACATCAATCTGTATTTCTTAATCCACGTCCAATCATATGCATTCCCATTGTCCTTCATCCATTCTCATCCAATCACATCATATTCCATCTCATCACATCTATCCACATTGTTTCACATCAATCTACATTTCTTAATCCACATCCAATCATATGCATTCCCATCATCCTTCATCCACTCTCATCCAATCACATCATATTCCATCTCATCACATCTATCCACATTGTTTCACATCAATCTACATTTCTTAATCCACGTCCAATCACATCATATTGCATCTCATCACATCTATCCACATTTATCCTTATCACATCTCATCACATCTATCCACATTTATCCTTATCACATCTCATCCATTCGCATCTACCCATGTCCACATCTCATCACATTACATTCATTCACATCTCATCCATTTATATCTACCCCGATCACATCTCATCCGTTCACATCTATCCCGATTCACATCACATCCATTTCATATCACATCTCCTCCATTCACATCTATCCTGATTCACATCACATCACATCACATCTCATCCATTCAAATCTATCCCGATTCACATCACATCACATCCATTTCACACCACATCTCATCCATTTCACATCTATCCCGATTCACATCACATCTCATCCATTCACATCTATCCCGATTCACATCTATTTCACATCACATCTTATCCATTCACATCTATCCCGATTCACATCACATCCATTTCACATCACATCTCATCCATTCACATTCATTTATATCACATCCATTCATATTCATCATATTCATTCTCATCACCATCCCATCACATACATTCTATCCATATTACATCACATCCATATCATATCTCATTCATACACATCCCATCTCATTCATCCACATCCATCGAGTCATTCACATGCATGACTATTCACATCCATCCATTCATTCACATTCACACCTATTACTTCACATCTCATCACATTCACATCCACATCCCTTTACATCACATCACACCCACATCCCTTTACATCACATCACATCCATTCACATCCGCATTTCCTTTACATCACATCACATCTCATTCCACATCCGCATCCACATCCATTTACATTACATCACATCTTATCGCACATCCATTTACATCACATCACATCCTATCACATCCACATCCACATCCATTTATATCACATCACATCCATTCACATAACCTCACATCTCATTCTCATCTCATCATTCACATCACATCCATTCACATCCACATCTTATCGCATCCAAGTCCACATCCATTTACATCACATCACATCCTATCACATCCACATCCACATCCATTTATATCACATCACATCCATTCACATAACCTCACATCTCATTCTCATCTCATCATTCACATCCACATTCATTTACATCACATTCTTTCACATACACATCAACATCCATTTACTTTACATCTCATCCTTTCACATCCACATCCATTTACTTCACATCTCATCCACGTTCATTTATATCACACCACATCCTATCATATCCCATTCACATCTTATCACATCCTATCACATCTCATTCCCATTTAATAGCTTTTTCTACTTCGATACCGATGATGGGACTTTTTCTAAATTTTTGCCAATTGCTTGGCCTAGGTTAAGGTTCTTTTTCTCCAGACGGCTATTTTCCTATTCTTTCTCAAATTCCTCAAGTGAAATATGTTCAATATTCTTCTTTTGAATAAAAGAATTCATGGGATTTACAAAAATCAATTCTACCCATATTTCCCAATAATGCTCAAAATTCCACTTTTGATAAATATTCATAAATTGAATTATACTAAAAAATCCTCTTTTCCATTTAATTTCTTGGATCTCAAATATCATGGGAATTCCTCTTTTTTCATTTAATTAATTGCATTCCAAATGTCATGGGAATTCCTCTTTCATCATAAAATAAATTTATCTAAAATTCCTCTTTTCTTTAATAAAAATATCCATTATCCTAATATGCCAAGAATTATACTTTTACCATTTAAATGGTTGAATTCCAAATGTCACGGAAAATTCTCTTTTATCATTTAAATTTTCTCATGCATAAAATAAATTTATCTAAAAATCCTCTTTAAATTAAAAGAAAATATCCATTAATTCCAATATGCTAAGAATTCCACTTTTCCAATTTAAATGATTGAATTTCAAATGTCATGGAAATTTCTCTTTTATTATTTAAATAAAATTACCATAATTTCCTCTTTTCTTATTATTTAATTATGCATAAACCTTAAAAAATAGTTTTCCGTTGAATGTGATAAAAATCATTCTTTTAGCATAGGATGACCAATCCTAGAATATGGTAGGAAGTCCTCTTTTCATGTTATGCATAAGAATGAATTATGTATCAATTTCTTAAAAAAATTTCCATAGCTCCGTTGCTATTACTGATAATTTTTTAATATTTTCAAAAAGAATAAACTTAGTAATACAATTATGATAGTATAACTATCTTCTAAACTTAAATCTAATTTTTTAATATTTTTGAAAAGAATAAACTTAGTAATACAATTATGATAGTATAACTATCTTCTAAACTTAAATCCAATTTATGGATTTAAATCATAAGATTATTATAATTTTAGAAGCATAAAAGTATAAAAAGCCACTTTCTTAACCCCTAGCTTCAAAGGCCTAGAGTTTGATTTGTGAATTGAGAATTTATCAATGAGAAGCATCGTTTGAATAGAGAATTGGTCATAGGAATGACCATTCTTTTGGGGAGAGAGAGATAAACATAAAAAGCATCCTAATTAAAGCATAAATGTAAACTTTTCTTAATTATTCATTACAACTCTTAAGAAAAGCTTGATGTGCATTATAAACACTTAATTTAGAAACTTCTCAAGCTTGAGAGGGGTTGAGAAGTGAAAACATTGAGAATAGTAGATAAAAACCATAAAATTACACTTTACCTCTTGTTTTTGCTTGCTTCTCTATCTTAGAAGAAGCCCCCAACCAATCAATTGGTTAGTGTGTTGAGAGGAAAGCTCCAAGGAAGGTTGAAGAGAGCGAAGCTCCAATCTTTCCAAAATGTAGAGGATTTTTAAAGGATAATAGAAAATATCATTATTTTAATGTAATACTGGCATGGTATAGTTCACATATGAGAATACAAAAGAATGAGGGTCTATTTATAGGTGAGGGACGCCACTAACTGAGCCCAACTAAGTTCTAGAATTTTTCATCTTCAGTTTTAGCTGAATTTGGACAAGATTTGGATCAGTTTGGCTCCCTTTTTTATTTGGTTTGATCCAAGAGAGAGGAGAGATAAAAAAATATCTTAATATTTTTTATTTAAAAACTCATTCACATGTGTGAAATAGGTGCCTCCTTAAAGTCTCCCCCCTCCTTACCAAGGTGTCAAAACTGTATCATTATACCAAAATATCTCATTTTTTTATTAGTTTTTAACTAATAAACCTTGTACTCAATCAACTCTTCATCTTATGTGAGCATTTACTTATTTTTGGGTATTTTCTTTTATTCTTTGGATTTATCTCATCCCCACACTTGGATTAATCCAATTGGTCTATAGGAACCTTAATTGGACCATAATCTAGAAATTTCTAAAAATCTTGATCCTTAGGCTAAGGTCCTTTATACACGTTTTTAATTAATTCCAAATGCACATCTTTATGAAATTCTATTTCAGGGGAAACCATTTTAGACACTAGGTGAATTTTTATATCCAAAAATATCTCAATTTTGGATTATCTCTCTCTAGATATTTTCTCTCTCCAAGTTAAAATAGGGTAAAACAAGATCTTTCATTTATTCCAGAGAGGGGAATAATTTCAAGAATAGAAGGGGAGGTTCTTACTCCTTTACACCTCAAAAGCTGGAGGGAGGAATCTTACAGGCATGGAGTTAAGCCAAAATGGAGGATGCCTTACCTAAATGTGGACTATTATGCTCAGGTATACATTGAAACTCCAAGGAGACTCAGAGTGAATCCCTTTTACATGCCTGATCTAATGAGATGAACTAGGAAAGTCTTTGCAGATAAGAGGGACATGATAAGAGGGACATGGTCCCACATTGTGTCTTCAATTACCCTCAGTTTTAACCTTTAACCTTCTCTTCTACACAAGACATACGTAGGTACCTAAGGGAGTGCTACTATTCTTGGAGGCAAATTCATGACCTAGCTTTTGTGGCTATAGTAAGGTTCATTGAGCTAATCATAATTCTCATAGGCACACCATGCAAAGTCAATGTGTGGGGTAACAAGGAACTACTACATGATCCTATGAAGGACCCAATGTAGATCAAGCTGCTTTCCACTTCCATCATCTCAAATTTCTTCCTGGTAACATGCTATGCGACTTTGATCCCATGGTGGATACATAGTTTTAACCACGTTCAAAGCTTTTAGATGTACTTAATACTCACTGGAGTTACAATATCTTCATTAGTAACATTCTACCATTTTTTTGTGAGTGAGTCCTAGAGTCAAAGTCCAAGTTGCCATCAATATACTTGAGCTGAGGTCTTAGTCTTGTCTCTTTCTTACACATCACACACGTGTATCTTATACAACCATTAAAAGTTTTTATGCACATAGTCGCCAATGATCTTTTCAACCATGGGCATAGTCTTGCCAACTGGCATTTCTTATTTTTGAAAACAAAAAAACATTTGCACTTTTGCATAACTACATTGCATTGTAAAGAGTTAAGTGCCAATGTCGTCAAGGACTTTCATCTCAATAACATAGTCTTGCTTTTGAATCTTGCTCACCATATTCTTTACAAATGCATCTTTTAAACATTTTAAAAAACATCATCCTCGCTTTGGCTTTGCTTTTACTTCTACATACACACATAGTGCATAATCTTTTTAGAATAAAGGCCTCCCTCGACAACGAAAACCCTATTGGAACAACATTCTTGAATGGGGAGCTTGGTGGTGGTAACACTGGCCCAAGATACAACCATCACCTAAGCACTTAACATTTCTTGCACATCATCATTATCCATGCACCTACATCTACATCCTCGTCAAAAGATAACCCCACTTCCTATACAATGAAAGCCTTGTAAGTAATATATGCACCTCACCAAGCTGCTTAAAATCTTTATGACATGCTTCACTGAAACTGGTGACTTTCAAGTCTCTAGCTTTTTCTTCATCGACACATGGACCAACCCCACTCGACTTTACTTTCATTACATAGTGATAAATTTGTATGCAAACAATAAAATTATGAGTGATGGGAATTATTAATTTATCCACTTAACATTACTTTGTAAATTAGCTTACCCAAGCGATTTTTTTAGCTCTTAATGTATATACTATTAATTACAAGCGATGGGTATCATTAATTTATCCATTTAACATTACTTTGTAAATTAGCTTGCCCAAGTAGTTTTTTTAGCACTTAATGTATATACTGTTAATTTTTTTGCTCTGATGTGCTCATAACAATGTAAACAAGGGATGATGACCAAGATAATTGTACTGATGATATCAATGGGATATACATTAGTTAGCCTAGGAGACACGTATACACAATCTATGTTGAATGTCAAGGAGATGTCAAGCTCAACACACGAGCTAACACTCATGATACACCTAGGTGACTGTTCCACATTTACACCACTGGCATGTTTGGTAGTTGACATGATGGATTTTTGCCAATGATTCTATAGCTAGGCTACACCTACCTAGTCCAATCAAGTTATGGTACACTTATCTTGCCAACTCTCCTATTTAGCATGTTCACATTATGGACCGCTTGTACATAGTAATCTAGTACTTATGTTGGTTTTCACTTATCTTTTATAGACCTCTTTTGAGTAGAGAAACGAAGAAGATTTCAGCCTTCCATCATTATGTGTGTGTTAAATCCATTTGTTAATCCTATTTTGGATTAACAAGTATGCTCCTCCAATTGAGGACATTAATAAGTGTCATGAAAAGGCACTATAAAAGTTGTACATTATGAGGTATTGGCCACCCAAGGCCTTATTTAAGTAAGTTTTGGGTGCCCAAGTGTGAATAAGGACCAATTATATATAAGGCATTTTCTCATAAAATGAAAAGACAATCCCCCTTTGTGCTATTGAGAGCTCTTCTTTGTGTCTTGAGATAGATTGAGAGAGAGAATTCTAGAATTTGTGCCTCTTCTATGCTTGTATGATTCATGAGTGTGTGGGAGAGTGAGAGAGAGTGATTGCCTTATTCGACGGTGTGAGCGACTCTATGATGGTGACAGCGTGGAGGTGGAGCTTGGAGGTTTGGAGCTTGACAAGTGAGCTGGAGGCCTCAAGGGACTCAAGTTCAAAGCATTGGTAAGTGCCCCACGACAGTTGTGATCTATTGCTCTTCCCTTAGGTGAATGCATTGAGCTCCCTCTTGGAGGTATGGCAACCCATAACATTTTTTGTGCCGTCGCCGAGGAAACACCTTTGTTTCTTCCTTCCTCTTGGAGTTTCAGCTCCCATTGCATAAGATTCATGATTGCCTTTGCATTTTGGTAATGCATTGTGTAGGAAATGAATGGACAAGATTTGTGTGGAAGTAAAAAATCGTGAGAAATTGGTTGTGTTTGTTGTATATGTGTGGTGGAGTGGTCTTAGGATAGAGCTTCACTGTTTTTTCTAGTTAATTTTGATATTTGCATCACTAGAATCATCAACGTGAACGAGCAGGTTGGTGTTCTAATTTTCTTTTATTTTTTTTAATTCACAAAAATCGAAAGAATAAGGAGCCATTGACTGTGCCTTGAACTTGTGTTCCACTCCTTAGACGTGGCACAATCATTTTGGAAACTGTTGGATAAGTATTTTGTACCCAGAATCACATTAGTTGATGTGGGAAGTTCCCATCTGAAACTGCAAGAAAATGTTCACATCGTGAACCTTTTCAACATTAGCGCCGCATTAACAGCACAATTCACGAGATTACCTTGCCAAAAATAGGTAGACTTATCTTGACACCTCTAACACCACGAGGTCTGACAAAATTAAGAATCATGAACGTGTAGAAAATCGTTCACGACATGAACTATTTCAAAACTCTTCACGGCATGAACCAAATCATTCACGATGTGAACCATTTATTGAACCTTCACGGCATGAACCATTTTTTTGTTCACGACGTGAACCCATTATTTTTCATGACGTGAACCCTTATCTCTTCACGGCGTGAACTTTTTCTGCAATCTCACACCTTAATCAAATCCAATAGTCAGGTTAAGGCTAAGGAGGTCTTGAAAAGATTGACACCCATAACAAGGTAACGTGGAATTCTGATCCCAAGAGCAAAAAAAATTTAATAGGTGAAAGTGTAAAAAATTGTTCACGATGTGAACTGTGTTTCTGACACTTCACACCGTGAACTGTTCTCTGCAATCTCACGGCCTTAAAAACAAGTCGACAGAATCTGATCGAAACTTAATTAGGATAGCAAAGTAACTTATCAAATCATACATACATGCACTTAAGGTTTGGAAAGCCTCTTACACCTGACGATAGTGCATCAAATCACCCAGGATCTTCCTATCAAAAAAGTGTGGGTTTAGGCCACTCAATAAGCACTCACTTAAGTGTCTTAAGGAATTTGACCACCGTTGAAACTAGTAGTGAAGAATCCATGGAAGAAGGGCTAAGGTACTCTAGGTTTGGGGAAGAGAAGAAACCACCCTCCCTAACCAGATCCAGTGGTATCATTGATGTGGCCCAGGGATTTTTTGGTCTCCAAACCAATCATGATATGAAAAAGTGCAATCTGTGGACATGGGTTTGTCAACCAGCGCTGGACTTGGTCCAAGGCAAGAGGTACCCATCCAAATGTCAAATCCAAGTCGGCACCCCCCGAATGACCCCGAATGAGACAGGACATGGAAAGTGCAGCCAGGACGGGTCAAGTCTTCTTCCCAACCTCGGAGGAAGTAGAGTTAGATCTAAAAAGGATCGAGGTGGAACGACAGCTACTACGAGAGTTGAGCTTAAGGAAACAAGAGCTCGATGCTCAAAGGGCGAGAGCTAAACAAAAGGAGATGGGAGGTTTACTCTCCAATCATGGGGTAAGGAGCCGAAATTAGTTATGTGGGAAGAAGTGAGGAAGGAATTCCAAACTTAGAACCCATAACTAAGGAGCCGGAATTAGTTATGTGGAAAGAAGTGCGAAAGGAATTCCAAACTTAGAACCCATAACTAAGGAGCCCAAAGCTGAGGAAGGGTTTGTAACCCTAGAATAAGAGGATAATCTAGCAAGAGCGGTGGGTGAAGTAGAGGACGGTCTATACACCAAAAAGCACATATAGTAGATAATCAATCTTCCTACATTCCTACAGGACATGGAACTTTTAATTCTGTAAAGGCGTACAGAGGTAACTAATGATGAGCCACTCTAAGGTGCAGTGGTAGGACCATCCCATGGACCGGAGATACCTAGAAGAGCCAACACAGGAAGAGGACGAGGTTTAAGTAGGGGGGAGCAATTCCTGAAAGACCAAGGGTGGATCCAACCATTGATCTGAATGCAGCCACAAGGATGGATCTGTTGAATATGGCCGTAAAAATGGGCCGAGGAATGGTCAAGGAACTAGGCATGGCTCTAGAATCCCAACCCTCCCAGATGAAGACGCACATCATTTCCAAGCTCGTCCGAAAATTCTCTGGGGACATGGATCCTATTCAACATGTAGATATTTTTGAATCCACATGATGCGAAACCTACGGACCTATCAGTGATGTGACAATGATTCATGCTTTCTCACTAACCCTAGAAGGGAAAGCATATCAGTGGTTCCGAACCCTCAAACCCGAGGATAAGGTTAACTTCACATGACTCAAGAATGTGTTTATGCCTAGCTTTGCCAGAAGTGGTGACAAATGGCACCCTATGGCACAGCTACACAATATCAAACAAAAGGAAATGGAGTCGATGAGAGACTATATGTCTCAACTTAAGCACTTAAATTCAAGGTGCAAACTACCGGAGAGGTTAATTGGCAATCAATTATTTCCTTGCTTCTGAGAGACTATATGTCTCAACTTAAGCACTTAAATTCAAGGTGCAAACTACAGGAGAGGTTAATTGGCAATCAGATATTTCCTTGCTTCTGGAGAGGAGTTAGAGACCACAAGATGCATGATTATATGGTACTAGCCCAACTTGCCACTCTAGATGCATGTTGCAAAATGGCAATTAAATATGAAGATAATATGCTGGAATTGTCGCTCCCAGAAGATGTCAAAATATCTTCGGCAAACAACGACTTCACGTGTTTTGAGTCACCAAGAGATTGGAACTCGGAGCAAGCAAGTCAGAAACATGACTGTGGATGAGCTCAGTAATGCAATACTAGAGAAATTGAAGGTAAAAGAGGGAAGAAAAATATCTGGGCATGGGCATAACCATCTTTACCCCCATAGGGAATTGGTGTGGTGCTCCATGTGCAAATTGAATCACACTACCACCGAATGTTCACAGTTAAGAGCAAGGCCACTACTTGATTGTGCACACTATGTAAAATTAGGGAATCACTTCAATGTGTAGATATCAAAGGTTCCAGATAGTTGCACAACTGCCGGCACCACCTGGAGCTCCATTGGCTTTACCAGCACCACTTGGACAAATCACTGCAGCTATAGGAGGATAACCCAACTCTTTAGGGGGATGTTCCGGGTACAAGACACTTCACCTCTACCACCACATGTTGCCACCACAACCACCACAGGCTAAAATCAACCAAGTATTGATTGAAGAGCCATTAGAAGATATTGATATGGTACATGAATAACACGCCAGCACCTGTGTTTCAAACCACGGTATAGTGGAAGGGTAAGGACATGAACTCAAACATGAGGAGAGGACCACTACAATGTTTTGGCTGTGGAGGGCCACATCGAATCGTTGAGTGCCTAAACAAGAAGGTGGTTCATACGCACTAACCCCAATAATTGATTGCTTTGCCCAATGGCATGCCAATACTCACTTGTAATAAATGTGGTATTGATCATTTGATCAAGGATTGTCCATACCGCGCAAGTGGTTCGACTTCCACTTCTAATCAAGCCACCATTCGAACCATTAGTGTGTAGCCTGGAAATATCAAACCACTCAATGTCCTAACATGATCCCAGGCCCAATTGGGAGACAAGGGGAAGAACCGAGCAGATGTGACCATTTCCAGAACTGGCCGCAAGAGAAGAGTGAAAAAGTGGGTAAGGGGGGTGAAACCAGGGTCACAATCCAAGATGGATCTGAAGAAGATACAATCGACACCGGATCCACCCAATCGAGAGAAGAAGGGGATCAAGCGATCAACCACAAAGACGGTGAGTACCCAAATGCCAAAGAGGAGATAAGGAAGCTCGAAGATGCCAAGGCCTTAGTAGAAGAATGTCAACGGCTTCATGAAGCCAAGCTAAGGGCTAACCGGGTCAGGGTTACAACCCTATGGACAGACATAAAGGAATGGATAGAAGGTGGGACTAAAGCCAGCCAACACTATAGAGGAGGTTATGCCACCTCTACAGAAAGAACCCTAAAACACACAAGGGAAACCCCAGTCGTCAAGATACCAGTTAATCAATTGGGACGTTATACGAAAGTGACGACACAAATACTACAATCCGTGAGTACCAAGCATTGGCTATCCTAGATGGTGGAGTAGGGTTAGCATCATCACAAAACGTTGCTAAGAAAACGAGGGAAAACTCAATCTAAAAAGAGCAGATCTAAAATGGCAGATAGAACATCTTTAAGACCCATTGGACTTTTGGAGAATGTGAAACTCAAACTCTATACTTTTCGCTACCATCATACATTTGTGGTAATGGACTTCCTGTGCCAACCCGACTCATATGACATAATATTGGGAAGACCCTTCATGAGGGAGTCCAAATTGGCACATGATTGGGCATTAGATCACGTGTATGTGCATAGGGATTCGCAAATTTTAAAAATAGATTTGAGAATGTGGAGAGCACACCCCATGGAAGGGCAATTGTTCAGTAATGATTCGGTCACAAAACGGAGCGGACCACATCCGTACAAATATGCCAGCCCCCCACGATTGAAAATTCCAAGGAAGAAGAGGAAACGAAAATGTATGCATCACTTCCTCCTCTGAACTTTAGTCAAAACTGGATGCATGTGCTAGCTACCATATATGTGATGTAACCTAGGGGGACCCAATATGTGGAATTTGGAACTATCCCTACGACCTCTGTCTGTATGGTTAATTGGCAAACCATTGATGAAGAATCAGAAGACGAGGCCTCTGGCATAGAAGGTATCATAACACAAGGCCGTACCAATGCTCAACGCCTAGGAAGATGGCGAAAACAAAAACGATATATTGCCCAACGAAATGCCCTATTACAAAGAAAACCCACAGATGCCCAGTGGATGAGATACCTCGAAGCCACTAAGGTACACGATGAGTTTTCTAAGGATTGGGGTGAGGAATTGAGCAAGATATCACTGGAGGGAAAACATAAAGAGAAAGTCACCCTTCAAGAGCCAGAAACACCTAAGCTTACGAAAGCTGGGCGGCGTCGAAAATGGAACAAAGCTTTGGTAAAAGCCAAGCGTGAGGCTAAGAAAGTCATGGCTAAAACAAAAAGTGAGAATAAGGATAAAGGAGACTTGCTCTGAGTACCAAACCACTTCAAAACCTACACTGTTGAGATGAATGGAAAGTGCAGCAAAAAGGGTTAAGGAGGATGGGCTGTCCACATCATACGATGGCTCGGGCGGAAGTCAAGGAAGTTGATATTGCAAGACCAGGGGAGGAAGCCAGACCCGTATATATTGCTAAGGAATTGACTTCAGCTAAATAAGATGAGCTCGTTGCCCTCCTTAAGGAATTTAAGGACTGTTTTGCCTGGAATTACAAGGAGATGAAGGGTGTACCACCTAAGGTAGTGCAACATACGATTCTAATCATGGAAGGATCAAGACCAACCAAGCAGAAACCATACCAAATGAATACTAAGTATGCGGCAATTGTAAAGGAGGAAATAGATAAACTCATTGATGCCAGATTGGTTGTCACCAATCATAATAGTGCCAAAAAAGAATGGGAAACTTAAGGTATGTGCCGATCTTAAAAAGGTCAACATTCCTACTAGTAGTAGTAGAAAATACCATTATCCATTGCCCTATACGAAACATGTTTTGGAGAGAGTGGCTAGTGAAGAAGCTTACAGCTTCTTGGATGGATTTTCAGGCTACAATCAAGTGTCAATAGCACCAGAAGACCAGCATAAGACAGATTTCAATACAATGTGGGAGACGTTTACATACAAAGTCATGCCCTCCGGTCTCACCAACTCCCTAGCAACATTCCAACAATTGATGTGCACAGCCTTCAAAGACTACTTGCAGAAGTGGTTGGAGGTATTCATTGATGATCAGTGTGCACACTCTCAATGGAGGTATTCATTGATGATCAGTGTGCACACTCTCAATGGGCAGACCATCTGGCTTGTTCAAGGAAGGTGTTCGAGTGATGTCGATTATATTGTATATCCCTAAACCCTTTAAAGTGCCAATTTTGGGTCAAAACATGGCATGATATTAGGACACATTGTGTCAAAGAATGGTATATCCACGGATGATAGCAAGGTCAAGTTAATATTGGAGTTGCCACTGCCCACTAAGGTGCAAATATTTATGGGCCACGTTGGGTATTACCACCGCTTTATAATTTTCTATGCTGAAATCGCCAGGCCATTATACAAGCTACTCATTGTCTTTGAATGGACTGAGGAATGCCATAAAGCATATGATCGATTGAAGCAGGCATTAGCTAGCATGCCAATTCTACAACCCCCCAATTGGGACCTCATTTTTCATGTGCATATTAATGCATCAAACTTTCCTATTGGATGCGTACTAGCCCAGCCCGGTGAGTTCAAATTGGACTATCCAATCTGCTTCACTAGTCGTCAATTAAATGATGCAGAGGTGAACTACACCACCATAGAGAGAGAAGGGTTAGCCATGGTTTATGCTATCAAGAAGTATTGACATTACCTATTGGCCAACAAATTTGTATTCTTCGTGGACTATATCAAGCCTTATTATACTTAGTGAATAAGCCTTACACCAGGGAAGAATCACACGTTGGTTGCTATTACTATTGGAATTTGACTTTATAGTTACAGTAAGGAAATAGACACAGAGCATGTGTTAGCCGATCATATGTCAAGAATTCCAAATGGGGAACCAGCACCTTGTTGATGATGACATCCCGGATGCTTGTTTATTCAAACCGGACATGGTACCCAAATAGAGTGAGGAGATATCTAATTATCTAGCTTATGGTTTTTCACAGCAAACACCCTTAAACAAAGATAAAATGTGGTGGCTTATCAAGCTTGCTGTACCTTACCAATTAATTGTGGGAGAACTATATAAGCTAGGTAAAGACAATGTCCTAAGAAGATGTGTGAGAGAAGATGAGTTCGTCACCGATATTGGATGAAGCTCATTCAAGGATAGCACGAGGGCATTTTGCTATAGAGATCACGGCTCGCAAGGTACTTCAAGGAGGATTATGGTGGCCTACGTTGTTCGAAGATGCCATAGAATTTGTCAAAAGGTGTGAAGAATGTCAGCGATTTGCTATCCGACAACAAAGGGACAAGATGCCGCTCACCCCTATTATTGTAAGATAATCCTTTGAAAAATGGGAGGTAGATTTTGTTGGACCTATTAGTCCAATGGCACATCCATCTCAAGCCCGATATGTGATCATGGCCACGGACAATTTCACCAAATGGGCACGAACAATAGCAAAATTCTTATATGAGCAAATTATCTCGAGATTCGGTTACCCATTAGAATTAGTTAGTGATCGTGGCTCATATTTTATTAATGAGGTGATTCATCATTTACTTGCTAGATTCTTAGTATTCCATCAAAAATCATCACCTTATTATCCATAGGCTAATGATCAAGCAGAGAGTACAAACAAAATTTTGTGTACTATCTTGACAAAAACCTTGGAATACATCAGCATGTAGCAGATGATGCTGGTGTTTCTTCATCGACATACTTTCATGATGATATGTTATTTTTAGCCTATGATGTAGTTGCTAGAGGTTACATCGACATATTTACATGCAGATATCTTTATGATGGTGTCCAGATGGTGGATCTATGGTCCTCACCATGCTCTTGGAGTGTGGACATTCTGATTCATACATGGTTTTATGGTTTCATTTTGTATGATAATGTATGGATGATATTATATTTGATGTGTTCCCAGCCCTGGCATGTTGCCATGAAATGGTTGCACTATACTTACACTCGATACATGATATGTGTATGACACTGACATGACCCTATGTTTGTGGGTTCGAGTCGGATTTTCTATCCAATCCACCGGGTGTGCCAAGTGTTAGCCATGTGTGTGCACGCACTACATGTGAACTCATCCTTAACTGTACCTCTTCACCTACCCTATGCCTTTTCAACTCATACCCCTTCACATCCACATACATGGAGTTATAACCACCATTGTCCTTTGTATTTTTTTGACACATGAATGAATCTCGAATCTCTAAGTAGAAGCTTTAATGGATCTCTTTGTATTTTTCTTTGCAATGAATTTTTTGTTAGGGCTGTGGCCTTAACAATACTTGTGTGATGCACTTTATGTGCCCAGCATCACAAAGAGCCTAGATTTTTTTGGGCAAATGATTGAGCAAGGTTTGTAGGTATGCTTCAACCCTAATGGTTATTATGTAGAGGACTTCAAGAACAAATGTCATTTGGTTGAAAAAGGCAAGAGAGTGGGCAAAATGTTTACTTTAGATGTAGGCATGCATGAGGTCAAAGCTACTTTGTTTGCAAAAGGTGCAGGTGTTGTGGCTAATATAGATATTTGGCACAAACATGATGTCATGTTGTCCTGACACCTCCCCCTCTTGAAGATGCTCTGGAGGGTCTCTCTCTTGATCTTCATTTGTGGGGTCTCCCTCTTGAACATCATGCATAATGTCAAGACGTCTCTTTGTTCGCCTCTCACATTGCACTTAAGACGATGTAGATGTATGCTCTTGGTGTGATTGTGGCACTCGTGATAGTGGTGTGGATGGTTTTGGTGGGGCCACGCACGAGGATCCAACTACTAGAGACTGGGTCAAGTTTGTTGGCTGCGGGGAAGGTATTCTAGAGTCTTCTTGAGTTGGGGACTCTCTTTCAAGCTTAGATTGGTAATTCTTAAATTCTTCAAGAAATAGATCAAGATAATTTAGTAAAAAGGTAGAAATCCCCAGACCTTTTTGTATATGTATATGTATATGTATATGTATGTAGATGTATATGTATCTATGTATATGTATATGTATGTACCCAGCCTCTCAAGATATCCAGCATCTTCCCCTGTAATCAATCCCCTCTTCAGAAATATAAAAGATCTTGTCTCTGCCTGTTTTGTCATAGAGAGAGAATATATTCTAGAGAGAGAATATTCAAATTTTGAATATTTTTAGATAGAAAAATTTCTCATAATATTAAAATGAATTTCCCTGAAATAGAAATTCAAAAAGAACTTTCCAATGTGCAATTGGAATTAATTGAAAATGGGTATAAAGGACCTTAGCCTAAGGGTCTAGATTTTCAAAAAAAATTAGATTATGGTCCAATTAAGGTTCCTGTGGGCCAATAGGATCCATCCATGTGTGGGGAGGAGATAAATCCAATTTGTAAAAGAAGATACCCAAAAATGAGTAAATACTCACATAAGATGAAGAGTTGACTATGTACCAGGTTTATTAGTAAGAAACTATGAGTAATATCAAAAATATGAGATATTTTGGGTATAATGATTCCATTTTGACACATATGTAAGGAAGGGGAGTCCCTTTAATGAGGTGCCTACTTCACATGTGCAATTGAGTTTTAAATCTTCAAAAATTGTGATATTTTTATCTCTCCTCTCTCAAAATTCTAGAAATCAGTTAGCTTTGGTTAGAGCTTCCCTCTCCTATAAATAGAACATGAATCCTTTGAAAAAAAGGAGGAGAATTTTACTATACTAGAACTATGCTGAAATAATGCTAATTTTTACTATTCTCAAAAATTCTCTCCAAATTGAAGAAATTGGAGCTTCCCTCTTTCTTCAATCCCCATTGGTGGCTCCATCAACATACTAAACCAATTGATTGGTTGGGGGCCTCTACCGTGAACAAAGAATCAAGCAATTTGTAAGGTAAATGGTGAATTTTGATCTTTTCTATAATTTCTCAATGTTTCTCTCCTCTCAACCACTCTCAAGCTTGAGAAGCTTAATTGGAATGGTTTTTGAATGCTATTAAAGTTAATTGATGAATGGTAGTAAAGAATTACATAAATTGATGAATGCTATTGAAGTAATTGATGAATGATAGTAAAGAATTACATAAATTTCTATTTATGTTTAATTCTAATGGTTTTTATGTAATTTCTCTCTCTCACTCAAGAAATGGTCATACTCACGACCTATTCTCAATCCAAATGAAGCTTTTCATAAAGCTTTTCCTTAATCCAAGATTAATCTATGCTTGAGGCCAAATTAATGACTTTTTTCTATGCTCTTAGTTTATGTATTTTATGAATATTGATGATTCATTCCATTATGGATTAATGATCCAATTAGGGATCATTCTAATCATTCCCTTAATGATAAGCTTTATCTTTTAAAATAATTGAGATTTATCAGTCATAGCAGCGGAGCTATGGCAAAATTTTTTAAAAAATTACACATAAAATAATTTCATTCAAAGCATGAAAAGAGGACTTCCTACCATATTCTAGGAATTATCATCCTAGATTAATTGAAAGAATTTTATTATAATCATGGAGAAATTGATTTTTATGTCATGCATAATTGATGAATTAAGAAAAAGAGGATTTCTAGTAATTAAATTTTATGCTAAAAGAGTAATTCCTATCAACTCTATACTCTAAAAGTATCTTTTTATGCATAGAAAATGCATATTGATTATTATATTTGGATTTCATGCATAGAGGTATGCATAAAAGATTATTATTTTAATATAAAAGTGTTACTTTTATCAATTGATTTTCGTGCATAGAGGTATGCATAAAAGATTATTATTTCAATAAAAAAGTGTTACTTTTATCATATTTGATTTTCATGCATAGAGGTATGCATAAAAGATTATTATTTTAATGTAAAAGTGTTACTTTTATCATATTTAGATTTCATGCATAGAGGTATGCATAAAAGATTATTATTTTAATGTAAAAGTATTATTGAATTTCATGCATAGAGGTATGCATAAAAGATTGCTATTTTAATATAAAAGTGTTACTTTTATCATATTTGATTTTCATGCATAGAGGTATGCATAAAAGATTATTATTTTAATGTAAAAGTGTTACTTTTATCATATTTGGATTTCATACATAGAGGTATGCATAAAAGATTATTATTTTAATGTAAAAGTGTTATTTTGTCATAATTGAATTTCATGCATAGAGGTATGCATAAAAGATTACTATTTTAATGTAAAAGTGTTACTTTTATCATATTTGGATTTCATGCATAGAGGTATGCATAAAAGATTATTATTTTATTGTAAAAGTGTTACTTTTATCATATTTGATTTTCATGCATAGAGGTATGCATAAAAGATTATTATTTTATTGTAAAAGTGTTACTTTTATCATATTTGATTTTCATGCATAGAGGTATGCATAAAAGATTATTATTTTATTGTAAAAGTGTTACTTTTACCATATTTGAATTTCATGCATAGAGGTAGGCATAAAAGATATTTTTTTATACTAAAAGTGTGATTTTCATCATAAATGAATTTTATGCATAAATTAGATGCATAAGAGAAATTATTTTATTCTAAAAGTGTA
Organism: Cibotium barometz; assembly: GCF_041138505.1. Taxonomy (NCBI): domain Eukaryota; kingdom Viridiplantae; phylum Streptophyta; class Polypodiopsida; order Cyatheales; family Cibotiaceae; genus Cibotium; species Cibotium barometz. The sequence goes on from NC_141070.1 coordinate 55,764,212, forward strand.
ATTCCTACTAAATTGAAATTATGCATAGGAAGATGCATAAAAGATTGATTTTTAATTCAAAAGTGTCATTCTCATTTAAAATGAATTTATGCATAGGAAGATACATAAAAGATTGATTTTTATTTCGAAAGTGTTATTCTCTTTAAAATGGAATTCATGCATAAATAGATGCGTAAAGAAATCTTATATCAAATATAAGAATTCTCTTGTATTCTATAAATAGATATTAGGGTGTGATAAGATGCATATGGGATGAGTTAGGATGTGATAAGATGAGTTAGGATGTGATAAAATGCATATGAGATGTGATAGGATGTGATAAGATGTGTCTGAGATGTGATAGGATGTGATAAGAGGTGTATGAGATGTGATAAGATGTGATAAGATGCATATGAGATGAGTTAGGATGTGATAAGATGAGTTAAGATGTGATCAGATGTGTATGGGATGAGGAAAGAAGTGTATGTGATGGGATAAGATGTATATGGGTTGTGATAGGGCGAGAATGGATGTGATGTAAAAGAATAGATATGAAGGCATATGTTAACCTATGACGGACGTTGAGACGTACTATGTTTTACATCATGTAATTAGTTTAACTATTCTGAGTCATGGGCCGGGCTTGTCGGCACCATATGCAAAGGATAAAGGGATTGGGTGATCGCCGATGAGAGGCGCACCTTGAATATCAATAGGATAAGGGTTAGGATCGGCCGGCCATGTATGGGCGCCCATGTGTGAACGGCCAAGTCACCTATAAGAGTCAAATGTAACCCTAAAACCCTCATTCTCATGTGTTGTGAATACAAGAGTGCTCTTGCCTTATCTCCTTGGTTTCCTTCTCCTGCGTGTGTAAGAGAGAGAGAGAGAGAGAGCGATCGAGCACTGTGTAGCGGCACGGCGGTGGAGAGGCGGTAGAGCAACGACGGTGGCTCCTTCTTCACTGCTGCGACGCGGGAATCCTTCACAGCGGCGGTTAGAGCGGTGAGTGACACACCCTTGCATTCTGTTTGAGCTTGCTTTCCTGGTTGTATGCTTGCAGCCATTCGTGGCTCGCATACGGTGTTCTGCAAGTCCCCAGCTACAACCTGTGCGGCAAAAGCGCACATTTTTGGCGCCGCTGCCGGGGAGTTGCCTTACACCAAGCTCCAGTTTGCAGCTTGGGCTGCTGCGTGAAGTGAAATTTACACTGTAGGAAAGGCGTCTGTGTGTTTGTTGTTGAGGCGTTTCTGTGTTTTGCAATCTGTTTCTGCAATTTGTCTTCTGCATTTTTGTTTCCTTTGATGTTTCTCCGCTCCGCGTGTAGGTGTACGTTCTGTCATCTGGTTATCTGCGTGCGAGGAGGGATTTCTGAATTTTAAAAAAAAAACTTATCTCAAAAAAAAAAGCTAATTGTGAAAATAAAAATAAAAAAATTATTTTATTTTCAAAGAAAAAAACCAAACGTGTGGAGAGGAAAGATTTTTTAATTGGAGAAAAAAAATTTGAAAAGAAAAACCCCCATTTGACCCTGACCCCGGCCTCGGTCTTTTGATATATATATATATATAGGAGAGTGAGCCTCCATAGCTTTCTTTCAAGTGAGAGCTTATGGGAAGTTGTGCCCTATATGTAGCCCACTCCCCAAGGAGTAAGGTGAGCATGTGGGATAAAGCCCTCACCCTTTCATCCACAAGCAAATAGGCTTTCGCCCCTTCCCCCACAAGGAAACAGACTGTTTTGAGGACTACAGGAGCTCTGGATAGGCGAACACGGTGCTGTAAAGCACACTAGGACCCTTTGAACAATACGCTTGTTTTGAGCTATCACACGTCCTAGTCCAGGTTCGACCATAAGTAAGGGGATCAAAAACGGGTTAAAAACAATCTAAAAACAAGTAAAAACGGGGTGCGAAATACCCAAGAAACCACTTGTGCGGGCTTCAAGGGTAGTTACCAACGCCCGTAGGGTACCCACGTCACATGCATCTACGCTCTGGTCGGCGGGTGCTAGAGTTTGAGCCACTAGAAAGTGTTTCAGTTCACGCAGGCTCACACCATCCCTCCACGTTAACATCTTGGCCTTCCGCTGGAACAGTGCAACCCAAGATCCACGAATAGCGGCTAGTGACTCGTCCTCTGACTCAGAAGCCATGGAAGGGCACCCTACCAAGAACCTTGAGGAGACAAGTCAAAACATGCCAGTTTGGGCCCCACAACCCGAATCTAGCATGTTTAGTCGTCTAATAGAGACCTTTAGTAGAGCTACACGCTCTGAACATGCGACAAGCGAAGTAAATGAAGAAGGAGGGGTAGTAGATTCGCCATTCACATCTTATGTAGACCCTACCCTCCCAAAGAGTGTCCATGTGGATATTCTACCCACTTCGTTTAATGAGGGCCCTACTGAGCTACCACCTTCCGACGTGCCTCCTAAAGTAGAGGTCCCTAGAAGCCAATCCATAAGAAGTGACATTGCGTCCACTTCAAGAGAACCGTTTGGCACACCAAGTCTGGATGGGATATTTCTCAATGAAAATTGGGAATATGATCCACACAGAGACTCTAATTAACCTATACACGGGCTACACATACCATGTAGGTTGGTTAGAAGTCCTACGATCTACATCTAGCGCCACTAATCTAGAGGAGCAACAACAAATGATATGTGAGGTTATTCGTAGAATTATCCAAATTGAGAGGCAAAATAGGGGAGTGAACTTAGGTTCCACTGGCCCTATGAGATTTTTGGATTCAAGCAAGGCCAAACAACCAACCCTATCACAATTGGAGACTCCCTCGGTGAGTCCCATAGACCCTTCATATGTTGTTTCGCCTGGAGTCTCAATGCGGGTTGAGCTCATGAGCAGTAACTTTAGCTTTCCAACCTTGGCTCAACTTTCCATTAAGGAATCCACAATGCCTACCCCAATGATGAGCATGACAGAAAGGGCACCTATTACCACTGTAGTTAGTATGACACCGCTACCTAGTGGAATAGTACCTACAACAGTGCGTGCCAGTGCGCCTATCGACCCTATGTACCTATCGCTACTCATGCTCATGTAGCTCCTACGCCTCTTAGTATGCCAATGGCGTATGCTCCACGACCGCCTTATCACAACCCTTATCCAAGAGGAGCTAGGCCTAGCCACATATCATATCCTACGTCATTTGCCAACATACCCAAACCAACGCCAACTCCTATCAGCCAAGCTATCCCAGAAGTGCCTCCACCAGCTATGCCTGCTCACCTAGGTGATCTCACAGCGTTTGCTCAGACGATCGGACGATCTATTGCGGAAAACATGCGGGGTATGCCTGAGAGAGAACCTAGAAGCAAGGCAGTACAAGTGGCTAAGCTCACTCAAAACTTCAGTGGTAACGAGGATGTTAGGAAGCACATTGAAGTCTTTGAACACATGTGTGATTCCTTGGAAGAGCACAATGAGCTGCATAAGTGTAAAGCCCTAGGCTTAACCTTAAGTGGAAAGGCCGGAGATTGGTATCAAACCTTAAGGGTTGAAGAGCGCACTCACTACCCCACTCTCAAGAGATTGTTCTTGAAAGAATACATACGTGAGGGTGTACTTTGGGGAGTAGCATCTCAACTCCAAAAAGCTGAACGCGAGGAAGAGGAGTCAGTGAGAGACTTTATAAGTCGATTGAAGCATCTAAATTCTCGCTGCACTCCCGATGAGCGCTTCAATAATAACCAACTGCTCGATAGATTCATCTGAGGATTGCGCCACGAGGACATATACAATGGCCTAGTCATTAGACGTCTTACAACGTGGGAAGCAGTCACTGCCAATGCAATCCAGTTAGAAGACAACTTGATAATTACAGGTAAAAAGGTGTCTTCGGAGACAAAATCTGTTAGTTCGCAAGTATCTGGGCACGAGCCAATGACGGCAAAACCTATTGCCAAGGAGCCCAAGATATCTGAAATGTCTGTGACCGACCTTACTAAGGCTCTCCAAGAATACTTTAGGGGTAATCGAGCTCCTCAAAATAGCCATATGTACCCAAGAAGAGAGCAACAATGGTGTTCGGTTTGCTTAGGACCACATAGCACGAGTGAATGTCCCACATTCAGAGTCAAATTCAATGGGAATTGCAATGCATGTGGTAAGTATGGCCATCAATCTAAAGATTGCCTAGTACTTAAGCGAATGTTGGCAAATCAGGCACCACTAGCCTGGTCAAACACACCTCAAGTACCTGCGCTAATGCCTGCACAACCTGTCACAGCACATAGTTCCAAGGAATCCGAATGTAGTCCAGTCTGTGCCATTACCACCACCAGTGCTAGGACCACAACCTCCACATCCAAGGATTACCCCTGTAAACCAGATGGGTTGTGAGTCACATAGTGCGTGTGGGGATTATGAAGAGGAGATAGACCCCACTGCTCCATATGGGATTGATACATTTGAAATGATTCCCCAGTACTACCTAGAGGATCATTTCGGGCAAGTCAAGCCTGTATATCAAGCGGCTGCTCTCGCCACAAGAGGGCAAAACCTTAATACCATGGCAAGGAGACCACCTCTTCAATGCTACGATTGTGATGGACTGCATCGTGTAGCGGAGTGTCCTAATAGGCTACAAAAGATCGCTACTCAGATGCAACCAAATCAAGGGAGCACATCGGGAATGCCGGTACTTACATGTAATTGTTGTGGCATAGATCATTTGATTGCTCAATGTCCACATAATCCTAATGCACCCAAGATTATGCCATTGAATTTGGTTGAGGTCACCAATGAGGCACGAGGAACCACACCCGTTGTACCCGCGAATGTAGTTACACAATCAATGCTTCAAAATCAAAACTACATTCTTGAAGAGAGGGATACTGCATCAATTGCTCGAGCAAAGAAAAAGAAAACGCGACGGAAGAGATCACTTAATGCCACGAGCTCCAAGCCTAGTTCAAAGACTAACATAGGAATGGGAGACAACCCCGTGTATATGAATGATCTTGAAGATGATTCTGATTCAATAGAAACCATGGGGACCAAAGCCACTACCTTAAGGGAGGAACCCACTCGGGAGCTCAATGAAGGAGAATCAAGCGAGTACATAAATAAGGGGAAACAGAAGGAAACTTCCTCAGCCCCACAACCAAGTCAGTTAATGCCCTCTCGAACACCCAAACTGACTGAGACTCCCCAAGACAAGCCACGTGGGCCAAAAACCCTCAAGAAAAAGATTAGAACTTACCCAAACCCAGTTGAGGAGATTGAACAAGTGCAACACTTAAGGGGTTTGGTGGAAGAAACACAAAGAGAACTGGAGCCAAACCTGAGAAAAATCAAAATTCCAGACACAGTGTTTCCTACGCAAGTTCAGCCTCACAGGAACCATAAACCGTTAGCTATACCTAGTATCATTCGGGAAGAAAGTGAGGATAGGACATCAGGAAGTGGGCAAACACCCTTCTTGCTAGTGAAGGAATGCCTGACCCCATCGAAGAGGAAGTAATTCCATCTTCACCAGTCCCTAGTCAAGGGGCGATATCTCGAAAAGTACCGTTGAATGTGTCCAAGCTAATGGATTTCATGTCCTCTGAGATCAGAACCACGATCATATCCAAATTATACGGAGATCCTGAGCTATTCTTAGCTCTTCGGGCATTTCTCAATGGAGAACTAAAGGCGGGGCTACCACAATTTGCAAATATGGATAGACCCGACACGCTTCAAGATGAAGGGGAACATTGGGATCTACAACCCAACCCAAATGAAGACTCGGTCGTTGAAATACCTGTTAACAAGTTGGGACAGTACTTTAAAGGTGACGAATCTAATGCAACCCTCCCCATTACTACCAAGGGATTAACTCTAAAGGGAATCCTTGATGGTGGTGCTGGAGTGAGCATTGTGACTAAAAACTGTTGGGAATCTATGGGAAGACCTCACCTCAAAGTCACAAACATAGTGGTTAAGATGGCAAACGGAACTATTGCTAAACCTATTGGAATGTTAAGGGACCTTAAGATCAAGTTTCTGGGATACAAGGTAAAACATACCTTCATTGTAATGGATTTCTCCAAGCATCCTATGTCATATCAAATGATCTTAGGACGTCCTTTCATGAGGGAGGCACAAATGGTGCATGACTGGTCGAAAAACCATGTCTATCTACAATTCCAAGACTCTGTCATTCGAGTTGATCTTGAGAAAGGTCGTGCACATCCTTTAGAAAGCAAGGTTATCATTGATAATCGATCAGATACCACTATTTTCACTCCGCCCCATTAAGGTATTGCTATACATGCAAAAAAGAGACTGATGATGGGAAAGATTCTCCTTATATGGATGTCCTACCGGGTATGACTGAGTCGGATAACGTGGATTGGTGGGTACACCTAGCAGCAACCATAGACACATGGGGAAATAGAGGCAGAAGTTGGGTAACACCTGAGGGGCAAGATATGCCACCATTAGTGCCAATAAACATGATAGGTGTTATGCACTTGACTCCTGATGGCGAGAAAGTGGCAAACTCCACTGACACTGAAAGTAGCGAAGACTCTGACCAATGCAACTCTGAGTATGAATCTCAAGAAGAAACTAACTCAGAGCCTGATGGGGGGGATGAATCAAATATTCACCCAAATGTGGAAGCAAGGTGCTCAAGGCCTAGGACAGTGACCTCTTGCAGTTCATCCGAATGCGAGGGGGACACAAGTGAAGATCGACCAAGTGAGTTCGAATCTGATAGAAACAAAAATCAAAAACTTGGTAAGAAGAAAATGAGACATAAGCGCCAACGCTATCGAGCTAATGTACGCACTGCAATAAACAAGGAAAGATCCACTGTGCAGAATGGCTTAGTTATGTAGGAGCCATTTGATGCTCATCAGTTGATGCTCATCAGAAGTTAGCGATAATTGGGGACAATACGTCCAAAGTGTCATGTGGTGTATTCCACAACCTCATGACGTCGCCCAATTAGAAATCAAAGAGAAGCCGAAACTAAGTCGTACTACAAGAAGGCGGCAAAACCAAGAGTTGGCTCAGCAACAAAAGGAAGCGAAATTGAAAGAAAAAAGCCTGGCACAACAAGAACCAGTAGACTTACACCCCGCACCCGAGCATTTCAAATCATTTACCACAGGGGAACGTAAAGTGGTCTACACAAAAGTCTAACGAACGCCTACCAATGGGAGTAGCGGTGTCTACGATGGCCCTGCGGTAGTTAAGGAGATAGACTTAGCAGATCCGGGTGAGGAGTCTAAACCAGTTTTTATTGCTCAAGACCTCACCAAGGCAGAAGAAGCTGCACTTACGAAGCTTCTTAAAGAATTCAAGGACATATTTGCTTGGACATATCATGATATGAAGGGTGTTCCACCCTCGGTGGTGCAACACACGATTCCAATGATTAGCACTGCTAAACCAGTCCAGCAACGTCCCTACCCAATGAATCCTAAGTACGCAAAGATTGTACAAGAGGAAATTGAAAAGCTTGTAAAATGTGGATTCATATACCCTATTGAGCACTCAGAATGGGTTTCTCCGATGGTCATCGTACCAAAGAAGAATGGGAAACTCAGAGTGTGCGTTGATCTCAAAAAGGTTAATGCAACCACCAGAAGGGATCATTACCCCTTGCCATATTCTGAACATGTGCTTGAAAGAGTGGCATGCAAGGAGGCATATAGCTTTTTAGATGGGTACTCGGGTTACAATCAGATCACAATTGCAGTCGAGGACCAAGCTAAAACAGCATTTATCATGAAGTTTGGAGTGTTTGCCTTTCGCGTCATGGCTTTTGGCTTGACCAATGCACCTGCAACATTCCAACGATTGATAAACATGGCCTTTAAGGAATATCTAAGGGACTTCTATGAAGCTTTCTTAGATGATCTTTGTGTTCATTCCTCTTGGGATGAGCACTTGATGTGTTTACGAAAAATATTTGAAAGGTGTAGATTATATCGCATCTCATTGAATCCTTTCAAATGCCAATTCTGGGTTAAACACGGAGTTATCTTAGGGCATATAGTGTCCAAAAATGGGATTTCCACTGACGAGAGTAAAATCAAGGTCATTCTGGAATTGCCCCCACCCACCAACTATAAGGGAGTCCAACGCTTTATGGGCCACGTTGGTTATTATCGAAGGTTTATTCTATTCTTCGCCGAGATAGCTCGACCATTGTATAAGCTTCTCATCGAGTTTATTTGGACTGAAGAATGTGACCGTGCCTATGAGCTATTAAAGAAGGCCTTAGCGAGTGCTCCAATCTTGCGAATGCCTAACTGGGATTTACTCTTCCATGTGCATATTGATGCATCAAACTTTGCTATTGGGTGTGTGTTAACTCAACCTGGAGAACACAAGCTAGACTACCCCATTAGCTTTGCCAGTCACCAGTTGAACGATGCTGAGATGAACTACACCACTATGGAGCGAGAAGGGTTGGCAATGATATATGCAATAAGGAAATTTCGTTATTACCTCCTTGCCACCAAGTTTGTTTTCTATGTAGATCATCAGGCATTGTTGTATCTGGTAAACAAACCATGCTCCACAGGAAGAATCACACGATGGCTATTGATTCTTCTTGAGTTTGATTTCACTGTTGTTGTGAGACCTGGCAAAAAACATGTTATGGCTGATCATTTGTCTCGCATACCTAATGGTGAGGCTCCTACGGGGGTTGATGATGACTTACCTGACACTTCCCTGTTCATGGTGGAGATAATGCCTGAATGGAGTGAGAAGATTGTTAACTTTTTGGTTAATGGCTTTCCACCCAAGGAGCTTCGTAAAGATCTAGCTCGAAAGCTAATCAAAGAATGCGAACCCTATTGCCTGATAGCCGGGACTCTTTATAAATGAGGAAAGGATGACGTTCTTAGGCGTTGTGCCCGAGAGGATAAGTATCTATACATTTTGCAAGAGGCACATATAGGCGTAGCCGGTGGTCACTTCTCAGGAGACTTAACTGCGCGAAAGATCTTACAATCAGGGTATTGGTGGTCCACTATGTTCCAAGATGCATCACTCTTTGTGAAGGGTTGCGACGATGAATGCCAACGATACAAGAAACCCCAACGGAAAGATCAGATGCCCCTATATCCAATCAAAGTAAACCAACCATTTGAAAAGTGGGGTTTAGACTTTGTAGGTCCAATTAGCACAGCGGCCCGAAACACACAATCTCGCTATATTATTGTGGCCACTGACTATATGACCAAATGGGCTGAAGCGAAAGCGACACGTAAGGCAAATGCGAGGACAACAGCCAAGTTCCTCTTTGAAAATATAATCACACGCTTCGGGTTGTCCTTTTGAACTTGTGAGCGACAATGGGACGCATTTTATAAATGACGTGATTAAGGAGCTCACAACAAATTTCATGATATCCCATCATAAATCTACTCCTTATTATCCGCAAGCGAATGGCCAAGCTGAGAGTACAAACAAGACATTAATCTCTGTTTTGACAAAGACAGTTGAAGCTCATCGCACGGATTGGGATCTAAAGCTTACGACAGCTTTATGGGCCTATCATACTGCGTACAAAGTGGCTATTAATTGCACACCATTCAAAATGGTATATGGCCAAGAAGCAGTCATGCCATGGGAATTTGTCATTCCTAGTCTTCGTGTTGCTACTCAAGAGGGTTGGGATGGTAATCCCTTAGTAGAGCGACTGTATATCCTTGAGCGACTAAACGAACAAAGACAATTGGCTGTGTACAATGCCCTTGTGGAGAAGGATAGAAGGAAAAAATGGTTTGATCGCCACCTAAAGGACAAGGACATCAAGGTTGGGGATAAAGTCCTGATGTATGGAGTGCGAAACGAAAAGAAGAAGCTCAAATATGCTGGTAAGGGACCGTATAGAGTATGCGAAATTACCCTGTAAGGTACCATCAGAGTGGAGACTCTCGATGGAGTTGAAACCATTGGATTCCTTAATGGGAGTAAATTCAAAAGATACTATGACCCCTTAAGTCAAGAGGAGTTATATGCAATCCATCAAAAGAAGGCAGCTAAAGAACAAGTGGAGCTTAAGAAGATACAAGCGAGAGTTGAAGCCAAAGAACGTCAACAGCATGCTAGGCGCCAACGAGAAGCCAACTTGGGAATTACGCAAGTATTTTTCGAGGAGGCAGAGGAGGATTCACTGGAAGCTGACCCACCTCTAAGATACCCAATTGAGTTACAGAGTCCTTACGGGGAGGTGCTGTATAATGCATTATTGGATACAGGAGCTCAACACAATTTGCTATCATATGGCGTGTGGTGTCAACTTGGAAAACCACCTTTATCCAAGAGTGCTATCCAAGTTCAAGGTATCAACAAGAAGAAAACCCCTGTCTCAGGAATTCTGCACACTCCGGTTGCCTATGACAAGGGGACCGTAATTCAAAGCTTTTTGGTTATGCCTGCTGGTACCATGGAAGGCACTGTAAACTTAGGGTGCAAATGGATGTTGGCCACCAAGTGCAATATCGATTGGGCAACTAGACGAGTCACAACGCAAGAACCAACACTCAGTATGACCGCTCAAAATCCTGCTCCTAAGCCATCAACTCTGGACAAAATGCTGGATAACGAAAAATCACAAAGTCCAGTGGCAAAACCATCTTTGATTGTTTGCCACCCCTCTAACACTTCAACGCCAAGAGTGGAAACATGCAGGGTGGTCTCTAAAGCTCCGCTTACTATGCCAAAGAGTACATACAAATGGGTCCCAAAAGCTTCGTTTACAGCAGCTACTTCCCCTGCTCAATCTCGTTCAGACAAGAAGCCTCGTAGGAAGAAAACGGCTACTCACCCGAGAAAGGGCAATGTAACATCACGATGGATCCCTAAAAAATTATTAATAGCCCAAGGGTACTACAAGGGGAATGACCAGATTTGGGTCCCTAAACATAAGATGAATCCCTCTACATCACCTGTAAAACCTTGCAAACCAAATGTTGCCACCCCAACGACAATTCAAGACCGTGGTAAGGGAAAGGTAATAGAGTGCTCTGCACCACTTCTTCCAGAGTTAGTTTGGATTCCCAAACGATATCGATCATTACCACCTAGCTCAGGAAGGGGGGAGCCACATGAAGCTTCTAGCTCCTCATGCCAGGCACACGCTGATATAGAAGTTTCTACATGCTCTACACCTACTCTTGTCAACACCCAACAAAAGACCGATGAGTCTATGTCTCCCCTTGTAATAGTATCGTCGGAAACCATTTCCTCCATTCGTTAATGGGAGTGTACACTAACATCTCTGCAATTGGATGTGGCCACAAGGGTCATAAAAAGCTATCTGCCCACATCACAACCTATGACCCGCTGGACAAATTGGTTCCAAGAGGCTGCAACATCATTGCAAAAAATATGATCTACCCAAGGAAAGGGGGAGCATGTACTCATGCTCGACATTCTATTGCTTCCTCCCTAACCTTCTCCCCTGACCATGTAATTGCCAAATTCAAGGGGATGTATATATATAGCTTCATACACAGAAGAGAAAAGAAAAGAAAAGCAAAAAATAGTAAAAAGAGCAAGAGCACGTTAAGAACAAAAATATCCGTATATACAATCAAGAACTAGATTGACCTGTCATAAACCTACTGATGCTATATCTGTGTTTGCAGATATGGCAGATGCACGATCATCATACACTTCATCCACTCCTACCTTTGGTGAGAGGTATCATCTGTACCTTTCTCAGATATTTCACATGTGCTATCCTGTAATTGAAACTGAATGGAATCATATAGATGTACTAGCCAGAGAGGGAAATGTTGAGGAATTAGAATGGCTAATTTGCCTATTGACCATGACTGACCCCTACTCCGTAGAGGACATATCCCCGATAGCCCAATGCTTTCCTTTTCCACAAGATGACTATCCTCGCATGGTTACATTCTTGATGAGTTTATGCGGATAGGAAAATGAAAAGGAAATATCTGACAATGATGAATGGACGGATGAAACTCATGGCACTACTGAGGTTGACTTTATTTATTTGGATGATGCAGATAGAGGCTTAGCCTTAGGGCTAGAGCCAGGAATCTACAACATCCTCTTACCGTATCCTCAGTAGTAGTGTGGTGACTGGTAGGTAGGTTAGTGTTTTCAAGTTTTTTCTAGTTTGGATTCCTTAAACGAGTCTTTAATTTTTCACACTGATGTGCCTCTCGAGGTATAGTGCTTGTTAGTTGATTGTACAGGTTGAAAAGTTTGAGGTGGGTTTGCTTTCAAGTCCTGAGATAGCCGCAACGCTCATACATAAATATCTCATCAAATTGCAGGTATTTTTCTCATCGAATCAAGGAGATCTCCAAAATACAGGTGTAATTCTTCCATACCCACACTCTTTCGTTTTTACTGTTCAATTAATTGCATGAACTATAATGCATGACCACATGGAAATTGTCATTGTACTACTTAGTTTTTGAAGTTGCTTAACGTGCTAGTGTGAATCATTAATGAGTTCAACCTTATTGGATATATTCTTGAGAATGCATGCAGTCTTTAGCTAACCTTGGAATACGATTGTCTTAGGTCTAGGGTCAAACCATCTTAATGTTTGACACCTGGACATGTGTGTGTTGACCTCTAAGACATAGCTTTTACCCCTTGTCGAAAGAATACAAGAACACATTACAGTTCAGGAGCGAAGATCAAAAGATTTTTTTTTTAAGGCCTACAATAAATGGCAATACAAGTCTATTATGTGCTCTAATGTTGGCCTATCTCCTTATTGATACTTGGTAGGTGTCTACTCCAGACCAATGCCTTGGTTGGTAGGGGGTAGCCTTGCCTAAGGTGAACTAATAGATTCCTGGATAATGCCTTGTGTTAAACATGGTACCAGGATCGATGTTAGTTTTGCCTTAGGAAGGTCGCCATTGTGTTTAAAAATTGTCACGTGCATAAAGAAATAAAGGCAAAAGGCTCCTGTAACTCTGATGTATCTTGTGTCCCTAGGCTCGTGGTATTAACTTGTTCTTAGAGTAGACACAGTGTGGTCATCTGTTTATTTATTAAGCTTGGTTATTTTCCTTGACTTAGGCTAGTTATAAACCTTAATTAACCTTTGACACCTTGCTAACTCTTGATTTACTTTCAATAATTTTAAACTCTTGTTAATTTGCTACACTAGCTCATTCATGTGACCCTTAAACTAAATTCTCATAGCAACATCCATTGTGGTCTAACATGCTTGAATTTATACACTTTATATCTTTTGAATTCCAGCATACTTTCACTCTACTTCCCTGTTTTGTAGACGGTCTACCACAACAACCTTATCGAGCTTACCATACCATAGCTTCCGAGGACGGAATCTACATCAGGAAGGGGGGCATGTTAACCTATGTGACGGACATTGAGACATACTATGTTTTACGTCATGTAATTAGTTTAACTATTCTAAGTCATGGGCCGGGCTTATCGGCACCATATGCAAAGGATAAAGGGATTGGGTGATCGCCGATGAGAGGCGCACCTTGAATATCAATAGGATAAGGGTTAGGATCGGCCGGCCATGTATGGGCACCCATGTGTGAATGGCCAAGTCACCTATAAGAGTCAAATGTAACCCTAAAACCCTCATTCTCATGTGTTGTGAATACAAGAGTGCTCTTGCCTTATCTCCTTGGTTTCCTTCTCCTGCGTGTGTGTGTGTGAGAGAGAGAGAGTGAGAGAGTGAGAGAGCGATCGAGCACTGTGCAGCGGCACGGCGACGGAGAGGCGGTAGAGCGGCGACGGTGGCTCCTCCTTCACTGCTGCGACACGGGAATCCTTCACGGCAGCGGTTAGAGCGGTGAGTGACACACCCTTGCATTCTGTTTGAGCTTGCTTCCTAGTTGTATGCTTGCAGCCATTCGTGGCTCGCATACGGTGTTCGGCAAGTCCCCATCTATGACCTGTGCGGCAAAAGCGCACAGCGTATGTGGTTATATGAATGAGAATGTGGAAATGGATGTATGAATGTGAATGTGGATGTGGATGTATGAATGTGAATGTGGATGTGGATGTATGAATGTGAATGGGGATGTGTGGATGTGGAAATGGAAGTGTGGATGTATAAATGTGGATGTGGATGTATGCATGTAGATGTATATGTATGAATGTGGATGTGGATGTGGATGTGGATGTATGGATGTAGATACAGATGTGGATGTATGTATGTGGATGTGGATGTATGCATGTAGATGTGTATGTATGCATGTGAATGTGGATGTGGATGTGGATGTACGGATGTAGATACGGATATGGATGTATGTATGTGGATGTGGATGTATGCATGTAGATGTGTATGTATAAATGTGAATGTGGATGTGGATGTATGCATGTAGATGTATATGTATGAATGTGGATGTGGATGTGGATGTGGATGTATGGATGTAGATACAGATGTGGATGTATGTATGTGGATGTGGATGTATGCATGTAGATGTGTATGTATGCATGTGAATGTGGATGTGGATGTGGATGTACGGATGTAGATACGGATATGGATGTATGTATGTGGATGTGGATGTATGCATGTAGATGTGTATGTATAAATGTGAATGTGGATGTGGATGTGGATGTATGGATATAGATACGGATATAGATGTATGTATGTGGATGTGGATGTATGAATGAGGATGTGAAAATGGATGTATGCATGTAAATGTGGATGTATGGATGTGAATGTGGATGTGGATGTGGATGTGGATGTATGGATGTGGATATGGATGTGTATGTATGAATGCAGATATGAAATTGGATGTATGATGTGGATGTAAGAACATGGATGTGTATGTAGAATAATGAATGTGAATGTGTATGTGAAATAATGTGTCGTCGATATGAGTGAATGGATGAGAATGAGTACACATATGAATGGAATGTGGAATAAGTAATGTGGACTGAGGAGGGATAATGTGGAAAGACGAGAGTTCGAAATAGAAACTGTATTTTGTGACCTGTTTGTAAATGACTGTTTTATGTCAAGAATGCTGGGGAAGCATTTTGACCGTCTTGTGGATTAAGGTCATGGAGACCTAACTGTTAAAGTTGCAACTACTGACGGAGAGTCAATGGAGGACGTCTCGTGTAGCAAGGTCGATTGAGGTCTTGACCAGCCTCAGTTTGATTTAAATGGTGAGCTTCCGGTACGGTGGATGAGGGACCAAGGAAGCGGCCTATGAGTGAAGCACTAGGTGACCTACGAAGGATCCTAGAGGGTGCTGACCATACAGTGCTTGGGCTCTGGGTCGCCGAAGATACCCACACGTGCGTCGTGGAAGATATTGGAACAAGGAGTAAGAGTTGTTTTCTGAAACCGGGCATGGATCTGGTTGATTGATCTTGCTGGTAAACGGATGAGTCCATGGCTCTCATATGGATCTGTTGATTGATTTGATTGATTTTGCTGATCTTCAACAAGGATTCCATCTTGATTTTTATCTGTGAAAATATTGTCGGGTACTATGAGCTAGGAACTATTGAAAAGGCCCCTGAGTGAACAGGTGGTGAGCGTTCTGGTTGCCAATGATGCCATATAAGTGCACCGATGAATGTACGATTGGAAATATAGATCCAATCAGAGATTTTGAGGATTGTCATCAATGACATAATGGTTTCATTAAAGGTTGTTTTAAAGTTAGCTGATGCATGAGAAAAAGGCAATTTCATATTGGGTGTGTAAGTGGTGTGACTAGTTTTATGTTTGCATGAACTTCCGGCTAGGGGGCCTGGGAACTCTTTTCCCTGGTACCCGGGATAAAACCTAACCAAATTCCTAATTAGATCCCATCACTACAGTGGTTGGGCGGTTGGCTAACCCATGGGACTGGATGGGGTTAGGCTGGACTGATGGATCCGTAAATCGAGACTCAATTTCTGTTATTACGATAGATGAAGAAAATCCCGGATAGTAATTGTTCTATGGATAGGAATTAACGGCTGTGCCTCTTGATGGGGAAAAAAGCGTTGATCCCAATGATCCAAGTGCAAGTTTCTTCCTTGATCTGACCGAGTATCTTTATAGGTGCAGTCGGATCAGTTTGATCAGTAATGGCCTTGACTACATTAGAGTAAAAAGTTATCCTGCTGGAATCGCCAGTGCTTTCTGAATAAAGAAGTTTTTTCGAGTTCGGTTTTGGAAAAACCGACGAATTAGTCTCTTGTCCGGATATCCGTGTGGACGAGGCCCCGAGTGTGGGACTCTGCCCCGCGCAAGAAGTGCTACTTCCGTTTTGCTAGTACCCCGAATCCGTTTTTGCGCGATGGGAACAGGGATCTCACAATGTACATGTATATGTATGTGTATATGCATATGTATATGTATATGTATATGTATATGTATGTAGGTATGTATCTATGTATATGTATGTGTATGTGTATGTGTATGTGTATGTGTATGTGTATGTGTATGTATGTAGGTATATGCATCTATTTATACGTATATGTATGTAGGTATGTATATATCAAAACTTAACAACGTTTCTTTAAAATCTAATATGCCAAACCTTAAATGTAACATGAACTATGTATGTAAGTATGTATGTATGTATGTATGTACAAATTTGCAAAAAAATTGGACAGTATCTCCTTTACATTTTCTAAAAAATCCCAAAATAAACTTCAAAACTTAACATTGTTTCTTTAAAATCTAACATGCCAAATCTTAAATGTAACATGAACTTTGTATGTATGTAGGAATTTAGTATATAATTTAGTGTATGTATGAAGGTATGTATTTATGTATGCATATGTATATGTACATATATGTTTACGTATGTATTTGTATATGTATATATCTGTATGTATATGTATCTAATATGTATATACATATGGATAGTTTATATATATTTATATGTATGTATAGGTATGTATTTGTATAGGTAGGAAGGTTCACATATACATATACATATACATTTACATGCATATAATTCAGTAGAAAGCAAAAAAGTACCATTGTCTAGGAGCTCCTCACTTGGAGGCACATGATTTAGAGGATAGTCCAACCACCAAGGACATCTCTTATATTCCCAATCAGAAACCCCTCTCTCAACCCATTCCTTCGGGTACATTGTTTTTGAGGAATTTGGATCTGCCCATTCTTTGATTGCTTCCGTCTCTTCGTACATTTTCTCTTCGTACATTAGACCTTGGCCAATGAGTAGCTACACCCACCTACATATCCAAAATAAAACAAACAACACTAAAATATATTTTTCAATGCGTATATGTATTTTCTGCAAAAATAGAATGGCATTAGAAGATATATACTTGTAGACAACCCTCTTTGCGGCATTCTCTGCCTCAGGTTACTTTTGGCCTTCCTTCACTTTTCCAATCTTTGCCCACATCTCATGGAAGACCCATGGTATGTGTTTCGATCGCTCCTCTTGCACCCATTGCATAAATGGTGGGATGTAGATAACATCATCATATACCAATAAGCCCTCCAAAATAGAGTCTGCCTCCCCTATTAGCTCTTCCCAATATAGAGTCTGCCTCCCCTATTAGCTCTTCCCAATATAACTCTTTCTTCATATCCAGCAACATCTTTTTGTTATCCCCAAACATCTCCAAAATTACCTTGTCCTTCGCCCTCCTGGTCATAAGCATTTGAAGCAATTCCGTCTTCCTATTTCAGCATCATACCAAAGCCATAAGAGATTAGAAGTTAAGGTTAGTTTATGTTAAGGGAGGTTTATTGACATGTGACATACCTTTGAGTTGAAATCCGAGATATGGCGACTGTGTACAGCTTTTCTTTGGCCAAAGCAACCAATCCCTTCTTAGACCAATCATAGTTATATACGAGTTGAAAGAATGCATCACCATTGGATGGGTTTGCAATTATGAGCATCTTGTACGCTCTATCTCGAAATGTTTGCTCTACACCACGTCTAGCTTTCTCACATTTTGTCTCATATTCTTGCAACCCCATGGCATGTCTATCAATGCATGATATAGCTTGCTTCACCACCACATTTTCAAACGATGTCTATGTATAACGAAAAGGACTCATTATCACTCACACGATTAAAAAACATTGATAATCCGTTTATTAATAAAAGATGGGAAATGCAAACACTACCTTTCACACAAGTTGTGCCAAGATTGTAGCTGGAGCATTGTACCATTGCTCTCCACTTCGTCGCTCCAAACTAAGCTCCATTAAAGCCCACCTCCTTACGTCTTCACCAAGTTAGTCCAATATGGATGATTTGTCCGCCATTCCAAATCGTTGAAACATGAAGATCTCATGTGACAATGTGGGTGTACACCAATCTGTTGTAATAAAGAGTCACAATGAGCCAAGAACTTCACAATGTCCATAATTAAGTAGAGAGAGATCACTTACTCATTTTGAGATCGCAAAGCCAATAGCAATTATCCTTCTTGCTTCTTGTCCACAACCAAAAATTGACATTTGACCCGGACATGGCATGAGGGGCTATGAGACCAAGCTAGAGAAAACAAAATAAAAATATTACAATATATTACTTTTAATGTTGCATAAAATCACTCTATGGCATTTAAAAGAACATACCTTCGTGCACTCGAGACATCCATGTCTTCACACGATGATTGCCATCCCAAACAAGAAACTTCCTACCACTAAGATCCTCCCACTCAGTTCCTCTGATTTCATCCTCAAATCTGTCATGTTGTACCACCCAGTATGGTCCCCATTCTTGCAAGTCTATTTGTTTGACCGCAAAATACATAGAGCTTCCAGGACGTGTAAGTGAAACTAAAAAAGGAGGAGATGCTTCGACATAGCCATGGCAGTCAAAGGAATCATGAAACACCTCAAGTTGGCTAGAAACTGTACGGATGGCTTCATTTGGAATCAGCCTGCATAAAGAGACCAATGGGGTAGAGGAATTGCCTTGCACAAAAAACTTAGTGAATACATCACCAAGCAATCCCAATTCAATAGATTTTCCAAGAAGCCTTCTATGGGTCTCCCCTTGACCAGTACTAGATTCAGGCATCTCCGTGTGAGTTGGAGGAGGTGAGCTCATTGAGCCAATTTCATTCTCCAACACAAGCGCTTCTTCCTCATGAACAAGAGAACTATGCACTTCTGTTTTCTCTCTAACAGGAGATACATGTGAGGACACAGGTGTCCGTGATTGAGCTTCCTCGCTCTAAGAGTCAAACAAACACGCCCAGATCTAAGTGAATATCCCCTGTTGTCTGTAAGACACACACACCAAGCCCAAGTAAGCATATCTAAAAACATTAAAACACAATCTCAGTAGAATCTTGGCTATTCACATCATATACCTTTCTTAGTCTTTGCCTGTTATTTTCTTGCTTTTCTTGGAGCCATCTCTCTCTCTTTTGCCTTGAATATGAGTAGCAGACAGTTTGAGCTGAATGACAAATAGGAGATGAAAGGTCATGAATCTTAATCTACTAGTATTGCACAAGCCAATAGAAGACGAAGATCTTATCATGGAGTTTGGCTCGCTAGAAGGCAAAGCAAAAGAATACTAAATAATAGGGATTGTTGATGAGGACAGAAAAAAGTAGACAATTTTTGTAGTAGAGATGATCAACCTCACACATAAACCCTACTTCATGTCTATAGGAAAACATCAACCTCACACACAAACCCTACTACATGTCTAAGAAAACATTCAGGATGGTGAAAGCTCTAGAGGCTAGCACACAACTTCAAAGAGTAGATCAGTAAGCTCACAAGGCCGGATACCAAAACCAAGATCGGGCCATATCTCGAGGCCCTATTCAAAGAAACCTCTAGGAAAGAAACATTCACCCATCATCAACTAATGGGCCCCACTGTGCTGGATCCACCATGCCCAAACCAGCCCCAATAGTGCCAGGCCCATCTAGTTTTTTGGAAACCATAGAATTGGACTGGATGTAGGGAGAGTATTAGATTACTTGAATAAATGCATGACAAATGTTGTCCAAACTACAAACAATCATATGGAAAAAAGATGTGGCATGTTCTTAGAGCACAAAGTCACAGAAGAATTGAGGAGCTAGCAAGAACCACTATAGGAAGAACTACACAATCTTGAGGAGAGCATAAGCCAATCAAGTGGAAAACCTACAAAGGCAGCTAATAGAGGTCCAAGAGGCCAAGAAAGGGCTAGGACAAGAGGCCTCCTCCCCCTCACCATCGCCTCATCTCCATCCTCCATCTCCCCCCTTGCCCCCCGTTTGCTCCGGCCACTCCAGGCACCCGGCTCTGCCAAGTGCCTAGAGTGGCCGGAGCAACGAGGGGCAAGGGGGGAGATCATGACCGCCTAGACCGCCTCCACCTCCACCTCCATCTCCATCTCCATCCACCTCCAAGCCACCACCACCTCTGCCTCCAGCACCGTCGCGGGCCCTCAAATCGCCACCTCCATGCCTCATCTCCACTGCACATCTCCCCCCTTGCCCCCATTGCTCCGGCCACTCCAGGCACCCGGCAGGGCCGGGGGATGGTCTGCGCAGATCATCCCCCGGCTCTGCCTGGTGCCTGGAGTGGCCCAAGCAACGGGGGCAAGGGGGGAGATCATGACCGCCTCCACCTCCACTTCCACCTCCACCTCACCCTCTCCCTCATCATCACCGCCCTCCATCTCTATCCACATCGCCCTCTCCCTCACCATTGCCGCCGCCGCCGCCCGCCCCCGTCTCTAAACGCCCGGCCCATCTTCTCCACCGCCGCCACCTCCAACACCACCCCGTCGGCTCTCAAATTTTCAGAAAGAGAACAGCAGAGAACAGTACCTTACCTATTCGAAGTTCACAAATGCGTTCGCCAGCTGAGTTGAGAGTATCCACACCATCTCTTTTCCTTCACAGTAATCTTGAGATCGTAACAAAAGATGTTTCTTTACCCATTTCATTCAAGATGGTTGGGTCTTTGACTTGGAAGGTATTGTTTTGTGTTTCTTCTTTATCGAGAGGCTTAGCAAGCACTAGTTCATGAGGCTTAGCACTAGTTCTATTTGTGGTCGAGATGGTTGGGTCTTTGACTTGGAACTAATATAAAAAGATACATATAATACTTAGAACCAATAAATGTATATATTTATATATTTTTTTATATATTTGTAGATACATATATATTTGTATATTTTTTATTAAAAAAATTTATCGTGAGTTGACCATTCTCAATCGTGATTGCTCCACCTTGTTTTATCATTTCAACCACCTTCATTCTCAATCGTGATTGCTCCACCTTGTTTTATCATTTCAGTCGCCTTACCTAACAATGATTGATTCGGCCTAGATACCTGATCTTCTATTTTTATTTTATAAAGTCCACCTATTCCTTTGTTTTTATATTTTTATTTCACATTTTCATCTCTCCTGTCCTTTCTGCATCTTTGTATTGCCTTTCTTATGGAGCACACTGTCACCTTTGAGTGGGAGCTTGATGGCTGGAGCAAAAAATCTCAAACTTTAATACTTCTCCACTAGACCATGCTTGTCAGTCATGGATATCTACAAGGGTTTCTGCCTTCATCACACGCCCTTTCTGGAGTGAAAGCTACTAGGACCAATGGAAGCCTACAGGAAATCATCGCTCATTATGATATGGAGGGCAATAAAAACTACCTTGTAGATATTACTCGAAGTAAAACATATATGCTACAATGTAGTTCTCTCTGTGCTGCTGATAGTCTTAATTCTAGTCCTAATGACATTGCCCAAGATGTCCGACATTTGGAGACCTCAGTGGTGGAGAAAGAATTAGGGACACAAAACACCCATGTTCATATCTCGAGCTCCTCCTCTGAGAGTGACTTGAATGGCTCAGCAACTGTTTTGCAACCAGGTGAAGGCACAAGCAATCCAAAAGGTTCGAAGCACAATATCTCTGAAGATGAATGTATTGCTTCAGAGAGTATACTTTCAGGAGCAACCTTCTCTTCTACGTTCATTGTTGGAAAAAGTTACTCGAGTCATCCAAGTCCAGGAGGTCAAATAAAGTGAAGAAATCCTCACCACCGACTTTTCAACCCCAACAGCATCACCTAAAGTTCAACAAGAATGGAAACCCATGCAACACCAAGCTAGACACTCAATAAATACACAAGAGCTTGTGTGTTTATTCAAACCCAATGGCAACAAACCAAAAGATGTACCTACCGCCTCAACAACACTTGCACAAAAAATTCAAGATTAAATTTCCTCAACAGAGACTTATGAGTGGATCAAACACAAACGCGTTATACACTTTTCACCCCTCTGGATGTGAAGTATAAGTGTAGAAGCTAAGATATACATGTACAAGAATTGAGTCACATGGACTCTTATTAAGCTGCTTCTTTTTGTTGATGTAGCCACTTATTGGTGAGGCATGAAAGAATTAATTTGATTTGCAAGACTAATATAGATATCTTTACGAAGGATTAGATTTCATTGTGTTGTGAAGACTCTAGCTTCGTTTGGAGAAGTTTGCATTTTTAAGGAAAGTTTCAAGCGATGGGTTGTACCATTGACCAAGCTTTCACCCACCATGCCCCCCCCCAAAGATGTACCTACTAGAAAGTTATCTCGATGGTGAGGCTCCCCCCACCATGCCCCCCCATCCAGAGATGTACCTAGAAAGTTGTCGATGGTGAGGCTCTAGTGCAAATGTTCTCCAGTGCATGAGTATGGATATGTACTCATGGAGTAGCTGGCTACATTAACTTAGCCAAAAGAATAGTAAGCTATAAGCTTAACAAAAATGTATCGACGATTGAAAATCATTGGGAGTTGCTTGTTTTAACACATGGGAAGAAGCATGTAGGAACAGGTCCTACTCAACAGATTTGACAAGAATCTTGCACAAAAAGGGACATCATCGAAGGCTAAATTCTTCAAGGGGTGAATGTTCCTTCAATGCATCAGATGATGATGAACTGAGAATCATAATCTTGATGATTATGTCTACATTCCTCCGGATCCTTCCTTCTTTTTCTCCCATTATTAGTATCTCTTAGTTTCCCCACCAATACAATTCACATGTAACGTTGCTTATGATCGCCAAAAACTAAGTGAGAAAAAATAATAACCAAAAAAAACAACTCACAAAGATCTAAAAATGCAATCACTCACAATAAAACCCCGCTTATGATCGCCAAAAACTAAGTGAGAAAAAATAATAACCAAAAAAAAAACAACTCACAAAGATCTAAAAATGCAATCACTCACAATAAAACCCCATCCCCCTCTACCCCATTAGGAATTCCCAATGAACTACTAACCTTTTCATTTACTAACTAACCTTTCTTATTCCTTTTAGAGGAATAAAAACCATTGAATGTCACTTGACATCAAATCCATCGACAAAGCTTGTCCATTCTCCCCACACAAAGGTCTTCAATGCGATCATGAGGACATGATTGGCATCAGGAAGGGGGGAATGTTAACCCATTCCTAGGGTTAACAAGAGCTACTACCATTATCTTACATCAAGGAGTCGAGGTATATACACCAAAAGGTTATACATTCAATATGAAGCAATGGTGCCCAAAGCTACAACTTGGAAGAGCGCCCGTAATGGTGTGCCTGAATACTTATGGTGATTCTTGCTTCAAGAGCGTGTGGTAGTAAGTTAGGATGAAGTCCCAAAAGATGTACTTCATGAATATTTTATGAGAGTAGTCATTGTAATAGCATTAGGCCTCTTATCAGCCGTAAGTGCCCGGTCAACCACAGTTTAAGTAAGTGTGAACACTTACGGCCATGTATATAAGTGAATATCTTTGATAATACAATATACTCTTATGAGAGTAGTCATTGTAATAGCATTAGGCCTCTTATGAGCCTAAAGTGCCCGGTCGACCACAGTTTAAGTAAGTGTGAACACTTACGGCCATGTATATAAGTGAATATCTCTGATAATACAATATACTCTCCCATTGTGCAATAAAGTCTTGCTCTTGCTAATCCTCTTGCTAATCTCTCTCTCTCTAATGCATGCTAGTGTGTGCGTGTGTGTGTGTGTGTGTGTGTGTGTGTGTGTGTGTGATGTGAGGTAAGAGGGGGGACGAGTACACGTAGTGCAATGCAGTGGTGTGATAACACTCGCGGGAGATGCGATAGAATTACTTCTCAAGGAGTTGTAGAGCTTGGAGACCTCAAGGGTTACGAGCTCGCCTCACGACAATTGCGGTTCACCAGGTGATCTCTTGTTTGGATGTGTTTCAAGGGGGGTTAGGGTGAGCCATAACAGCCTTAGCCCACATTAATCCCTTCTCACCACTAATCTCATGCTCATTAACACTAATCTCAATGCATCTTATCCATAGCTCCCACATGTGATCAAAATTTTCTTAGCTTGATTCTCCATACTCTCTTCATCATTGCCAAATTCCAGGCCTCTTAGGGGCATCTTGGTAACCTCATTGCTAAGCCACAACTCCAAGCACTCCATCCAATTTTGTGGCAGTCGTCTCATTTTAGCACATTTCTACCCACTGGTATTTTGATGATCCATTCATTACATGTGGTCCAAATTGACCCAAGCCCTTCTAGGGCTGGTTAGCACCTAGTACAAAGTCTACACAGTCCAAATCTCAAGAAGTTTAATGCAGCACACGAGCCGAGAGAGGTAGAAAACTAGTCGTCGACTTCTGCCCTGTTTGCACCGATTCATGCTGAAGTTTGAGCTTAATCCTAAGCTAATCATAAATCTCTTCAAGCCTATCAAAAATCCCCATCCAATTTTCTCAAATTTACTCAATTTTGGTCTCTAAAATCAATTAGTGCTAATCACTATTTTTAGCACTATCTATAGTAATTAAGGTGTTATTAGCCAAAAATGGTCTAATTAACTGTCAAAATTGGATCCCTTGGTTGCATTAACCTTATTTGATCATATTCTAATTATCAATTTGTAAGCAAATAGACACTACCGAGAGCCAAAACTCTGATAAGACCTTTGCAATGGCGTTAGACACTACCACAAGTGTTGAGAGGTTCAGTGGAGAAGGGTTCCACACTTGGGCCACATACATGAAGTATCTTCTCATGCATGAAAAACTATGGAAATTAATTAAGAATAATACACCCGCGTGATCCAATTGAGGATTGGATTGAAAAATATGAACAAGCATTGTCATTAATTGGATTGCACTTGGGCACCAATCTCATTCATCACACTGATTCCAAGATCACAGCAAAACAAGCATGGAATGAGTTAAATTTAATATTTGGTTCCAAGGATAAAAATTAAGAAATCCATTTGAAAATAGAATTTTATGGCTTAAAGATGGAATATCATGAGTCACAAGCACAATTCATAAGCAAAATGAAATGTATCATGACCCAGTTGGATGGTGTTAATGCAAAGATAGGTGAAAAGGATGCACTTGCCATACCTACAAAAAGCATGCCAGAGGAATATGGTCCACTAGAGTGACCACTGTAAAGAATTTACCACTAGGAATATGGTGCACTAGAGTGACCACTGTAAAGAATTTACCTGAACAAACATTTGAGTGTTGTATTTCATCACTACTTGAAGAAGACAAGCATTCCACACCAACAAGGGCATAAAAGAATGCTACCATTGTGGAAGGAAAGGACACTTCAAAAGCGAATGTAGGCTCAAACACAATCCCAAATGTGGACATTGCAATAAACTTGGACACAAAGAAGAAGAGTGGAGGTTAAAGAACCAAGAAGCCAACTATGTGGAGTCTTCATCAAGCAAAGAGAAGATCCCCTGACTAGCGTCTCTTCTAAAACTAAAGCTACATCGACAAGCCTCACCACCTTAGCCCATGATTGTAAAAGGTCACCAAATGAGTAGACCTAGTATTTTGTTTTTATCACACCACACCACCTGAGGGTAGCAATTTATGCACCCAGGAGAGGTGATGCCATATTGCAATACCATACTTGACCACCTTAAATAGCATGTTACACTAAGGGGGAGTGGAATTTCTTGTAACTCACATCCAACCACCTTGCAGTCGCCTATACATCATGGCACCAAGGGGGGGTGTTGAGATTTGTGGTCCCATTGAGGGCAAGGTATGAGTAGAGGACCAGGATTAGGAGCATGCAGCCACATCACACTACCTTGCAGTAGCCTATACATCATGGCACCAAGGGGGGGTGTTGAGATTTGTGGTCCCATTGAGGACAAGGTAGAGGACCAGGATTAGGAGCATGCAGCCACATCACACTAGGACATTATCCCATAGTGTGTGCACACGCAATAACATAATACGAGCTAGAATAGTTTGACTGGCCATAGAAGGGGTGGTAAGCAACAGTAGTTGCTAGTTGAAAAAACCAAAGATGGCTTTTGCAAGTCATCGACAGAACTAGAGAGCCCCTTGTTAACCGATCATGTTGACAAGTGATGTAATAGGTGGGTTGCACAAAAAGCAATCTAGGCAAGGAATAGAACTCATTGGTTGGAATCCTCACAACTAGACTTAAGGGCTAGAGTCTATATAGGTTGCTCCTCAATGCCTAGAGTAGCCATAGGTTCATGAAATAAGCCATGAAAGATTGGTCAAGAAGCTAATAGCTCCAAGAAAATTAAAGTGTATATTATGTCAAAAAGGTAATGAAGGTATCAAATGTATGAGCCATGTGCCTTTTATAATCCCAAGGTCCATGTGTCCCATGTATAAATGACCCTAAGCCCCCATGTGTCTAGGCCCATCCCCCATGTGCATGTGTACCTAAAATTACTTTCTTACAAACCATCCCCTCCTATAATGATGTTGTCCTTGAAATGGAAGGATGATCGTGCACAAACAACATATACAAAAGGCTATATATACAAAATCCAAAAATCGGCCCACAACTAGGTATCGATGCCAGGTCCAAATAGAAGACCATAGTGCCAAAAGGTGGATCAGACCTAAGTGCCAAAATGTAGATCAAACCAAAGTCGCATGACCCCCGGAATCAAATAAAAAGGATGGTGAAGTAACCTTGCAACCACTAGGATTAAAGGGCAATCCAAACCATGCAAACTCCAATACAAAGGCTCCATATGACTTGGATCAAACGGAAAATGTAGAGGACCATCATTGATGAGGCTAGCTATATATCCTCCCATGCCAAATGGATAGCCATGGTACATATCACGAATCCTTGAAACCAATAGACTAAAGTGTAAATCCAATCCAAGGTATCCCATGAATCATGATCGAAATGTCGAATGGTCTTGGTACAAATTAATCATTGTGTAGGCCAAAACCAAGATGTACATTAGTAAGATATGCCACATAATCAAATATCATACATCCCAAGTGGCATATAATGCATCCAAAGACAGATATCTCGGCTCAAAAGAACACATGATCGTATCAACATCCATGGCAGCCAAGTGAACATAACTCATAATTGGTATCATGCAAGAAAAAAATGTGAAGCAATGCTATCAACCCATGTAGCCTGTGCCTCAAACCATCCAAGACATGGTTCATTGCATCGTAGTTGATGTCTTTTTGTTGAAGCTCTTAAAATTTTCCTTTTGTTTGTAGTATGCTTTTGGCTCTATCCATTTACTAAGCTTGCCTCTAGCGATGATGCTCTCCCATGCCTTCACACAGCTAATGCTCTCCCACACTTCTTGTCTGTTCGACATTTGGCACTTGGGACTCTGCTCTCTATCCAGCAGTTGTGTTGTGCCCCCCTTGGACTCTACTTTCTTTTCGTTTTTACTCAGAGTTGAGCTTCTTTGTTGTGTCCCAGGGCTGCCCTCCCATGTGAGAGAATGTGAGCATGAATGTACTAGATGTTATGCATTCAAATGTATGGGATCTCGCAAAGACTATGTCTATGGGTGGCTGTAGGTAACGAGGAAAGTGTAGGTGTATTTCATGAAGAAGAAGAAGAGTGAAGTCTCCACTCATTTTTAAAATTTCAAAGTGATGGCAGAAAAGTAAATAGGGAAGCATATGAAGTGCCTAAGGTCAAATAGAGGGGGAGAATACTTCTCCAATGAGTTCTCTGAATTCTTGCCAAAGAATGGCATTCAAAGATAGTTTACATGTAGATACACTTCGTAGCAAAATCGAGTTGTTCAGCGAAAAAACGGGCACATTGCTGAGATTGCACGAGCATTGATGGTAGGCAGAGAAGAATATGCCACATAGCTATTGGACTAAGGCTATTTCTACAGCAGTTTATATCTTCAACAGGACTCCTACTGCAGCCATACATGATGTAACGGCAGAGGAGAAGTTTACTGGCAAGAAACCTTATTTGTCTCACTTGAAAGTTTTTGGATGTATTGCATATGTGCATGTGTCAAATGAGTTTTGTACTAAGGTGGATCCAAAAGCAAAAAAATGTGTGTTTATTTGATATTCTCTTGAGCAAAAGGGATATAGATGTTATAATCCTGCTACACATGAATTGAGGGGGTAAGCAGGGATATTATATTTGGTGAGATGAGTACTAAAGGCTGGTTTTTACATTAGATGGATGTAAAAAATGTGTTCTTGCATGGTGACTTGTAAGAAGAAGTGTATATGGATCAGCCACCACCTGGTTTTGAGGATACAGGTCACCCAAAGTATATATGTAAGCTTCGTAAGGCTTTATATGGGGCTGAAGCAAGCTCCACGAGCATGGCATAAAAAGATTGCTGAGTATCTTGTCACTATTGGTTTTCATATGGCAAATGCAGATCACTCTTTGTATATACACAAGAGTGATAAGGGTATTGTAATCATTACCATCTATGTAGATGATCTTATTGTTTGGGATAACAACATGGAAGAAATTGAGCATGTGAAAAGTCTTCCCAAACGAAAGTTTGACATGAAGGATTTGGAATCTGCGCCACTTTTTGGGCATTGAGATCATTCGCACACCTGATGGTATTTGTTGTCCACCAACGACAGTATGTATTGAATATATTGTCCAAGTATGGGATGGCTGACCGTAAGTCAATCTCGGTGCCATTAGATCAAAATAGCAAGCTTAGTGCAGATGCAGGTTATATGTTGGGGGATCCCACTATGTACAAGAAGATGGTGGGAAGTTTGATCTATGTCACGATCAGCAAGCCAGATTTGAGCTAGATTGTTGGCTTAGAGAGCTAGTTGATGCAGGTTCCGCGCAAACCACATCTTGATAGTGTGCGACACACACTTCAATATTTGAGGACCACTGTTGATTCTGCATTGTTTTATGCAGCATGTGTACCATAGAAGCTATATGGGTACACAGATGCATATTGGACAAGTAGCATCTCAAATAGGAGATCTATCAGTGGATTTATGTTTTCATTGGGAAGTGCTACTGTGACATGGAGCAGCAAGAGAAGCAGCCCACAGTTACCTTGTCGAGTACAGAGGAGCAGCGGTGACAACGTGTGAGATAGCTTGGTTACGCAAGCTACTTGCTGATTTGGGGTTGCATGTGGAGAGAAAGGTTGTCATATATTGTGACAATCTTAGCAGTATACAATTGGCCAGGAACCCAATTTTCCATGCGCGGATGAAACACATTCAGGTACATTATCACGTCATCAAGGAGAGAGTCTTGGCAGGCGACATCAACTTGGCCTACTGGATCAAGTTGTTGACATCTTCATGAAGGCCTTGAGAGCTAAGAAGCTCCACAGATTTTGAGATATGCTTGGAGTTCACAAGATAGAGTTGAGCTTGAGAGTAAGTATTGAGATGTCAAGATCAACATGAGCTGACACTCACGAGACACCTACATGGTCATTCGACATTTACATCACTGGCGAGTGTAGTAGCTAGCACCGACATATCTTCGTCAAAGATTCTATAGCTAGACTACACCGACTAGTCCACACCTGCCCACTCCACTTAACATGTTCATATTATGGACCGCATGTACACAGTACTTTAGTACTTATGTTGTATTTTTCCTTATCTTATGTGAGAACCCTCTTTTGTTGTGAAGAAGAAAAAGAAGAATTTTCAGTCTCACTTTGTGTGTTCTCTTCTAGGGTTTGTGTGAGTGTGTGTCCGCTTGCAAGAGCTCAAGCTCCCCTGCATCTTTTCAGTTTTTGCACAAGATCAAAGATCTTTGACAAATTCCTCACTAAAACAAGAAATCTCTTAAGATTTTCAAGAAGCTATTGGTTTTAGGGTTTCTTGTAATACTGTGTAGAAATTAGGATTTATAAAGTGACAAAAATCAAGAGTTATCTAAGATTATGATAAAATAAATCCTAATCAAAAAGATAAATAAGAAACATTACAAATTAAGATTTTTAAAAGTATAATTAACATATACCCAAAATGATTAAACAATAATTTCATTACTAATCTACAATAAACAAAGATCAAAACAAATCTTATAAATTGTATAAAAAATTATCTCCAAATAATTAAAGACTAATCACTCCCCAAATAAAGATCTTAAACAAAACTCTAATACCACTACAAGAAAGTAATCTAGACAAGGAATAGAACTTATTGGTTAGAGTTCTCACAACTAAGTTTAAAGAGCGGAGAGAGTCCACACAAGTTGCTTCTCAATGCCAAAAGCAACCACAGGTTCATGAAAAAGCCATAAAAGCTTGCTTAAGAAGCTAATAGCTCCATGAAAGATAGTGTATATTAGTACCAAAGACATGTACCTTCTATAATTCCAAGGCTCATGTGCCCCATGTATAAATGACCCTTACCCCCATGTACCTGCGTTCATCCCCCCCCCCATGTGCATATGTATCTAAAATCACTTTCTTACAAACCCTACAAGAAAGCAATCTAGGCAAGGATTAGAACTCATTGATTGCAATCCTCTCAACTATACTCTGAAGGGTGGGAGTCCACAAAGGTTGCTCCTCAATGCCTAGAGTAGCCACAAGTTAATAAAGAAAGCCCTAAAAACTTAGTCAAAAAGCTAATAGCTCCAAGAAAGGTAAAATGTATATTCTGTCAAAAGAGTAATGAAGGTACCAAATTCACGACATATGCCCCTATGCCTAGGCCCTCCCCCCATGTGCATGATGTGTACTTAAAATCCATGTGCATGTGTACCTAAAACCACTTTCTTACAAACCCTACAAGAAAGGAGTCTAAGCAAGCAATAGAACTCATTGGCTGAAGTCCTTACAACTTAACTCAAGGGCCGGAGTCCACACAAGTTCATGAGGGGAGCTATGAAAGCTCGGTCAAGAAGCTAATAGCTCCAAATAAAGGTAGTGTATATTATCTCAAAAAGGTACTGAAGGTACCAAATACACAAGACATGTGCCTTTTACAATCCTAAGGCCCATGTGCCCAATGTATAAATGACCCTAAGTCCCCATGTGCCTAGACCCATCCCCCCATGTGCATGTGTACCTAAAATCAACTTCTTACATGCATTGTACAGATTGTGAGATTGTGTGTAATAGCAAGTTTCAATCTCATACCAACTTTATGCTAACCATATTGCACCTCCACTTGACTCCGAGGCAGGCTAAGAAGCTGGTGATGAGACTTTTGTACATAGTTATGTTTCAGTCTCTTTCAACATGCCACCATTGTGAGTAGTCATCCTTGGAATTAAGTAGTGCAAGAGCATGTTGTTTTGTCTTGCCCCTTGTACCTCAAAGCCTGAAGCCATGTCCACCTTTCAACATTAACATCCAACATATTGTAACCAACTTCCATTACAGTTTTTTCAATGCTTAGCTTAAGCCTAGCAAGAGGAGGTGAAATTTGCAATATTTGAAGTAAACCATGTTGTAAAATTGGTAGTGGAATGCTCCTTGTGTAAGTACGGAGCAAGCTAGTGCCAATCACGAGCATGTTGCCAAATTGTACACATACAAATTTCCATACAAATTCCTCACATTGGAATCCTACTTGAACTCAGTAGTTGACCAATGATAGCTGTTACCTACTTGAACAAATTGTGGTCTCTCTGTCTTTGTAATTTGTTACTGTTTTGTACTGTTGTACATCAAAAAGCCATGTCCACCTTGCCCTCGCTTTGTAGAGGATATGAGGGGTCCTCAAGGAGTACTTTGCTCCCTTATAGTAGTCACCAAATTATTATTTTTTTTTAGCGCATAGACATGTCCACCTTTCAGCTTTAACATCCAACATATTCTAACCAATTTCCATTACAGTTGTTTTTTAAAAATGCTTAGCGCTAACCTAGCAAGAGAAGGTGAAACTTGCAATATTTGAAGTAAACCAAAATTTCAAATACTAATTATGCTGAAAATAAGCAACTAACTCATGTGAGTGCGGTTCAAGCTAGTAAAGCCCTGGCCATTCTTGACCAATCATGAGTATGTTGCCAAATTGTACATTTACAAATTTCCATGCAAATCCCTCACATTGGAGGCCTACTTGAACTCAGTAGTTGACCGACGATAGCTGTTACCTACAAGGACATCAAAGCAACAGTAACAAATTACAAAGACACACAGACCATGATTTGTTCAACAGTGGAAACAATGCAAGACTTTATCCTTCCATATAAGGAGTACCACTACCTGCCAATACTTGTGAACGCATCTATCCACGCAGCTGTTCTCACCAACATTTAGGTCAGCATCTTTGTACCTGCAAACATCCAAATGATTCAAAATTCTTGACACCTTAGTAGCTGTGAAATAAGTACCGACTATACACCAGTCATATTTTGGCCTGCCCCAGTTGTGTGCACGGTGATGAATTCAGCAATACCGAGCAGTTTCTAGCCCTTTCTATCTTTGCTCCTAAATATTCAGCAAGGGGAGAGATCTCAGGGCTTCTGAGCATGTTGAGAATTTCGCTGGAGGATGAGCAGGTTGACATGCAAGGTGAACAAGAAGTAGGCACTGGGCAGCAGCATGGGCCCCTTGGCCAGACAACAGCCTGCCCAGAATTTGCCTGAGGATAAGCAGGTTGGCATACAAGGCAAACAAATCGGTAGAAACATTGCCAGACCATATCTGGCAGCAGCAGCACAGAAGCCAGGCTGGACAAGAGGCTTGTGGACACACAAGTTGAGCCCACCCAACAGGATGAGTGTCACTAAACATGACTGACGTGACTTATGGAGAAACAGTGCAAGAAGCAGTGTGCATCAATAATGTGCAAGTCAACCACCAGATGGAAAAAAGGGTCTGTCATGAATCCACTCTAGCTTGATTCCAGTGAGAGTATACCATAAAAAAGCAACCCAAAAAAAAAGCATCATGACTCAAAACTGAAAAGGCAACACAAACAGCCAAAAAGAAAAAGAGCATGAAAACACATAAGCACTAGCTATATTTATTGGACAACCCAGACACAGATATGGCAAGCTCGCTTTTCAGACGAATAAGCGGGCTAGACAGTTGACATACAATACGCAATTGCTTTTGTTATCATAATACAAAAGATACCTTGGTGGTAGCGGTGGTGAGTTCTCTTTCCCCCCCCCCCCTTTCCTCTTTTTTTTTTTTTTCGGGGCCGCGCGGGGCGGGGGGGGGGGGGGGGGGGGGGGGGGGGGGGGGCAACCAGCCTGGTTTATCTGATCCTCACTATGGTGTATAGTGAGCTTGCATAACATGCTCAATTCCATCGACCTGTTATTTAAACTCTATTTAAACGTTTAGATTGTTAAAGCCTTACAAGTAGTACAAGTGATACATTCAGTTTCAGCATCAATCCAATCCAGTGGGAGGCCTAACCTGCCCACCCGGTGCGTGAACGCATTACTATGTGCG
Source organism: Cibotium barometz (assembly GCF_041138505.1). Classification (NCBI taxonomy): domain Eukaryota; kingdom Viridiplantae; phylum Streptophyta; class Polypodiopsida; order Cyatheales; family Cibotiaceae; genus Cibotium; species Cibotium barometz. The sequence continues at coordinate 55,797,793 of NC_141070.1, forward strand.
CCTAGGTATGAGTCCGTGCTACACCTCCAAAGCTCAAGGGTCCTGGATAGAAATCTTGACTTTCCCAAACCTCACAATTGACGTCCTTGTCAATTGATTTTTGAACTCTAGTGAGTGTCTTCATCCAAGTGCCCAAGTGCTACTACAAAAATGAAAAACAGGAGGTCTTAATTTTTGCTTTATAGCCATGAGCAAAATATATATATATATATATATATATATATATATATATACCTAGATGAATCCAGGAACATGCAGAAATTCACCTTTTACGAACGTGCATGTTATATACTCATGGTACCCACAAGACTATATAACTATCAACTCCACTATGCATAGTATGGACTAGATACTATGACATCCCCACTAACGTCATCAGTGCCCAATAGTGGGTGTAGAACTCTGTATCAAGATATGCTTTCACACACACACACACACATAAGAGCATATATTCACACAAAGCCCTTAGTACTAAGTTTCTGTCAAACCTCCGGAGATGCAGGGCAAACTCAGCCATAATGAAGCCTAGCACTAAGGTAAGTAGCAAATAGAAACAATTAGTACAGCAAATAAGTAGTTGATAGGGCAAATGCACTGCTTAAGATAGAAAGAATAAGCACAATATCAACCTAGATGAATCCAGGAACATGCCCAAATTCACCTTTCAGGAACGTGCATGTTATATACTCATGGTAGTCAACCCACAAGACTATAACTATCAACTCCATTATGCATAGTATGGACTAGATACTACGACATCCCCACTAACGTCATCAGAGCCCAATAGTGGGGTGCCCACTATCAAATCAATGTCAACACGTTACATGTAACTCGTGGCGGGTGCCCGGGAGACTAGGGCCTTTGACACACTTGTTGATACAATCAATGCATATTAAAACATTTAAACATGGCCATAGCCTTAACACATCCATCATCACTTTGCATAAAACAAAAGCTAGACAAAACATCCACAAATGCTGAAAATGGATCTTGCACATGTGACACCACACAGAGGCCGGAATGGGCCGACCCCCCCCTTGGAGTATTTTATTACCCAAGGAGAATAATATCATGTACAAGCTTTGAGGGCCTTACTCTCCCCACGGGAGATGCCGGATTATCCATATACAAATGCCATAACACAGCCCAAGGCTACCAAGCCGGAACATAGGCTGTAGAAATGCCGAGTGTCACCAATTGGCCGACCATTTGATCCATCTCCAATTTTTGCGTCTCGTTCACTTGAGGCCAGGCCAGTGTCTCGTGTGAAGAGGCCAGTATTTTGCTGACATGGACGGGAGCCAGACTGGTGCCACCCGTGTGTTAGCAGGATGGTGTCATATGGACGGGAGCCTTAAAGATTTGGAAACATTACCTTCTTGGGGCTGAATTTGTAGTCAAGACAGATCATCAAAGCTTGAGATACTTTCTATCTCAAACCAAGCTTTCAGAGAAGCAGATGAGAATGACAAACTTTCTTTCCATGTTTCATTTTCAGATTGTGCATACTCCAGGAAAGAAAAATGTAGTGGCCGATGCACTATCTAGGAGGCCTTATGTGGCTGCAATCTCAATGGCCTCTCATGGAGATCTATCTGCTATGAGAGATTTGTATCATTTGGATGCTGATTTTTGCCATATATGGACTGATTTGATGGCTGGTCATTCACATGCCTCTTATGTTATCAACGAGGGTTATCTCATGAAGGATAATTGCCTATGTGTGGTGAAGGATTTGCGTCCAAAGGTTATGGACGAATGTCACACTCCACCTTATGCTGGTCATAGAGGTATTATGCCTACTACTCGCATGATTCAGAGGTACTTCTTTTGGCCAAGCATGCGCAAAGACATTGAGGCTTATGTGCGTGCATGTATTACTTGCCAAAAGGTGAAATTTGATAGGCAAAAGCCTCCAGGTTTGCTTCAGCCATTGCCTATTCCCTCGCAACCTTGGGAAAGTATCACGATGGATTTTATTATGGATTTGCCTAGATCCCAGCATGGGAATGATGCTATTTGGACTATTGTGGACAGGTTTAGCAAGCAAGCTCATTTTTTGCCTGTCAAGAAAACCATTAAAGCTGATCATATGATAAAGCTTTTTCTTGCTAATATTTTCAAGCATCATGGTATGCCTAAATCCATTGTTGGGAATAGAGATCCCAAGACTACAAGCCTATTTTGGAGGGCTTTATTTGATAATATGGGTACTAAGCTTGAGTTTTCATCAGCTTATCATCCCCAAACGGATAGCCAAAGTGAAGCTGCAAATTCGGCCGTGTTGGATTTATTGAAATGTTATGTGGCAGATCAAAAGAGTGCATGGGAGAAGTATCTTCCACTTGTTGAGTTTGCCTACAACAATACGATCCATGCTTCCACAAGAAAGGCTCCGTTTGAGATTATTTATGGCAGAGTGATCTTGCCACCCATCCTTAGTACTAAGGATGAGATTTTTGCAGCTGATGAATATGTTCGTGACTTGGATGTTGCCTTTGGTCAGGTGCGGACAGCCATTGCAAGATCTCAGGATAAGCATAAAATGGCTGCGGACAAGCATAGAAGGGACATGGAAGTCAAAGAAGATGATTGGGTATTGCTGAAATTTGAGAAGGCTAGGCTTCGGAAGAGGCCAGGATGAGAAGGATCATATCCTAAGCTTTCTCCTCGCTAGTATGGACCCTTCAAAGTGATTCAGAAGATCAATGAAGTGTCCTACAAGCTTGCTTTACCTAGTCATTGGAAGATTCACAATGCCTTTCATGTGAGTCTATTTCGGAAATATGTGGGGCCAGATCCTGAGATGAGCCTGTCATAGAAGATCCACCAGAGATTGAAGAGCTTGAGGAGATCCTCCAGCCAGAACAGATTGTTTTTCACAAGGAGAGAAAGCTACCTGCAGGAAAGCTTTCCAAGAGATACCTTGTGAAATTTAAGAATTATTTGCCTATTGATGCCAAGTGGGTACATGAGGATTATTTTGCAGATTATCCGCAATTGTTGCAGGCATATCTTGAGGCTTTTCAGTTGAGGTCAACTCTTTAGAAGCCCGGGGGGATGTCACCAATTGGCCGACCATTTGGTCCATCTCCAATTTTTGCGTCTCGTTCACTTGAGGCCAGGCCAGTGTCTCGTGTGAAGAGGCCAGTATTTTGCTGACATGGACGGAAGCCAGACTGGTGCCACCCGTGTGTTAGCAGGATGGTGTCATATGGACGGGAGCTAGACCAGTGCCACCCGTGTATGACCTGGACTGTGTTCGATCCATGGGATTGTCACGCCATGGAAGAACCAGTATTCGTGCCGTGTTTTGCCTATGGGACTGTCACACCATAGGGAGACTCGTGCTTGGAACTGTGTCTTACCTATGGGACTGTCACTCCATAGGAAGACCAGGTTTTTATGCTTTTATGTCGTGCCAGTTTTGTGCCGACAGATATTTTGTACTTGTTCCATTAACGGGAGATATGTCCATGTTACTATTTGCACATGCACACATGATTTGCATGTTTGAAACTGTTTTCGCATGACATGTATTTGTGTGTTTGCCTGCTTGACGTGTTACTTACTGAGCGGGGACGCCTGCCAGTGAGTCGTGAAGTTTGCTTTGTATTCTGACAAGTTTTGGTGCATGTGAACAGGTGGTAAGTATGTCGCACTTGTTTTAATGTTTTATATTCTAACCCTTTATTTTATAAGGTTAGGTGTTCACACTTATTTAAAAGTGGACACCCCCTTTGGGCACCCACGTTGGGGCCAAGGTGGGGAGCCCCACTTTTAAGTGAGTGTGGGGGTGGGCATGGTCACCTACCCCCACTAGTTCCCCCACATGCATGCGTGGAAATCTAAAGTTAACTTCACCTTAATTTTTTTATAACAAGGGACTCTCTCCTTCAAGCGTCAACATCCATCGCTTCTATTTTTTGCGTTTGTTCATCACCCTACGCTTGCATCGTTTGCTGTTGACGGCTGAACTTTGTTCAAAGGGAGCTGTGCTACTGCACACAACAGGCGCATGCTCTCAAGAGGGGCCATCTCCTCCAACGTTGCTGACGGCTGCACACGTTTCAGGCTACGCTTCTTGCACAGAGGCGGCTGCCACCTATATTTCTGCTCTGCTACAGCCGGCTGCTAGGCCATCACCTCTTTAGGTCATAACTAAGCGGCTGTACACTGCAGCCAGGCCACTACAGCAGCACAGAGGCGGCTGCTCCTGACTACAGCGTGCTGCCTCTGCTCCTACAGGCGACAGCCTACCCTCTGGCTGCGCTGCCTATCCTTTTTGCAGGCAGCTGGGTGTGTTCTTTTCTTTCATCTTCCTTCCTACAGGTGGCTACTCCCCCAGGCGACAGTACCTGCAGGCTGCCCATTCTCTACCGGCTGCACCTCTCCAAGCCACGCATGCCCCTACAGACGGCTTGTGGCTATGCACTTGTGTTCCGGCCAGTAGAACACTGCCCTCAGGCAACTTTGTTTGGGCTCCTCCACTCTGCGGCCAGGCATCTCCTCCCTTGCAAGTGGATGTTTCTTCTCTCACAGCAGGCGGCTGTGGTCTTTTGCGGTGATTCTTGTCTTGATAGTTCTACACGAGGCAACTCTTTCTTCAACAAGGGTGGCTTCATATTCTACACAAACACCACAAGTATTGGTTTTCTATCAACCATCTACAAGTAAGTGAATTTCAGATTTCAATAAAGTATTTTATGTTTAAATTTGATAAAGGATTCATTCCGCTCGGCCAACACCCGTTCGGTGCCGGGTTGTCCAAGCTATATTGGCGAACCTCGGTCCAAAGGTGCTGAGATCGGGAGAGCCAGGCGTTAGTACGAGAGCGCCTGTTTGTGCGTGGTCTCAGAACACCAGTGAGGCGCTCTCCGCGGAGTCCAGTGAAAGCACAGGACCGTAGAGATTGGACCACACTAGTGGTCGTTCTGCTTCGAGTTTCTACATCGAAATTCGAGCCTATTTGTTTGGTGCTGTTTTCATATGTACATGGACATTATCTCGTTCTTGGAACCCATGGAGCATTGTATTTATTAAATACTCCCAATAAATATATCATATATTGAGGGGGGGGTCGGTCCATTCCGGCCCCAGTGCTGGTGTCCATCTTTCCATTTCATTTCATTTAAATTTCAAGTTGTTTTAAGTTGTCCATTTCAAATTTGTGGTTTTAAAGTTGTGCTATTAAGCGTGTGGGTGTCCAACGGAGTCTTTCCCACTTGACGGGATCGGTTTCATTGGTATCAGAGCACGGTTGTTTCCCTCTTCCTAGTGGGGAAACGAACCTATGTACTGGACATCCCGCTTTTAGCAAACTTTGAACACAATGGACAGCCAAGGCAACCCTTTGGAAGTACCAAATTCGAGGGGTCCATCTAGTGCCTCTCGTGGGTCTGATGCCCTGCGTGGTAGGCACAAGCCCCTTGAAAGGGTTATGGATAGTGAATCCAAGGGTCAACTGTCTCCAGGGAAGACAGTTATGCTTGAACAAGAGCCTGATGCTATGAGGGCTGAAATGGAACATATGAGAAAACTTTTGCAGGCTCAAGAGCAAGAGTTAAAAGTTTTTGCATGAAGATCCCCATCTGCAAAGTGCTATTGAAGCCAGGAAGGCTGATGATGCTATGGTTGATGTAACTTTTGAATCAATGGCTCGTGAAGTGGGCAAGAAACCAAGGGAGTTGGCACTTGCCTATCTCCTTCGCAAAGGTGATATCAAAGAGGGGGATGACGGAGAGCTGAAATTCAAAAATCCACCTCGTTTGAAGCATGGAGATCCCGCATCCCAGAGGCTGAAATCTTTTATGCAAAAGGAAGAGGTGACTGTCACCTCTCGTCATGCATCCTCTCCACAAGGCACAAAGCCTGATAGATATATGTATGCCAGTGCTCATGGAGGACATGAAAGTCACATGCATGGTGACAGGTCTACTTCCAGAAAAATTTTGCCTTCTGAGTTGTCTCATGGAGAGACATTGCCATATGCAGGTAAGTCACATGCATCTGAGTTTCGAATTCGTGGAGCACATGCCACCGTGCCCCATGAAGCTTCTATGACGGCCCATGGAGCCCATGCAGACAGGGCTACCCCGTTGGATAAGGGAAAAAGAAAAAGAGAAGATCATGAGCCTCATGCCAAGAAGCTCAAGGAATTCAAAGCAAGTGATAAATCTGTCAAATTTGATGCTTTTCATGGTGAACATGATGCTTCTAAGGTGTTAGCATTTGTGGCACAGTTCGACATTGCTTTTAACGATGAGGACTTTACAGAAAAGTCAAAGGTGCGCCATGCTAGCATGTTTTTAAAAGGGACTACTGCCCATTGGTGGATCACTGAAAAGATCACCAAGGATCCCATCTCTACTTGGAAGGAATTCAAAGATAGATTTTATGCTCAGTTCTTGCCACCCAATGCGGAGCAAACTCTCACTCAAAAATGGAACAGGCTGGAACAAAAGATAATGAGAGTGTGCAACAGTATGTTAACAAATTCTGGAAAGTGTTGCTGGAAGTCACTCCCTTCATGCAAATCTTAGAGGATGAAAGAAAGAGGAAGTTTCGTTCTGGACTGCAACCAGCATATAGATCGGGTATTGAATTGCACCCAAAACATATGTTGCAACAACTCACAGCTTCTGCTCTTGCTACAGAGCAATTGGTGCTCAAGATTAAGCAGGATCAAGGCGGTTCCAAGGGAAAGGACAAGGCTGTCCCAAATCAGCAAAAGGGTGGACAGCCACCTAAAAAGAACTTCCGGGAGCCCTACAAGGGTGGTAAAGCTGAAAATAACACATCTAAAGAACAGGGCCCAAGAAAGAACAAATTCGGCTTAACCCCGGAGCAAAGAGAGCAATATGCTAAGAATGGAAAATGCTTTTCTTGTGGTAGCAAAGACCACATGTTTCGGCAATGCCCAGATCGCAAATCAAAGCACGAGAACAAGCACACCAAAGCTAATGTACATGCAGTTCCTGATGTGCAAGGAAATACAGGTCATGATGCAAAAGAGCGTATGGTTTGCAAGGCTTGGGGACAAATCAAGGATCAGCCCGCACTCTTCATGTTTGATGACTGTGCAACTGACAATTTCATCTCTATGCAAATGGCAGCTCTATTGGGTATTGAGGTTGAAAGCATGGGACCTCAGATTGAAGCCGAAGCTGCATTTATTGGTAAAGAGGTGCAAGTTACCCCTTTGATTGGGAAGTTGCGCATCCATATACAGGGCTACCTTGATAATGAGCATTTCTTAGTTGCTCCACTGAATGGATGTGATGTATTGTTGGGCAAGCCGTGGCACCATAGGCTTGAGCCCCGCAAAGACTACAAGTCCAATATGATTTCTTTTATGCATAAAGGCCGCATGCATTTTATTGATGCTGGCAAAGAAGGGGATTCCATCCCAGTTGTATCACACATCCAAATTAATAAAGCAATGAAAAAGAGTCTTTCAGCATACTTGGTTTTTGTGCGTGATAGTCTTGTGCCAAATCATCAAAATGTGGATGCTATGTCTAATGATAGGCTGAATTTTCTTAATGCATTCAACGACTGTTTTGCTGACTCGTTGCCAGGTGAATTACCTCCCCAAAGGCCCGAAGATCACCGTATAGATCTTGTGCCAGGTAGTTCTCCACCTAACAAACCCGCATACCGAGTGAGTGCCGCACAACAAGAAGAAATCATGAAGCAGGTAAACGAGCTTTTAGAGAAAGGTTTGGTTCAGCCCAGTTCCTCACCTTACTGCTCTCCTGTGCTTCTTGTTCAAAAGAAGGACGGATCATTCCGTATGTGTGTGGACTATAGAGCTTTGAACAAGCTTACCATCAAGAACAGATTTCCAATTCCACGTATTGATGATATCTTGGATAAGCTTGATGGCTCAGCTTGCTTTAGCAGACTTGATTTGAAGAGTGGTTATCACCAGATACGCGTGGTGCCACAAGATGTCCATAAGACTGCATTCAGGACAGCCTTCGGATTATATGAATTCTTGGTAATGCCTTTTGGTCTCACCAATGCTCCTGCTACTTTTAATCGTATGATGGATAGGATATTCCGACCCCATCGCAAGTTTACAGGAGTCTTCTTTGATGATATCTTGGTTTTCTCCAAGAATGAGCAGGAACACAGAACTCATTTGGTCACAGTGTTCGAAGAGTTGCGGAAGCATAAACTTTTCGTCAATGCCAAGAAAAGTGAGTTTTTCCTTTCACAGATAAATTATCTGGGACATATCGTATCCAAGGATGGAGTTACAATGGATCCTGCAAAGATAGAGGCTATTCGGAATTGGCCCGAATTGCAAAACGTACATCAAGTACGTAGTTTTTTGGGATTATGTTCGTATTACAGGCGTTTCATAAGGCATTTTGCTATGATTGCCACTCCTCTACATGATCTCACAAAGAAGAAAACTGCTTTCAAATGGACTTCAAAGAAACAGGATGCTTTCTTGCAGCTCAAGCATGTGATCATATGTGGTCTAGTATTGATTGTTCCCGACTTGCACAAGTCATTCGTGGTTGAATGTGATGCTTGTGGTGATTGCATAGGAGCTGTCCTAAATCAAGAAGGGCATGCAGTTGCATACAAGAGCCGTCGTTTGCATGATGCTGAGCTTCATATGGATATCTATGAGAAAGAGCTTTTGGCTGTAATTCACGCCTTAAAGATTTGGAAACATTACCTTCTTGGGACTGAATTTGTAGTCAAGACAGATCATCAAAGCTTGAGATACTTTCTATCTCAAACCAAGCTTTCAGAGAAGCAGATGAGAATGGCAAACTTTCTTTCCATGTTTCATTTTTAGATTGTGCATACTCCAGGAAAGAAAAATGTAGTGGCCGATCCACTATCTAGGAGGCCTTAGGTGGCTGCAATCTCAGTGGCCTCTCATGGAGATCTATCTGCTATGAGAGATTTGTATCATTTGGATGCTGATTTTTGCCATATATGGACTGATTTGATGGCTGGTCATTCACATGCCTCTTATGTTATCAACGAGGGTTATCTCATGAAGGATAATTGCCTATGTGTGCTGAAGGATTTGCGTCCAAAGGTTATGGACGAATGTCACGCTCCACCTTATGCTGGTCATAGAGGTATTATGCCTACTACTCGCATGATTCAGAGGTACTTCTTTTGGCCAAGCATGCGCAAAGACATTGAGGCTTATGTGCGTGCATGTATTACTTGCCAAAAGGTGAAATTTGATAGGCAAAAGCCTCCAAGTTTGCTTCAGCCATTGCCTATTCCCTCGCAACCTTGGGAAAGTATCACGATGGATTTTATTATGGATTTGCCTAGATCCCAGCATGGGAATGATGCTATTTGGACTATTGTGGACAGGTTTAGCAAGCAAGCTCATTTTTTGCCTGTCAAGAAAACCATTAAAGCTGATCATATGGTAAAGCTTTTTCTTGCTAATATTTTCAAGCATCATGGTATGCCTAAATCCATTGTTGGGGATAGAGATCCCAGGACTACAAGCCTATTTTGGAGGGCTTTATTTGATAATATGGGTACTAAGCTTGAGTTTTCATCAGCTTATCATCCCCAAACGGATGGCCAAAGTGAAGCTGCAAATTCGGCCGTGTTGGATTTATTGAAATGTTATGTGGCAGATCAAAAGAGTGCATGGGAGAAGTATCTTCCACTTGTTGAGTTTGCCTACAACAATACGATCCATGCTTCCACAGGAAAGGCTCCGTTTGAGATTATTTATGGCAGAGTGATCTTGCCACCCATCCTTCGTACTAAGGATGAGATTTTTGCAGCTGATGAATATGTTCGTGACTTGGATGTTGCCTTTGGTCAGGTGCGGACAGCCATTGCAAGATCTCAGGATAAGCATAAAATGGCTGCGGACAAGCATAGAAGGGACATGGAAGTCAAAGAAGGTGATTGGGTATTGCTGAAATTTGAGAAGGCTAGGCTTCGGAAGAGGCCAGGACGAGAAGGATCATATCCTAAGCTTTCTCCTCGCTATTATGGACCCTTCAAGGTGATTCAGAAGATCAATGAAGTGTCCTACAGGCTTGCTTTACCTAGTCATTGGAAGATTCACAATGCCTTTCATGTGAGTCTATTTCGGAAATATGTGGGGCCAGATCCTAATGAGCCTGTCACAGAAGATCCACCAGAGATTGAAGAGCTTGAGGAGATCCTCCAGCCAGAACAGATTGTTTTTCACAAGGAGAGAAAGCTACCTGCAGGAAAGCTTTCCAGGAGATACCTTGTGAAATTTAAGAATTATTTGCCTATTGATGCCAAGTGGGTACATGAGGATTATTTTGCAGATTATCCGGAATTGTTGCAGGTATATCTTGAGGCTTTTCAGTTGAGGTCAACTCTTTAGAAGCCCGGGGGGATGTCACCAATTGGCCGACCATTTGGTCCATCTCCAATTTTTGCGTCTCGTTCAGTTGAGGCCAAGCCAGTGTCTCGTGTGAAGAGGCCAGTATTTTGCTGACATGGACGGAAGCCAGACTGGTGCCACCCGTGTTAGCAGGATGGTGTCATATGGACGGGAGCCAGACCCGTGCCACCCGTGTATGACCTGGACTGTGTTCGATCCATGGGATTGTCACGCCATGGAAGAACCAGTATTTGTGCCGTGTTTTGCCTATGGGACTGTCACACCATACGGAGACTCGTGCCTGGAACTGTGTCTTACCTATGGGACTGTCACTCCATAGGAAGACCAGGTTTTTATGCTTTTATGTCGTGCCAGTTTTGTGCCGACAGATATTTTGTACTTGTTCCATGAACGGGAGATATGTCCATGTTACTATTTGCACATGCACACATGATTTGCATGTTTGAAACTGTTTTTGCATGACATGTATTTGTGTGTTTGCCTGCTTGACGTGTTACTTACTGAGCGGGGACGCCTGCCAGTGAGTCGTGAAGTCTGCTTTGTATTCTGACAAGTTTTGGTGCATGTGAACAGGTGGTAAGTATGTCGCACTTGTTGTTTTAATGTTTTATATTCTAACCCTTTATTTTATAAGGTTAGGTGTTCACACTTATTTAAAAGTGGGCACCCACTTTGGGGCCAAGGTGGGGAGCCCCACTTTTAAGTGAGTGTGGGGGTGGGCATGGTCACCTACCCCCACTAGTTCCCCCACATGCATGCGTGGAAATCTAAAGTTAACTTCACCTTAATTTTTTTATAACAAGGGACTCTCTCCTTCAAGCGTCAACATCCATCGCTTCTATTTTTTGCGTTTGTTCATCACCCTACGCTTGCATCGTTTGCTGTTGACGGCTGAACTTTGTTCAAAGGGAGCTGTGCTACTGCACACAACAGGCGCATGCTCTCAAGAGGGGCCATCTCCTCCAACGTTGCTGACGGCTGCACACGTTTCAGGCTACGCTTCTTGCACAGAGGCGGCTGCCACCTATATTTCTGCTCTGCTACAGTCGGCTGCTAGGCCATCACCTCTTTAGGTCATAACTAAGCGGCTGTACACTGCAGCCAAGCCACTACAGCAGCACAGAGGCGGCTACTCCTGACTACAGCGTGCTGCCTCTGCTCCTACAGGCGACAGCCTACCCTCTGGCTGCGCTGCCTATCCTTTTTGCAGGCAGCTGGGTGTGTTCTTTTCTTTCATCTTCCTTCCTACAGGTGGCTACTCCCCCAGGCGACAGTACCTGCAGGCTGCCCATTCTCTACCGGCTGCAGCCACGCATGCCCCTACAGACGGCTTGTGGCTATGCACTTGTGTTCCGGCCAGTAGAACACTGCCCTCAGGCAACTTTGTTTGGGCTCCTCCACTCTGCGGCCAAGCATCTCCTCCCTTGCAAGTGGATGTTTCTTCTCTCACAGCACTTTGCCAACTCTTGGTATCTGCTCAATTCCAAATGTAATGATGCGAACAGAATTTCCATTGGAGTCGGGCCAAAAATAGCAACTCTCCTAAATTTTAGGAGTGTGGTCCTTTGTATTCTAGGATAATCGCCCATTCCCAAAGCTTGTACTTTCCAAATATTTAGACATCCTAGAGTCCACCAAACTCCTTTCATACTGGGAAATGTCCAGGCTGGTGACATTATAACTATGCATATTTTGTATTTTTGATCTATATTGGCCCAGACTTGTATTCAAGCCCCTGCTTGAGAGTCCCCCGAACCCCCAATGTGCAAGGTACCAAACTGTTGCGTTGGTCCACGCGACTCCTCTCTTAGTCACATGTAGATGTCTTCTAGACAAGGCAACACTTGCCTTGAGTTGCGAATTACCACACCGCTACATTGGCCTTCACGAGTGCCTTCCTTTTAAGCTAATTGTTGATATAGTTCAGCAACAGTGTAGCACCCTATTGGCTCCCGAGTCCTATATGTTCTGGGCTTTCTTGCCATCGCAATCCCAAGAGTTCCCAATGATTTTCCAAGTCGTCGAGGAGATCGACCTCATTGATTGTCATGAACTTTATCCGCTTGGCCTTCCATCACGCCATTCTAATCATCTGCCATTCCAGTCTTAGTTGACGATGTTGTTGAGGACAAAGTTTTACTCATCAAGCCAAGCCCTGGCTATCTTGACACCAAGATAAGCTTTGCATTTTCTTTGCCATTGATTCAACTTGGAGAGGGCATCCCCTGGACACGCAGCACCTTGTAACCCCCGTCATCCAAGAGGCCTAATGTGCCCACCCGGTGCGTAAGTGCATTACTATGTGCACGCCTAAGTATGAGTCTGTGCTACACCTCCAAAGCCCCCAAGGGTCCTCGATAGAAATCCCAACTTTCCCAAACCTCACAATTGACATCCCCGATTTTCGAACTCAAGTGAGTGTCTTCATACAAGTGCCTAAGTGCTCCTACGAAAATGAAAAACAGGTCTTAACTTTTTTTGCTTTATAGTCATGAGAAAAATCAATGTCTAACCCACTGCAGCTACGCATATTTTGTGTTTTTTTTATCTTTATTGGCTTGGACTTGTATACAAGCCCCTACTTTAAGAGTCCCCCGAATCCCCAATGTGCATGGCACCAAATTGCTACATTTGTCCTCAAGACTCCTGTCTGAGTCACATGTAGATAACTCCTAGATAATGAAGCACTTGCCTTGAGTTGAGAATTACCACACCACTATGTTGGCCTTCACGAGAGCCTTCCTTGAATCCTGATTGTTGATGTAGCTTAGCAACAGGGTAGCGCCTCGTTGGCACCCGAGGCTTGTATGCTCTAGCCTTCTTGCCGTCACAATACCAAGAGATTCCAATGATTTTCCAGTCGTCGAGGAGATCGACTTCATTGACTATCATGAACTTTATCTCCTTGGCCTTCTATCCAATCTTTATTGTCGATGTTGTTGAGGACAAGGTTTTACACGTCAAGCCAAGCCCTAGCTATCTTGACACCAAGATAAGCTTTGCATGTTCTTTGCCATTGATTCCTTGAATCTTTGGGTTGGTGTTGACCCATTTGCACTATGGTGCGAAATTCTTCTTAGACATAATTGCCAACCTTGCTGACACCAACTCGGCTTGCAATGGTTCATGTCCCTTCTACCTTCTACAACCTTGTTTAGGTTTCTTGCTTGAGCCTGCTCCAAGGTTGCTGCCGTACGTACGTACGGATCCGTACAGTACGGTACAATCGTACGGTGCGGTATAGTACCGTACTGTACGGATCCGTACGCAATCATTTAAAAAAAATAAAAATAAGTGGCGTGTGTGGCGAGGCGCGTGTTCAGGCGATTGTAGATAAGCGACCACGTTGCATTTAATTTTGGGCATTTTGTGGGTACTTGCAAAATCGAGTGTCCTGTGTGTACCTGCAAAACTTTGCAGAGCAAATTTCCTCGCTCTCTCCCCCGCCCAGACTTCATCATGCCGCGCGCGACGCAAGACTAACCCGAACTGGGCAATCCACACCAATGTCCTGAGGGTTGTTAACACCCCTTCTCAGCAAGGGTCAAGTACTCGGCTATGGGCATGCAAGTATTGCGGGGAGCAGTACACTAGCACCATAACTCGCGTCATCAAGCACATGACACGTATCGGGTGCACCAATCAATGTGGTCCATGTGATAAAATACCACAAGCTTTGAGGGACCAATTGATTGCGGAGAATTGTCCTGCAATGGGTGGTGCAAGCAGTGTTAGAGGTGGTGAAAGTACGCAAGATGCTCTCCATGATGCTTTTATTGGAGATGTTACAGGTTCAGGTACACTAGATGAGGGTGAAAGTCTTTTGGCTTCAACCCAATCCACCACAGGCAGGAAGAGGGCACGTATTGCCGATGATGAGGACCTCCTGCCACAAGATGCGAAAGGTACAAGGGAGGCATCAAAGCAATCCACTCTGCATTCTTGTATCTCATCACAAGCTTGGGTGAAGGAGCGGCAAAGGGTGGCATAAATGGAGATTTGTCGTACTCTTATTGAGTGTAATATATCCTTCAATGTGTTAAGGACAGACCAATGGAAAAGAATGGTGAAAGCAATTGCGCAGGTAGGGCCTATTGAGACGTGGACAAGTCTTGAGTATACGAAGATGCGTACATCCATGTTGGATGAGCAGAAGGCCTTGATAGACAAGGCACTCACTCCTGTGAAAGCAGGTTGGCAGGAGTTTGGATGCACTATTATTTCAGATGGGTGGGCAGACATTCGCAAGAGGCACATAATCAATATCCTTGTGTCATCTTGCTTGGGCACCTATTTCTTGCGTGCCGTGGATGCAGGGAGAGCAGGAGACAGGATCACAGGGGAGTTCATTTATGGCCACATTCGACAGGCTATCCTTGAGGTTGGGGAGGACAATGTTGTGCAAGTGGTGACCGACAACGCCTCTAACTGCAAGGCAATGGGTCAAATGGTCGAGGCAGAGTTTCCACATATAGTGTGGACTCCATGTGCTGCCCATTGTCTTGATTTACTTATAGAAGACATTGGGAAGCTTGTTTGGGTCGCAACCCATTGTTGCAGATGCTGTAAAGATCACCACCTTCTTCCGCAAGAAGCATCAGGCTCTTGCCATCTTTCGGAGCCATATCCCTTTGGATATGGTGAGACCCTCCAAGACCAAGTTTGCCTACATATTCTTGGTCTTGGATAGGCTCTACAAGATAAGAGATTCACTATCATCAACACTTGTGGATCCAAGGTGGCGACAGATGCATCATTCAGAGGATGAGCGTACAAAATACTTGCAGAGGCGGATCCTGGATGATGATTTTTAGCAGCAAGTTCATAGCCTTTTAATTGCACTTAAGCCCGTGTATGTCCTTCTCCGACTTACAGACATGGAGGGCTCAACTTTGGGACTGGTCTTTCATTTGTTTATGCAAATGAAAGACCATGTTGCTCAGTGCTCCATGATGACTGCTCAACGGTAAGCAATAGTTCTAATTTCTTCCTCTTTCTTTGATTTTTATGACTTCTCGATTCTCGATTCTCATGACATGTCAGGACTGACATGTGTACACTATACCCTAAGACGTGTATTTTCAATCTCTCATTTTCAGCCGAGGTGAGATCTTGGACATTGTAGACAAACAGTGGACATTCATGAGCCATCCCATCCATGCGATGGCTGCCATGCTCCATCCTCTCTACAGGTCGCCAGAGCTATGGAATAATACTGCTTTGAGCATGAAGCAGTCAGAGCATGTTAGAAGGATGTTCTCAGAGGAGGAGCAACTTCAGATCGATAGAGAGTTCACCACATACATGAGTGGTATTGGTGCTTCATTTGCGAGACCTGTGTCATTGAGGAAGGAAGCCATGAAATTCCCTTTGACATGGTGGCACTCTTATGGAAGGGTTGGTCTTCCAAACCTTTCACGCTTTGCTCTTTGTGTTCTCTCTCAGGTAACTTGTAATTAATCTCTAAAGTATAGTCCTCGGAAGTGAAGCTTGATGTTTTAGCATTAAAAGATTTACAAATTTGCTCGCATTGCACTCATTTTTGCACAGGATTGCTCAGCTGGAGCATGTGAGCGGAACTGGAGCTCATACTCTCTTATACACACCAAGATTCGAAATTGCCTTAGTACAGAGAAGTTGGTGTACTGCAGAGCTAACATGAGGCTCGTGCGACGCTACCATGCTTTGGGGTCATCGAAGCAACTATAAATTGGACTCAAGAAGAATTTACAAGTAGAAATTTTTTTCTAGTTCAATGAATATCCAATATGCAATTTGTGGCATGTTTAAACAAGTTGATCCAACACTACTCAAATTGGTAGATGAACCCAGCCCCGAGCTTGTGGATCGGCAGATTAGAGATGAGCAAGATGAGATTTTGAGAGCTTTACATAGAGAGCTTGAGAGTGTGGATCGTTGTGTGACCCGCTCACGTGCACGATCTCTCAGCATTACTCTACGCCAGGCAACTCCAGATCCAGGTTCTGCAAGACGAGAGAGCATTCGTAGGGGAAAGCTTCTAGTTTGTCGCACACAGCAGAGGCGTGCAAATGAGGCTGTCCAACTCATTCACACTCAAATTCCCGAGACACATGACGAGGATGCACTGGAGCTTGTTGTTGCTGAGCCAGAGTTCGATAAAGAGGGCAATGGTATCAATGATGGAGGCATGCTCTCTTGAGAGACTCATCATCTTCATCTGATGATGAGATTTGAGACTCTTGCGTCTAGAGTCTAGACAACTGTAGTGTTTCATTGTTTCGCTTTTTGCACTTGTGGACCAGGACATGTGCTGTAGACATGATATTTATACTCTCTTTTATCATCTATGACTTTCATGGTTCTTGCTTATATCACTATCATTGTTGACATGAGGTATTGTGTAATGGGCTTGGTAACTGATTTAAACTTTAAGTAATGAGATTCAATCTTTATTTTAAGTATTTTGGTTGCTATGTCTACAAAATATTCAGGTTTCTAGGACTATCTACAAATGGTACGTACTGTTTACGTACCCTAAAATTTGTTCCGTCAACATGTCGGCCTCTACATGATCTCTGACCTTTGGAAACTTCAACCTTGTATACATGTGAGCCTTGATGCTCAAATCTGTGTTGTGCCCATTGTGCTTGTGAACCTCCATGCTCGAATGTAGAAGTTGAGGACACGTGAACCTTAGTAGGCTAATCCCAAGTTACATTTTTGAGTTATCTTCGAGCTTTGGGTTGTTGTCATTGCATCTTGTTTGCCCTCTGCGGCTAAGTATAGATGCTTCCATCAAAAGCCATTGCCTGACTATCAACCTATTGAGGATCTATATACCTAGATGAATCCAAGAACATGCCCAAATTCACCTTACAAGAAAGTGCAATTTATAACCTCATGATAGTCATGCACAAGAAAATAAACCATCAAGTCCATCATGCATAGTATGCACAAGATAATACAACATCCAAGTGTCCGATAGTGGGTGTAGAACTTGGTAATCATAATATGCTCCCAGACACAACACCCACACATGCACACACACACACATAAGAGCATGCATTCATACAAAGGTCTGTATATTGAAGCCTAGCACTAAGGATTATAACAAATAGAAAGAATTATTACAACAAAAAGGTAGTTGATAGGATCTCCCTCGTCGTCAACACACAATGTCGGTAGGTGGCTCCATTTCCTTTCTTCTACTAATACATGTTCCCATATGTTCTTGAAATGAAAATGGTGGCTCCATTTTGCCACAAGGCTCATCGTGGCCTTTGCAGACATGCAGACACATTGCCGCTCAGTATTCTCCAAGGTGAAAAGATACGTAGTGTACAGCACGCTATCAGTACGTACGGAACGTACTTCTGTACGGAACAAATTTTAAGGTACGTAAACAGTACGTACCATTTGTAAACAGTCCTAGAAACCTGAATATTTTATAGACATAGCAACCAAAATACTTAAAATAAACAGTGAACCTCATTACTTAAAGTTTAAATCAGTTACCAAGCCCATTACACAATACCTCATGTCATAGTGATATAAGCAAGAACCATGAAAGTCATAGATGATAAAAGAGAGTACAAATATCATGTCTACAGCACATGTCTTGGTCCACAAGTGCAAAAAGCAAAACAATGAAACACTACAGTTGTCTAGACTCTAGACGCAAGAGTCTCAAATCTCATCATCAGATGAACATGATGAGTCTTCTGAAGAGAGCATGCCTCCATCATTGATACCATTGCCCTCTTCATCGAACTCTGGCTCAGCAACAACAAGCTCCAGTGCATCCTTGTCATGTGCCTCGAGAATCTGAGTGTGAATGAGTTGGACAACCTCATTTGCACACCTCTGCTGGGTGCGACGAGTTGGAAGCTTTCCCCTGCGAGTGCTCTCTCGTCTCGCAGAGCCTGGATCTGGAGCTGCCTGGCATAAAGGAATGCTGAGAGATCGTGCACGTGAGCGGGTCACACAACGATCCACGCTCTCAAGCTCTCTATGTAAAGCTCTCAAAATCTCATCTTGCTCATCTCTAATCTGCCGATCCACAAGCTCTGGGCTGGGTTCATCTACCAATTTGAGTAGAGTGTTGGATCAACCTGTTTAAACATGCCACAAATTGCATATTCGATATTCATTGAACTAGAAATAATTTTCTACTTCTAAGTTCTTCTTGAGTCCAATTTATACCTGCTTCGGTGACCCCAAAGCATGGTAGCTTCGCACGAGCCTCATGTTAGCTCTGCAGTACACCAACTTCTCTAATTGAGAAGTACTAAGGCGATTCCGAATCTTGGTGTGTATAAGAGAGTATGAGCTCCAATTCCGCTCACATGCTCTAGCTCAGCAATCCGGTGTAAAAATGAGTGCAATGCGAGCAAATTTGTAAATCTTTTAATGCTAAAACATCAGGCTTCACTTCCGAAGACTATACTTTAGAGATTAATTACAAGTTACCTGAGAGAGAACACAAAGAGCAAAGCGTGAAAGGTTTGGAAGACCAACCCTTCCATAAGAGTGCCACCATGTCAAAGGGAATTTCATGGCTTCCTTCCTCAATGACACAGGTCTCGCAAATGAAGCACCAATACCACTCATGTATGTGGTGAACTCTATCGATCTGAAGTTGCTCCTCCTCTGAGAACATCCTTCTAACATGCTCTGACTGCTTCATGCTCAAAGCAGTATTATTCCATAGCTCTGGCGACCTGTAGAGAGGATGGAGCATGGCAGCCATCGCATGGATGGGATGGCTCATGAATGTCCACTGTTTGTCTACAATGTCCAAGATCTCACCTCGGCTGAAAATGAGAGATTGAAAATACATGTCTTAGGTTACACATGTCAGTCCTGACATGTCATGAGAATCGAGAATCGAGAAGTCATAAAAATCAAAGAAAGAGGAAGAAATTAGAACTATTGCTTACCGTTGAGCAGTCATCATGGACCACTGAGCAACATGGTCTTTCATTTGCATAAACAAATGAAAGACCAGCCCCAAAGTTGAGCCCTCCATGTCTGTAAGTCGGAGAAGGACATACGAGCTTAAGTGCATCTGAAAGGCTATGAACTTGCTGCCAAAAATCATCATCCAAGATCCGCCTTTGCAAGTATTTTGTACGCTCATCCTCTGAATGATGCATCTATCGCCACCTTGGATCCACAACTGTTGATGATAGTAAATCTCTTATCTTGTAGAGCCTATCCAAGACCAAGAATATACAGGCAAACCTGGTCTTGGAGGGTCTCACCATATCCAAAGGGCTATGGGTCCGAAAGATGGCAAGAGCCTGATGCTTCTTGCGGAAGAAGGTGGTGATCTTTACAGCATCTACAACAATGGGCTGCACCCAAACAAGCTTCCCATTGTCTTCCATAAGTAAATCAAGACAATGGGCAGCACATGGAGTCCACACTATATGTGGAAACTCTGCCTCGACCATTTGACCCATTGCCTTGCAGTTAGAGGCGTTGTCGATCACCACCTGCACAACATTGTCCTCCCCAACCTCAAGGATAGCCTGTCGAATGTGGCCATAAATGAACTCCCCTGTGATCCTGTCTCCTGCTCTCCCTGCATCCACGGCACGCAAGAAATAGGTGCCCAAGCAAGATGACACAAGGATATTGATTATGTGCCTCTTGCGAATGTCTGCCCACGCATCTGAAAGCTCATCAATTAGTGCTGCTTCTCCTTGAGGCATCAAACCAACATGCAACCTTCTGCATGTCTTTTGCACTTTCGGGGGCATTGTCACATGGGCCAACCCCTTGGCCTGTTAGACGCAAGATATGTGCCCTTATGTGCAAAAGGCCTCCATTCCATTGATGGGGGCAATATTTGCACTTGCATGTGAACATACCCCTGCCAAGAGACTTAACGATGGTCACATGCTCCCATTCTAATCCTTAACGTCTGCCCATTTCTCAAAATTCCTAGGGCCTGCAATTTGCAAACTTACAAGAAAAAGAAAAATCCATGAGATTCAAGGCCTTTGTAAATATTACACCATGTGTACACTGTACATACTACATAGATGATACATGAAACTTGAAAGTTGATAGTACATACAGGCTGCAGGCTACACCTTGGGACCTATCACCTATGTACTCCCGAGTCCCTACACTGTAGGGAGGCTACAACATGAGCACACTGGTGACTGTACAGCATTGAACTTTTGAAGTGCAGCATTCTAATACAGGTACTGTGGTAGATACTACATAGTACAAAGTTCAAACTAGTAGTAAGTACTATATAGTATAGTCTAGAGTCTAGACTCTGCAGTGCAAGCTGTATTGTACAGGCTTACAAGTTACAACACTGTGGGGTTAGGGTTTCGAAAAGCATTGGATACTTGTAAGTTGTAGGCATTGGGCAAGTACAGTCTAGAGTCTAGACTCTAGAGAAACAGAAATACCTGGGTCCTATAGGCTGGCCGCTGTACAGTGTACGTACTAAGATGTAGGCTGGCTGCCGGTTGCTAACGTTGAACCTTGAAAGTTTCAAACTTCGAAGTGCGGTCGGGAGTCGAGACTTGACGACAGCTTGCAGGCGCACTCGAACTTCCAGGCAGCACTCTTCGAATTTCCAAAACCGTGAGGCATACGGTATTTTGATTAAAAAAACATTAAAGTCGGGACTCGGCGCTTTCAAACCTTAGAAAACACCAAAAAAAAGGCAAAAAAAAAGTCACGTATGAAACACAAGTTTCATACGTGTATGGTACAAACGTTTGCAAACGTTTGCTTCCACAAGCAAACGCGTATGTTATGAACTAGGCCAACATGCATCCGGTAAACAACAAGTAGTGCATTTGGAGTCTTCAAGAGCCTTAATGATTCATTTGAAGACCACATGACTCTTCCAAGAACCAATATGACTCGTCCATAAGCTCCCATAGTCGTAACTTATATATATATACCTAGATAAATCAAGGAACATGCCCAAATTCACCTTATAAGAATGTGCAATTTATAACCTCATGGTAGTCATCCCATAGTCGTAACTTATATATATATACCTAGATAAATCAAGGAACATGCCCAAATTCACCTTATAAGAATGTGCAATTTATAACTTGTCCATAAGCCCATTTGGTTGTTCCAAGAGCCCACCTACCTATTCCATGAGTCCACTTGGCTGCTTTATGAGTCCATAAAATGGTTGCCCAATGAGTGATTTCCATGCCCAATGGCTGATTTGAATGCCTAGTGGCTGAATTATGTGCCGAATGGCTAACTTCAATGCCCAAAAGTTGTTCAACGGCTGATTTCCATTACCAATGCTCGCCCGTTGGCTGATGTCCATGCCAAAAACTCCAAATTTGCTTCCTACTCATATTGAGCAGAATTTACCTTCTTTTTCCTTGCTTGGACATAGGCCAAAACAGCCCTAAACATCTCCAAAACATCATACCTTATAAGGCAGCTCCAAACAGCTTGGGCGGCAGCACATGGAACCCAAGGCAGTAGTAGGGAATGAAGAGATGGCCATACAGCTGAGAATGGCTCCAATCATGACGAAGGAAGGCTTCTCTTGACAAAACAATGGAGAGGAGCATCGCCTCCTGAAAAGGATTTGAATGATAAGGGAGAAACATGTGGAAACGTTGATCACCTTTATCTATGCAGTCCATGAAATTAAGCCATTATAGATGTGTCAAGTGGTGTCCACCCTCATGTGTTAACACTACAATTAATGAAGGGTACGTATTCTATGGGCTGTCCACACTCCATTTAAATACATACTGCCCTGCTTATCAATTGCCGGCTCTGTTTATAACTTGTTCGCCCTTATTTAACCTACCATCTAGACATGAACAATAAAACCTCAAAAGATTGAAAATGGACCTTGCATTATTATGTAACACCCATGAAACTACACATGCCAAGCCTAAAACAAGTTCAAGCATGCACCCACGACAGTTCTCATGGCACCCCAAACAAGACCTGTAGAAGAGCTGATCCTTGTCCATGCAGCCATCAATGTATTTATGCCAAGTGGTGAGGTGTCCACACTCGAATTAATGAAGGGCACATATTCTATAGGCTGTCCACACTCCATTTAACCCCAAGGTGCCCCACTCGTTGATTGCCCGCCATGTTTAGAAAACTTGTCTGACCTTCTTCAAGAGTAATGGGTACCTCCCTTGTACACATTAGCTAAGAAACCTTGTAAAAATAAGTGTTTTGCACTAGCATAAGTGTGTCGTATTGCCGTACAACTGATGTTCTCTCTCCCATACCTGCTACGGGAGATTCTTGTGTGCTGCACCTACTGTTGAAAGCCAGTATACAACCGTTCCCTCACCTAGTGTAGTTGCACACATCAGCCCTGTACCTTTGCACTGGTATACAACAGGTTGGCAAGATCATTAACTTATTGCACAGAAAGGGGTTGTGCTAGTCATACAAAACTGCATAGTTTGGAGGCTCAGCAACTTCCGCCAAGTTCACCAGAAGGGGATGTCACGTGCATCCCACACTTGGATGCTGGGACACCCCAATGCTTGTACTAGAAACTCCCAAGTAATATACCATTACTTGGGGGGGGGGGATTCTGGTCCGGTGTGGTGTCTATAACTCATTATGTTGTTTCTTGTTGTATTGTGAATGTATGAATGGTTTATCATTTCATCTTATTCCTTGTTTATTAGTTGATTTTAATTCCCTAAACCCCTGGCTAGGTTACATGACATGTCACGCCTCAAACAAGTTTACGCACACACCCCCACGAGGATTCCAACATCTCCAACCCAATCCCATAGACATTCACAGGCATTGAAATCCAAGAAATGTCCACACATGAACAAGTTCACGCGTGCATGTCATTCCCAGGCAAACAAACTCAATGTAGAAGCATCGTTGACTAGACAATCTCTCCTCTTCCAAGACTTTACTAATCCAAACACACAAGTCTCTTCCGCGCATAAATCCCATCGTGGCAGGTCAAACCCAGCTTGGATACCTATCCAGGCACAAGTCAACACCAATGTCTCTCCCATGGGTCATCCATTTGTGGAATACCAAACCAATCCATAGGTTAATCCCAACGTGCATATACCTCTTCAAACACGGATTGTCCCCATCGTCTCTTCCATGGGTCACCATGCACGTTGGGATTAACCTATGGATTGTCCCCATCGTCTCTTCCATGGGTCACCCCTAGCATGAAAAACCAACACCAATCCACTCCATTTAAATATGAAAGACCCTAGTTATTCACAAAAACTTAACCCCCATTCAAATAAAGCAAATATCAAAAGAAAAGTGATAGAACCTACATACTTCTTTTCAATGCATTTTTCAAAACATGAATGTGTCAACCTGCATCATTGCCAAAATTATTATACTGTTAATACCAACAAGCAGTCAAATTTGAGTTGTTTTTTTCTCTCTCTAGGCTCTTCTTTGAAGATATAAACAGCTTGTAATCGAGAAAGAAATAGAGAAATACTTGTTGAAGAGCTCAACTCTATATTCCATCTCTTGTTGTGCCATCCCAACCATCTATCGATACATCACAAACATATGGTCATTCTGTGGAATCCATAAGCTGAAAACCCTGCTTTCATGAATGGTACTGCTGTCCCCCCCTCTATCCCAGTAAATAGCTAATGTGCGCAAAGATATAAACTCCTTGGTCACTCAGCCAAGGATTCTGATGTCCTTTGCGTAAATCAATTTAGTATCTTTTGGTGACCCTTTGCTCATATGCGAACAAAAGGCGTATCATGATGCATGCGATTCGGAGCAATGCAGGATCTGTATGACTAGTTTCTTGACATGCATTTATGTTAGGGGGTTTACACACATAATCCGGAAATCGCGGGGTGTCCAGGGAGATGGACGTCTGCTTCCATGAACTTGGGCAGGGGAGATGCCCCCCATTTTTCCTGGATTTTACAAGTGTGTAAAACCCCTTAGCATTCAAGAAATAAGGCACAGACACTAGTGTTCCATGCAAATAGGGAACAGCGAACTCTTCATATTAACCACTTAAAACGTGCATAAATACACCAAGCTACTGCAAAGTTGACCAAAGGAAACTAAAAAACCCAATACCATGATCATAAACATTTGCTTAGCCAAGAAAAAGAGATGAAAACTCACCTCGTCGGTCTCCTTCCTTGCCATCTCTGGTGCCTTGGCACCTGCACACACACGTACAGAAATTTGGAAACGATGAAACGAGGACAGCATAAAAAGATACCTCCTCAGCCCAAAATGCCTTGCGATGGTTTGGAGACAATTTACCCTGTTTGCTCGACATACAAGTATCTTCACCTTCGTGCCAACGGTCGGCCAAAACCCCAGGTTGTAAGTTACTTTTGAGCGAGGCCACACTTTTAGGGTTACAACTTGCCCTAAAAGAGGCCAAGAGGGGGAACTTTTCAATGAGATTGATTACCTAAAGGGGAACCCTTAAGGGGCAACATAAGGTTGATTACCAAATTGTTTATTCATATTACATTGTTTGTTCAAATAAAACCTGAGCATCTTGAACAATATGAAACTTACTTGGCCTAAATCCATGTGAATTAAAACCAGCAAAAGCAAACCGAAGTGCAATGCTCACGTGTTGTTACATAGTTTGTTCAAATAAAACGTGAGCATCTTGAACAATATGAAACTTCCTTGGCCGAAATCCATGTGAATTAAAACCAACAAAAGCAAACTGAAATGCAATGCTCGTATGTTGTTATTGTGCACACACTCTAAATTATTTTGTAGATACATAGCACTACAACTCTCCATAAGGTGTATCATGTAAAAGGATATAGTATGAGGTGTAGGGAGGCAACACTCACAAGAAGAAGAATCTTTCACATTATAGTGTGAAGTAGAGATGGAGAACGATGCTATATCACTATTGTGATATACTACATGGTTGTAAGCTCCACACTACTAAGCTTTGGTAAGGGAGTTTTGGAGTTGCACTTTGGGTGCTACATCGCCATTGCATCTAAGGGGGAGGACAAGTGGGTGGCGATAATATAAGGATTGGCTATTTTTAGCTTAATCTTTTGGAAGAAAGGAAGATATTGACTCAATGTGTGAGGTCTCGCGAGGTAGATTGCTACTATCATTGCCCACTGCTAGTCATAAGAGCAGACACTATCTTTAGCTTGATCTTTTGGAAAAAAGGGAGGTAGTGACTCTGCAAGGTGTGAGGTCTCACAAGGTAGATGGCTAACTTGAAATTTTTGGGACGGGGAGTTGTATGTCGATAGAGCATTAATTAATAAAATAGAACTAGAGTGTGGATGGGCTATAGTGGAACTCTCTAAATAACCTTTATAGACTAGTTTAACCTTGGATGGTCTATGTTGGGTTGGATGAATATGATGATTTCATGTCAACCTGACATGGGATCTAAATTTCTAGGGAGATAGAAATTGAATGAATTGCAAGAAATTGATTTAAATTCAACAATTCATCAAACATCACATGACCATGATTAAAATATTCAAAAACAAATGAAAATACTAAGCTCACAAAGATTCAGCTCCAAGATTGGGTGCAATCATCCGCCCTCATGTGTGTATGGCCTATTTTTCCCTAAATTTTACTATATCTTGTTTGAGATGAGGCCAAAAGAATTCCCTAGATACTAGTTGTAAGGTAGTTGAAACACTTCGATGACCCATGTATGGTGGTTGATGCATTTCCTCCAGTATGAATTGTCTAAAAGGTTGTGTGATACACAATCTTTTTCGGAAGAAAAGATAACCATCATGGCATGAGTAATCACCAATAGGGTTCCAATTATTGTTTCTAAGTTTAGTCCAAATTTCAAAAAAAAATTGGGTCTGTATCATATGATTCTCTCATATAACTAAATGGTTAACTTTGAATAACATAAATGCTGTGAATATTGGGATGTCTACTTAAAGCATCGGCCATAACATTTTCTTTGCCTAGTTGATGTTGAAACATGGTTTGAAAACTTTGGATAAATGAAGCCCATTTGATATGTCGATCATAAATCAATGGTTGAGTCAACAAATGACGAATGCTTTGTTGGTCTATCTTAATAAAGAATTCAAATCCCATTAAATAATGTTTCCAAAGTCTTAAAGCATGGACAACTACAGCTAATTCTTTGTCATATGTACTATATTTTCTTTCTCTTGGTTTAAGCTTACGACTTTCATAAGCAATTGGATGTCCATCTTGCATAAGAACAACACCAAAGCCTTGTCCACACTAGCATTAGTAACTACAACGAAGAATGGTCGTTGAAAACCTGGTAATGTAAGAACTGGTGCATGGGTCAATGCTGTCTTAAGTTCAACGAAAGAATGATCCTATCGACTAGTCCAATCAAAATGTCTAGCTTTCTTAAGAAGTTCAGTCAAAGGATGTGCAATATATGAAAAAATTCTAACGAACTTCCCGTAGTAGCTACATAATCCAAGAAAAGATCGGAGTTCATAAATATAACGTGGTCTAGGCCAATTAGTAATGCTTTCGATCTTTTTGGGATCTACTCAAATACCATCAATAGAGATAATGTGTCCTAGATATTCAATTTCTTCTTGGAAGAATTTGCTTTTTTCAGGATACATAAAGTTGATTCTCTTGAAGAAGTAAGAATACTTTTTCTAAATGTTGTTCATGTTCTTGACGATTCTTACTAAAAACTATCATCAAAAACACTACAACAAAGTTTTGATATTTCAAGAATATCCTATCATCATTCTCTTAAAAGTAGTAGCTGGAGCATTAGTCAAACCGAATGGCATAACTGAAAACTCATAATGGCCAGTTTGGGTCCTAAAGGTAGTTTTGTAGATATCTCCTTCGTCCATTCGAATATGATGATAACCAGACTTTAGGTCGATCTTGATAAAGACTCGGGCTCCTTTAAGTTTATCTAGCAAGTCATCTACTCGAGGTATTGGATAATGATTCTTAACAGTAATTTTGTTTAGTGCACGATAATCAATACACAATCGATATGTACCATTCTTCTTTTTAACGAGAAGAACTAGAGCACCAAATGGAGAACCATTGGGTCGAATCAATTCCTTATCTAATAGTTCCTCGATTTGTTTTTGGATTTCCTTTTGTTCAAACATGTTAACTCTATAAGGAGCTTTACATGGCGGTGCGCTACCAAGAATTATTTCAATTTTATGATCTTCTGGATGAGGTCTTGGTAAGCTAGGTGGTAAGTTGTCTATAAAGCAATTAGAGAATTTAGAGATGAAAGGGCCATGAGACATATTTGATTTAGAGTCATCCTCGGCAATAAGCTAGTTGACAAAAATAAAAAACGTCTTCTCCTTTTTCGTACAGCACTTTTTGCTTGAGTATGAGTTAGAAATGGGCCTAATTCACCTTTGTTTTGGCATTGAAGACAAATTTCTTGGTCGTGTTTTATTAACCACATGGTATGGGTGTCATAGTCAATATGGGGGTTATGCTCATGTCTCCATGGCATACCTAAGATGACATCCACACCTTGTAAAGGTGCCACTAGGAATGTTCTCTTTTCTTTTAGTGAACCCATTTGTAATTCTAAATCTTTAACCTCCTTGGTGCACTTGTATTTAGTACCTTGAAATGCATCTTTTACTTTGTAACTAGAGTACGATGCATCTAGGTTAAGTGCTTTCAATGCTTTCTCAAAAATAAAATCATGCGAACTACCATCATCATGCAATATAGAAATTGATTTTCTTTTTATTTTCCCTTGAATTTTCAATAAAGCATGAATTGAAAACTTACCTGGATCTGAATAGTCAGGATCAGAGTTACCCTCTTGCTTGAAAGAATCTTCGTCGTCTTCTTCAATAACGTTGAGTCGAGCCATCGTATGGAATTCTTCTTTTTATTGGGGCAATCTTGCGCGAGGTGTTCTTCCTTATGATAATTGTAGCATCTGAAGAGTCGATTCTTTGGTTGTAAATTGAGGATTGGGTTTACAACATGTCACGCTTTACCAAATATTAAAGATCAAGTCTATGCTTGATAAACTATAGCTTTTATAAAATAAATCAAAATGTGCACAAGCTAGCACATGTATATACAAAGCCTGTTTACAAAAGTATGCCAAGTAATAAATTGGTGCGACTTCTCCTCAATCCTCGGAATCCTCTTCACCTATAAAATAACTAACAATAAAGTGGTGAAATAAATATTCCATAAGCATACAAACCATCATCATCACACATGTTTGCCAGGCGTAAGTAACCTAGGAATCACTTCTATATACGAACTAACTGAAACAAACATTGGAGAGCCCAAGCATACGTCAATATCCACCAAATATATTAATATTTATAATGGTATTGTGACATGAAAAATTGATATCTTTCATTTTTAATTTTGTACATATTTTGATGGTTTTTCAATGGTAATAAGGTGGAAGCTTGTCCAAGAAGATTGCGGCGCCCCCACAATGGAATAACGGCGTGGTGATGCAACGGCTTGTTGGCGGCTACCCTGATAATAGCATTCTATCTTTAAATATAATGGTTTTACTTGTTTTAGGATATGCACACATTGTAAATGCCACAAGTATGCTTGATGAATACTTTGGTATGGTAGATAGGCTAGTGATGTGGAAAATAAAAGTGGGCCTTCATGCTCACATGGATTTTAATTGTATTATTAATATAGTAATCACCATAAGGCTACAAGTTGGGGAGTGTGGAAGGCATGTGGAGGAGTGTGTGTAGGCGCGTAATTGGGAAAGATTCTTCTAGAATGCCTACATAGAAGAGGAGAATTCCGCTATGTGTAAGTGGGATCTCCACCTACATGCCACTTAGACTTGGCTATTATCTCATCACACTTTCAAAGTAAAAAAGTCTTCAATTTAATAATTAATAGAAGACTTAGCCTAAGAGGACTTAGGCTAAGTGACATCTACCCTTATGTCACTGAAGGGTTGAAGATTTTTATGTTATAATTTGTAACAATGGAAGAGAGGGTGATTCTCTACCTATAAAAGGAGCCGTCCTCTCCCTTTCAAATAAAGGAATGAAGCCTCCTCAATTGAGCATTTTGTGTCATTGCCATTCTCTTATCTTCAAACCCTTATTCAAACACTCTCTTTACATGCGAATGTCTCATTTAGCATTAGCTTCTCATGCTTAACCCAATTTTGGACCTCTTTGATGATTCATGATAAGTGGGATAAGGAGTTATTATCTTGGTGGGCCTGTGACTTCTCAAGGTAGCCCTTGCCTTATTGCCGCCCTCCTTTGGAGGTACCAATGGTTTTAGCGGTAATGAGCATGTGGAAAGACTTTAGGGACCATAGGTAATTCTTTACGATTGTTCGCTGAGCAATGTTAACCCTTACCCTCTAGATTGAATCATGAAGGAGATAAAATGCAAGAGGCTATGTGAAAATTGAGGTTTCATATGCAAAGAGAGGGAAGTGCAGTTTTTGTGGTCTAATATCCAAATTTCAACCACCGGTAATTACTCATCACTCGGATATTGGTTTCTGAAATTGATCATATGGCTAGGAAGCTCTTTATATGCTCTTTCCACTCATGTAACTAATTTCTTAATCCTTTACTTCATTGATGATCATAATTCCTCCCAAATTTGCTAACTTTTAGGTGAATTTTGGCAGTTTTATAGTCTTGTAGTAAAATACTCATAACTTTTCGCTTGGTTGCCCTTTTTCAAAAGTTTTTATATAGGCGCGAAGCTCTCTTCAAGCTCTACGTACATATGTAATCCTCTTTTGTACACTCTATATGGATTTAAAACTATAATTCTCTATGTATCTCTATTTTTTAGACTTTAGGCCATTATTTGTTCTTAATAATGATTAATTTTTCTTAATCTCTATCAGAAAGCAAATCCCATGTATCTTAGTGATTGCTATATTCTTTTAATTTAAGATGTTCTGTCCAAATCGTCCAATTCGAATGGATGAACCTTACCAACATTCCCCGTATGTTTCCATTCACATAATCCTGAGTCGGAAGATTTTCTGCTAACAAAGAATTGCCCTCTTGTTTGGAGCTACAGGACTGGTCGAAATTCTTGCTTCTCTTGAGCCTTTCATCTTTCCTTCCATGAATTATGATCTCACCTTTGATGTGTTTATCTCTATCTTAACCTAGAGAGAGAAAGGGAGG
Source organism: Cibotium barometz (assembly GCF_041138505.1). Taxonomy (NCBI): domain Eukaryota; kingdom Viridiplantae; phylum Streptophyta; class Polypodiopsida; order Cyatheales; family Cibotiaceae; genus Cibotium; species Cibotium barometz. The sequence continues at coordinate 55,828,285 of NC_141070.1, forward strand.
TGAGGAGGCTGTGAGGTTTCATACAAGTGTGTTTTGATTCTAAGAAGTGACCGAAGTCAAAACCCCAACTTTGTGTCACAGTATCACCCATGATATTAACATAATTTAGCATGACACAAAGATAATCCAAGCATCCCTGAATTATCTAAGAGGGTAGAATAATATTTTTAAGAGGGCTTAAAATATATTCCCATAACACAACCAGGTAATAATGATAGTCACAAAAATAATATATGTTTTTATTGTAGCTTTCAAGCCCATTTGAAACCATCTCTGGGGACATCATACACGAATTATTATGGCGATAACAGTCCACAAAATTACGTAGCCTATAGAAGCCAGAATGGGCTTACTCAAGAACGATGACAAAGTCATCCTCATGGACATATTTCCTTGTGATATAATCTTGACCCTTCTTGTTCAGCATTCTCGCTACCATCAATTGATAAGGAGTCCCCTTCCTAATGAGGCATCTAGCTATGTCCTTCTTGATGGGATAGTCTATTGAAATCCATTGGCCACCCAACAAGAAGTGGGAAATGTCTTCACTCCATTCTGGTAGGTGGTCAATGTGGAACAATGGAGCATCGAGAAGATCATCTTCCACTCCTAGAGGGGGTTCTCTGTTTGGAAATCTAGAAAGGTGATGGGTATGAACGTGCACTAATCCCTTTCTCAAACTGATGGGGGTGAAGTCAAATTCTAGAAGAATTACTAACCATCTAGTGATGTGCCCTATGATATTCACCAAATAAAGTAGGGCTTGATGGTTGACAAAGAGAACAAAATTGGTAGCCAAGAAGTAATATGTTTACTTTTTTTTTATAGCATACATTGTGGCTAAACATCTCTCTCTCTCTCTCTCTCTCTCTCTCTCTCTCTCTCTCTCTCTCTCTCTCTCTCTCTCTCTCTCTCTCTCTCTCTCTCTCTCTAGCTGTGTAGTAATTATGTTCAGCATCATTGAGTTGATGACTAGCAAAGGTCATAGGGAAGTCCATCATTGTGGCTAAACATCTCTCTCTCTCTCTCTCTCTCTCTCTCTCTCTCTCTCTCTCTCTCTCTCTCTCTCTCTCTCTCTCTCTCTCTCTCTCTAGCTGTGTAGTAATTATGTTCAGCATCATTGAGTTGATGACTAGCAAAGGTCATAGGGAAGTCCATGTTGTTCTCCCCTTACTAACATGCATCCCATAGAAAATGCAGAAGCATTTGACATTGGATGTGCATATTGATGTTGAGCATTAATATGCACATGGAAAACTAGATCCCAGATGGCTGTGCTTGCTAATGCCTTCTTTAGCCTTTTGTATGTCCACCATCGTTATTATGTTTCACCAAGAATTGGAATTAAGGAGGTTCAATGAAATGTGGTAGAGTCTACACCTCTAAAAAACAAGCCTAAGATAAGAAAGATGCTCCGTGCACACAAATGTCACCAATGAATATTTTTAAGATCTTCCAAAAAGTAGATCCTTGATGGCTATGCACATTAAGCATTGAAGGTATTAGGGGCATTGAAGCCAAATAGCATGATACAATAAGTGTAGTCCCCCACCCCATAGCAAATACTATCTTATATTGATTGGCTAGATGATTGATCATCAATTGGTTGTAGCTTGAGATGCCATCCAAGAAGCTATCTTGTATGCTAGCCATCCAAGAAGTTGTAAGCCTCTGTTCCAATGACTTTCTCCAACATGTGGTTGGTGTAAGGTAAGAATCTTCGTCGTCTTCTTCAATAACGTTGAGTTGAGCCATCGTATGGAATTCTTCTTTTTATCGGGGCAATCTTGCGCGAGGTGTTCTTCCTTATGATAATTGTAGCATCTGAAGAGTCGATTCTTTGGTTGTAAATTGAGGATTGGGTTTACAACATGTCACGCTTTACCAAATATTAAAGATCAAGTCTATGCTTGATAAACTATAGCTTTTATAAAATAAATCAAAATGTGCACAAGCTAGCACATGTATATACAAAGCTTGTTTACAAAAGTATGCCAAGTAATAAATTGGTGCGACTTCTCCTCAATCCTTGGGGAATCCTCTTCACCTATAAAATAACTAACAATAAAGTGGTGAAATAAATATTTCATAAGCATACAAACCCTCATCATCACACATGTTTGCCAGGCGTAAGTAACCTAGGAATCACCTCTATATACGAACTAACTGAAACAAACATTGGAGAGCCCAAGCATACGTCAATATCCACCAAACGTATTAATATTTATAATGGTATTGTGACATGAAAAATTGATGTCTTTCATTTTTAATTTTGTACATATTTTGATGGTTTTTCAATGGTAATAAGGTGGAAGCTTGTCTAAGAACATTGCGGCGCCCACAATGGAATAACGGCGTGGTGATACAACGGCTTGTTTGGCGGCTACCCTGATAATAGCATTCTATCTTTAAATATAATGGTTTTACTTGTTTTAGGATATGCACACATTGTAAATGCCACAAGTATGCTTGATAAATACTTTGGTATGGTAGATAGGCTAGTGATGTGGAAAATAAAAGTGGGCCTTCATGCTCACATGGATTTTAATTGTATTATTAATATAGTAATCACCATAAGGCTACAAGTTGGGGAGTGTGGAAGGCATGTGGAGGAGTGTGTGTAGGCGCATAATTGGGAAAGATTCTTCTAGAATGCCTACATAGAAGAGGAGAATTCCGCTATGTGTAAGTGGGATCTCCACCTACATGCCACTTAGACTTGGCTATTATCTCATCACACTTTCAAAGTCAAAAAGTCTTCAATTTAATAATTAATAGAAGACTTAGCCTAAGAGGACTTAGGCTAAGTGACATCTACCCTTATGTCACTGAAGGGTTGAAGATTTTTATGTTATAATTTGTAACAATGGAAGAGAGGGTGATTCTCTACCTATAAAAGGAGCCGTCCTCTCCCTTTCAAATAAAGGAATGAAGCCTCCTCAATTGAGCATTTTGTGTCATTGCCATTCTCTTATCTTCAAACCCTTATTCAAACACTCTCTTTACATATATGAATGTCTCATTTAGCATTAGCTTCTCATGCTTAACCCAATTTAGGACCTCTTTGATGATTCATGAATAAGTGGGATAAGGAGTTATTATCTTGGTGGGCCTGTGACTTCTCAAGGTAGCCCTTGCCTTATTGCCGCCCTCCTTTGGAGGTACCAATGGTTTTAGCGATAATGAGCATGTGGAAAGACTTTAGGGACCATAGGTAATTCTTTACGATTGTTCGCTGAGCAATGTTAACCCTTACCCTCTAGCTTGAATCATGAAGGAGATAAAATACAAGAGGCTATGTGAAAATTGAGGTTTCATATGCAAAGAGAGGGAAGTGCAGTTTTTGTGGTCTAATACCCAAATTTCAACCGCCAGTAATTACTCATCACTCGGATATTGGTTTCTAAAATTGATCATATGGCTAGGAAGCTCTTTATATGCTCTTTCCACTCATGTAACTAATTTCTTAATCCTTTACTTCATTGATGATCATAATTCCTCCCAAATTTGCTAACTTTGGCAGTTTTATAGTCTTGTAGTAAAATACTCATAACTTTTCGCTTGGTTGCCCTTTTTCAAAAGTTTTTATATAGGCGCGAAGCTCTGTTCAAGCTCTACGTACATATATAATCCTCTTTTGTACACTCTATATGGATTTAAAACTATAATTCTCTATGTATCTCTATTTTTTTAGACTTTTGGCCATTATTTGTTCTTAATAATGATTAATTTTTCTTAATCTCTATCAAAAAGCAAATCCCATGTATCTTATCCTCTTGTAAGTGATTGCTATATTCTTTTACTTTAAGATGTTCCGTCCAAATTGCCCAATTCGAATGGATGAACCTTACCAACATTCCCCGTATGTTTCCATTCACATAATCCTGAGTCGGAAGATTTTCTGCTAACAAAGAATTGCCCTCTTGTTTGGAGCTACAGGACTGGTCGAAATTCTTGCTTCTCTTGAGCCTTTCATCTTTCCTTCCATGAATTATGATCTCACCTTTGATGTGTTTATCTCTATCTTAACCTAGGGAGAGAAAGGGAGGTGAGGAGGCTGTGAGGTTTCATACAAGTGTGTTTTGATTCTAAGAAGTGACCGAAGTCAAGAATGATATGTGATGCGAATCAGATAAATGTGAATGAATAGAAGAGATGTGATGTCATGTGAATCAGGATGTAAATGAATGATATAGGATGTGAATGAATGTGATATCATGTAAATCGGGATGTGAATGAACGATAAGGGACGTGAATGAATGTGTTAGCATGTGAATCGGGATGTGAATGAATGAGATGTGATGTGGAATGGATGTGATAAGATGGGATGTAAACTGGATAGATGTTAATGTATGTGAAGTGATGAGATGTATGGGTAGATGCAAGTAGATGTGATCTGATGATGAGGATAAATGAGAAAATAAGTGATGAGATAGAAAAAGATGTGATTAGATGAGAATGGGAATAGTTATGAAATGAATGTCGATTGATGTGTGGGTAATGTGGATTGATGTGGATGGATGAGTGGATAATGTGGATTGATGTGTGGGTAATGTGGATTGACGTATGGATTGATGAGGATGGATGTATGGAAGATGTGGATGGATGTGTGGATAATGTGGATTGATGTGGATGGATGAGTGGATACTATGGATTGATGTGGATGATGTGGATGGATGTATGGATGATATGGATTGATGTGTAAGTAATGTGGATTGACGTGAATGGATGTATGGATGATGTGGATTGATGTATGGATAATGTGGATTGATGTGGATGGATGTATGGATGATGTCGATTGACGTGTGGATTGATGTGGATGGATGTATGGATGATGTGGATTGGTTGGATTATGTGGATGGATGTATCGATGATGTGGATTGATGTGTGGATGATGCGATTGGATGTGATTTGATGTGGGAATGATGTGATGTATACACACATTTGTACAATATATACATACATGCATGCATACTCCCAAACATATACATGAATGCATACATACCTACCTACCTACCTTCCTACATATAAACACACATTTTATGTCAAAGAAACTTAAATATAGGCACAGACATACCTATCTATGTACCTTTTCTTCCAATATTTATTTCAACACAAGTAAAAACAAGTATACCCGGCTCATATTTTCTTACAAAAAGATTGAGTTCACATTTCCTTACAAGAAGATGTATGGTTGGTACAACTCCTTTACCATAGCGTCGCAAGCTACCTACAATAAGACTTTAGAGTACGTGACAATATACTCCATCCCAAAGCAAAACAAAAATATTGGGTTCAAATTTTCTTACAAAAAGATTGACTTCACATTTCCTTACAAGCTTAAGTAGGTACAAACATGAGAGGCTTGATTAAAGCTTAAGTATAGGCACAAACATCCTTGCTTCGAGGATGTGATAGTATATTACCCACATCCTCTGGTGATAATGTTGGTTGATGCATTACCATATCCTCATTCTTATGTAATCCCAAAACTCACAAGAAGACAAAATAGATATGCTTACATGCAATGTAAGAATTTCCTCTAGATTCTCTTTGCATGAAATCAGGACATGTACACTAAGGTTGTACCTTGACGTGTATAAAATAGTCCTCTCCACTCTCACATGCCAAATGAAAAATAGAGTAGGGGGATGGCTGCATTGCACTCTCATTAAGGACTATCACTGTCATGGCCTCGGCACTACCAATCCTCTTTTCTGCTTCTTTGGAAATCCAATGCCGCCACTTGGTTGATCTCTTTGTATTATGTGTAGCATCATGTGGCCTCTTGTCACTTTCTTTGTTGCTCGCCACTGCTTGTGTGGACGTTTCTCCCACCCTTGACACAAAAGGTTCTTCATGAGTAACATCTAACTTAAACCCTGCCTTTACTAATTTCTCTACCTCTTGGCTGGTTATGTTGGTCCCAACACCACTTTCCACATATCTGGGTATGATGGCTTGTATATTATGTTTGGATCTACATGCCATGCGTGTGAAACATCTGAAGGACAAAACCACATCATTTGAGCCTTTGGCCCTCCCGGACCAGGATGTCGTCGCTCTGAGTAGAAGTTAGGGGCAACAACTCCAATAGAGCTTCCCTGTATGTATGAGTTGCACTTAAGTCTTCCATCAATACCTTCCAAACATTTGACTTTTGAGTTCAATGGGGTTTGTCTAATGGCCCACATTGTGCGTCCAACGGCCTCTTCCTTTACATGCATTTGTCCTCTGCTCATTGTGCCATAATGTTGTTTAGGCTCTTCATATCCGAAATCTTTGTTTCCTCCAGTCATTGGACTTTTTGGTCCTCCCCTTGAAGCATGACTTGCTGCACTGTTTGTTCTAGATATATCTCCAAAACTTACTCTTCTTGCTGTTTGTTCTAGTAGATCTATCTCCAAATCTTACTCTTCTTGCTGTTTCCCGATTTTGACGATGTCTGCTCTGCATGACATAACCTGGATGATGTGAATAGTCTACTTCCGTTGTCCTCACCCTCTTCCGTTGAATAGTCTCCTTAACTCCATGTAGAGGCCTTGATTCCTTATACATAGGAGTATTAGCTATTGTTTCATGGACCATGCGAGCCACTTGTGGTGGTGTCGGTCTTGACCTTGCTGCCACCCTGTCCAGCAACTTGCTCAAGCTTGGTCCCTCACCTTTGTACTTCCCCATCTGATATGCATATTGCTTTGCACTTTGTAGTAAAGCGTTTGCCATATCTGAAATGCATGCATCATACAAGCTAACCTTTTCCTTGTATCCTTCACTAGCAAGCCAACTCCCATGTACACTTTCAGATAAGTTTGTTCGAGGGGTTTGTGCTAGATCCACCGAGCTTAAGACCACATGCACACAAGAGGTTTCATACATGAACTCACAAAATTGACTCCAATGCAAATACATCCATACAACATATCATTTCTCCATAAAATTTCTCACCCTTGACATGAGGTTGCCCCAATGTGCTATTCGTACTTCTCACCAACTCATCCACGTATCCATTACTGATAGTTTTCCCTCATGAACATGTCCATTTCTCCACCACTCACGAATCTCTTTACTTTTTAAGAAAGCTGACTCCTTATTGGTTGGCCAATCTCCATTCTTCACACAAGTCAATATGGTGTTGTTGACTTTCTGCCTTCACGCATTGTTTAGCATGCTTCATCAAACTTTGTTTCCAATGGAATAAGCACGTTCGCTCCCTATCCTCCATAATGTTGTTAGGACCCCCATTGAAAACGGTCCTAACTGCACACCAATTTGACCCTGCTTCATCAGCCACCATAAACCCATTGAAGTGTGCGGGTGCATAACCGCATTGCTCCATTGTGCTATTTAGCATTTCCCAAAATAGTACTTGGCTTTTTTGTATCCTCCTCCTTCATTTTGCATGTGGCAATTGTCAATAGCTCTTGAACACTATAGGATTTTAGAGAGAATTTTTTTCAATCATCAGCTATCATTCAAGGTAGATGAAAGAAAGGAAAAAATAGAAGTACGTAGTCTCACCTTGGGTCGTAAACATGACAAGCCATTGTTGACCAACCAAAAACTCGATGAGTGTGATCAAACAAAACCCAGGACTTTGCCAAGTCACCACTATCACACCACATGCGGTTCACCAAGATGCTGGTCCTCGCAAAGACATCTTAAAGACATAACATTTGTCATCAGGGCCACCTTGTCCTGGGAAACGGCCACCTTGTATAAATGAATAGCGAGATCTTCTCTGTATAAGAAGGATGCTATCAAAGCCCTCTCCTGTTGGCATCAATTTTCTTTTCTCCTGGGATACAATGCGTCTAAACCTAAAAAACATAATTTCACAATAAAGAGAGGACTGAATGTAAAAAAATACATCCAAATATAATTAAGTTACAGAATGAATACTCACCTCTGGTTTTCCACAAGAGGACTCAACTCAAAAAATTATAGAGCTCATGATCCCCAATACTTGTAGGTAGCTCATCATTTTGATTCATCATGGAGGAAAACAACATATCCTTCACAATATCCATCTGTATTTTTTGAGGACCTGCACTTCTCTGGGCTTTCAACACTTGAGAAACAAACATTTTCACGCGCTCCAACATTGACCTTGAAGTTCCTGGCTGAACTAAATATTCATGCAGCCCAGTGTGGAGCATCATTCTTGTAATAGTTGTGTCACGAGGCATTACGTAATACACAACACATCTACACACTTGCACACAATGTGCAGTTTTGCGACAAAAGTGACAAACTATTTTAGTTTTCTCATCCTCTGTCAGAAGTCCAACTTCAATCTTTTTTGTTAGATGTCCATGAAAGAAGGTGTTGTTATACCTTTTATTGTTCAAGTAAAAAGGATAGCTCAGCCTATGGCACTCCAAAGTACCAACACAATAGCTAATATGCACGGTACAACTTACAGACATGTTTGATGTTATTGGACATGTCCATAGGTGACCATCATATTTTTGCTCCATTCCATCCATATTTCCTATTTTGCCATATGTTGGTGGAAACTCTAGGATGGATGTCTTGGCACCTCCTGAACTTGGATGTCTCGAGTAACTTTTTCCAACAATGAACATAGAAGAGAAGGTTGCTCCTTCTTACGAAGAACTGAAAGTATACTCTCTGAAGCAATACATTCATCTTCAGAGATATTGTGCTTCGAACCGTTTGGATTGCTTGTGCCTTCACCTGGTTGCAAAATAGTTGGTGAGCCATTCAAGTCACTCTCAGAGGAGGAGCTCGAGATATGAACATGGGTGTTTTGTGTCCCTAATTCTTTCTCCACCACTGAGGTCTCCAAATGTCGGACATCTTGGGCAATGTCATTAGGACTAGAATCAAGACTATCAGCAGCACAGAGAGAACTACATTGTAGCATATATGTTTTACTTCGAGTAATATCTACAAGGTAGTTTTTATTGCCCTCCATATTATAATGAGCGATGATTTCCTGTAGGCTTCCATTGGTTCTAGTAGCTTTCACTCCAGAAAGGGCGTGTGATGAAGGCAGAAACCCTTGTAGATATCCATGACTCTGACAAGCATGGTCTAGTGGAGAAGTATTAAAGTTTGAGATTTTTTGCTGCAGCCATCAAGTGTGCTCCATAAGAAAGGCAATACAAAGATGTAGAAAGGACAGGAGAGATGAAAATGTGAAATAAAAATATAAAAACAAAGGAATAGGTGGACTTTATAAAATAAAAATAGAAGATCAGGTATCTAGGCCGAATCAATTATTATTAGGTAAGGCGACTGAAATGATAAAACAAGGTGGAGCAATCACGATTGAGAATGAAGGCGGTTGAAATGATAAAACAAGGTGGAGCAATCACGATTGAGAATGAAGGCGGTTGAAATGATAAAACAAGGTGGAGCAATCACGATTGAGAATGGTCAACTCACGATAAATTTTTTTAATAAAAAATATACAAATATATATGTATCTACAAATATATAAAAAATATATACAAATATATACATTTATTGGTTCTAAGTATTATATGTATCTTTTTATATTAGTTCCAAGTCAAAGACCCAACCATCTCGACAACAAATAGAACTAGTGCTAAGCCTCATGAACTAGTGCTTGCTAAGCCTCTCGATAAAGAAGAAACACGAAACAATACCTTCCAAGTCAAAGACCCAACCATCTTGAATGAAATGGGTAAAGAAACATCTTTTGTTACAATCTCAAGATTACTGTGAAGGAAAAGAGGTGGTGTGGATACTCTCAACTCAGCTGGCGAACGCATCTGTGAACTTCGAATAGGTAAGGTACTGTTCTCTGCTGTTCTCTTTCTGAAAATTTGAGAGCCGACGGCGGTGTTGGAGGTGGCGGCGGTGGAGAAGATGGGCCGGGTGTTTAGAGACGGGGGCGGGCGGCGGCAATGGTGAGGGAGAGGGCGATGTGGATAGAGATGGAGGGCGGTGATGGTGAGGGAGAGGGTGAGGTGGAGGTGGAGGTGGAGGTGGAGGTGGAGATGGAGATGGAAGTGGAGGTGGAGGTGGAGGTGGAGGTGGAGGTGGAGGTGGAGATGGAAGTGGAGGTGGAGGCGGTCATGATCTCCCCCCTTGCCCCCGTTGCTCCAGCCACTCCAGACCATCCCCCGGCTCTGCCGGGTGCCTGGAGTGGCCGGAGCAACGGGGGCAAGGGGGGAGATGTGCAGTGGAGATGAGGCATGGAGGTGGCGATTTGAGGGCCCGCGGCGGCGCTGGAGGCAGAGGAGGCGGTGGCGTTGGAGGTGGAGATGGAGGTGGATGGAGATGGAGATGGAGATGGAGATGGAGATGGAGATGGAGGTGGAGGTGGAGGCGGTCTAGGCGGTCATGATCTCCCCCCTTGCCCCCCGTTGCTCCAGCCACTCTAGGCACTTGGCAGAGCCGGGTGCCTGGAGTGGCCGGAGCAACGGGGGGCAAGGGGGGAGATGGAGGATGGAGATGAGGCGATGGTGAGGGGGAGGAGGCCTCTTGTCCTAGCCCTTTCTTGGCCTCTTGGACCTCTATTAGCTGCCTTTGTAGGTTTTCCACTTGATTGGCTTATGCTCTCCTCAAGATTGTGTAGTTCTTCCTATAGTGGTTCTTGCTAGCTCCTCAATTCTTCTGTGACTTTGTGCTCTAAGAACATGCCACATCTTTTTTCCATATGATTGTTTGTAGTTTGGACAACATTTGTCATGCATTTATTCAAGTAATCTAATACTCTCCCTACATCCAGTCCAATTCTATGGTTTCCAAAAAACTAGATGGGCCTGGCACTATTGGGGCTGGTTTGGGCATGGTGGATCCAGCACAGTGGGGCCCATTAGTTGATGATGGGTGAATGTTTCTTTCCTAGAGGTTTCTTTGAATAGGGCCTCGAGATACGGCCCGATCTTGGTTTTGGTATCCGGCCTTGTGAGCTTACTGATCTACTCTTTGAAGTTGTGTGCTAGCCTCTAGAGCTTTCACCATCTTGAATGTTTTCTTAGACATGTAGTAGGGTTTCTGTGTGAGGTTGATGTTTTCCTATAGACATGAAGTAGGGTTTATGTGTGAGGTTGATCATCTCTACTACAAAAATTGTCTGCTTTTTTCTGTCCTCATCAACAATCCCTATTTTTTAGTATTCTTTTGCTTTGCCTTCTAGCGAGCCAAACTCCATGATAAGATCTTCGTCTTCTATTGGCTTGTGCAATACTAGTAGATTAAGATTCATGACCTTTCATCTCCTATTTATCATTCAGCTCAAACTATTTGCTACTCATATTCAAGGCAAAAGAGAGAGAGATGGCTCCAAGAAAAGCAAGAAAACAACAGGCAAAGACTAAGAAAGGTATATGATGTGAATAGCCAAGATTCTACTGAGATTGTGTTTTAATGTTTTTAGATATGCTTACTTGGGCTTGGTGTGTGTGTCTTATAGACAACAGGGGATACTCACTTAGATCTGGGCGTGTTTGTTTGACTCTTAGAGTGAGGAAGCTCAATCACGGACACCTGTGTCCTCACATGTATCTCCTGTTAGAGAGGAAACAGAAGTGCATAGTTCTCTTGTTCATGAGGAAGAAGCGCTTGTGTTGGAGAATGAAATTGGCTCAATGAGCTCACCTCCTCCAACTCACACGGAGATGCCTGAATCTAGTACTGGTCAAGGGGAGACCCATAGAAGGCTTCTTGGAAAATCTATTGAATTGGGATTGCTTGGTGATGTATTCACTAAGTTTTTTGTGCAACGCAATTCCTCTACCCCATTGGTCTCTTTATGCAGGCTGATTCCAAATGAAGCCATCCGTACAGTTTCTAGCCAACTTGAGGTGTTTCGTGATTCCTTTGACTGCCATGGCTATGTCGAAGCATCTCCTCCTTTTTTAGTTTCACTTACACGTCCCGGAAGCTCTATGTATTTCGCGGTCAAACAAATAGACTTGCAAGAATGGGGACCATACTGGGTGGTACAACATGATAGATTTGAGGATGAAATCAGAGGAACTGAGTGGGAGGATCTTAGTGGTAGGAAGTTTCTTATTTGGGATGGCAATCATCGTGTGAAGGCATGGATGTCTCGAGTGCACGAAGGTATGTTCTTTTAAATGCCATAGAGTGATTTTATGCAACATTAAAAGTAATATATTGTAATATTTTTATTTTGTTTTCTCTAGCTTGGTCTCATAGCCCCTCATGCCATGTCCGGGTCAAATGTTATTTTTTGGTTGTGGACAAGAAGCAAGAAGGATAATTGCTATTGGCTTTGCGATCTCAAAATGAGTAAGTGATCTCTCTCTACTTAATTACGGACATTGTGAAGTTCTTGGCTCATTGTGACTCTTTATTACAACAGATTGGTGTACACCCACATTGTCACATGAGATCTTCATGTTTCAACGATTTGGAATGGCGGACAAATCATCCATATTGGACTAACTTGGTGAAGACGTAAGGAGGTGGGCTTTAATGGAGCTTAGTTTGGAGCGACGAAGTGGAGAGCAATGGTACAATGCTCCAGCTTCAATCTTGGCACAACTTGTGTGGAAGGTAGTGTTTGCATTTCCCATCTTTTATTAATAAACCGATTATCAATGTTTTTTAATCGTGTGAGTGATAATGAGTCCTTTTCGTTATACGTAGACATCGTTTGAAAATGCGGTGGTGAAGCAAGCTATATCATGCATTGATAGACATGCCATGGGGTTGCAAGAATATGAGACAAAATGTGAGAAAGCCAGACGTGGTGTAGAGCAAACATTTCGAGATAGAGCGTACAAGATGCTCATAATTGCAAACCCATCCAATGGTGATGCATTCTTTCAACTCGTATATAACTATGATTGGTCTAAGAAGGGATTGGTTGCTCTGGCCAAAGAAAAGCTGTACATAGTCGCCATATCTCGGATTTCAACTCAAAGGTATGTCACATGTCAATAAACCTCCCTTAACATAAACTAACCTTAACTTCTAATCTCTTATGGCTTTGGTATGATGCTGAAATAGGACGACGGAATTGCTTCAAATGCTTATGACCAGGAGGGCGAAGGACAAGGTAATTTTGGAGATGTTTGGGGATAACAAAAAGATGTTGCTGGATATGAAGAAAGAGTTATATTGGGAAGAGCTAATAGGGGAGGCGGACTCTATTTTGGAGGGCTTATTGGTATATGATGATGTTATCTACATCCCACCCTTTATGCAACAAAAATCAAGATGGATCCTTATTGAAGATCAGCAAAATCAATCAAATCAATCAACAGATCCATATGAGAGCCATGGACTCATCCGTTGACCAGCAAGATCAATCAACCAGATCCATGCCCGGTTTCAGAAAACAACTCTTACTCCTTGTTCCAATATCTTCCACGATGCACGTGTGGGTATCTTCGACGACCTAGAGCCCGAGCACCGTATGGTCAGCACCCTCTAGGATCCTTCGCTAGTGCTTCACTCATAGGCCGCTTCCTTGGTCCCTTATCCACCGTACCGGAAGCTCACCATTTAAATCGAACTGAGGCTGGTCAAGACCTCGGTCGACCTTGCTATGCGAGACGTCCTCCATTGACTCTCCGTCAGTAGTTGCAACTTTAACAGTTAGGTCTCCATGACCTTAATCACAAGACGGTCAAAATGCTTCCCCAGCATTCTTGACATAAAACAGTCATTTACAAACAGGTCACAAAATACAGTTTCTATTTCGAACTCTCGTCTTTCCACATTATCCCTCCTCAGTCCACATTACTTATTCCACATTCCATTCATATGTGTACTCATTCTCATCCATTCACTCATATCGACGACACATTATTTCACATACACATTCACATTCATTATTCTACATACACATCCATGTTCTTACATCCACATCATACATCCAATTTCATATCCGCATTCATACATACACATCCATATCCACATCCATACATCCACATCCACATCCACATCCACATCCACATTCACATCCATACATCCACATTTACATGCATACATCCATTTTCACATCCTCATTTATACATCCACATCCTCATTCATACATCCACATCCACATACATACATCTATATCCGTATCTATATCCATACATCCACATCCACATTAATACATACACATCTACATGCATACATCCACATCCACATACATACATCCATATCCGTATCTACATCCATACATCCACATCCACATCCACATTCACATTCATACATACACATCTACATGCATACATCCACATCCACATACATACATCCACATCTGTATCTACATCCATACATCCACATCCACATCCACATCCACATTCACATTCATACATATACATCTACATGCATACATCCACATCCACATTTATACATCCACACTTCCATTTTCACATCCACACATCCCCATTCACATTCATACATCCACATCCACATTCATATTTATACATCCACATCCACATTCACATTCATACATCCATTTCCACATTCTCATTCATATAACCACATACGCTGTGCGCTTTTGCCGCACAGATCGTAGCTGGGGACTTGCCGAACACCGTATGCAAGCCACGAATGGCTCTGCAAGCATACAACTAGGAAAGCAAGCTCAAACAGAATGCAAGGGTGTGTCACTCACCGCTCTAACCGCTGCCGTGAAGGATTCCCGTGTTGCAGCAGTGAAGGAGGAGCCGCCGTCGCCGCTCTACCGCCTCTCCGCCGCCGTGCCGCTACACAGTGCTCGATTGCTCTCTTACTCTCTCTCTCTCTCTCTCACACACACACGTAGGAGAAGGAAACCAAGGAGATAAGGCAAGAGCACTCTTGTATTCACAACACATGAGAATGAGGGTTTTAGGGTTACATTTGACTCTTATAGGTGACTTGGCCGTTCACACATGGGTGCCCATACATGGCCGGCCGTTCACACATGGGTGCCCATACATGGCCGGCCGATCCTAACCCTTATCCTATTGATATTCAAGGTGCGCCTCTCATCGGCGATCACCCACCAATCCCTTTATCCTTTGCATATGGTGCCGACAAGCCCGGCCCATGACTCAGAATAGTTAAACTAATTACATGACGTAAAACATAGTATGTCTCAATGTCCGTCATAGGTTAACATGCCCCCCTTCCTGATGTAGATTCCGTCCTCGGAAGCTATGGTATGGTAAGCTCGATAAGGTTGTTGTGGTAGACCGTCTGCAAAACAGAGAAGTAGAGTGAAAGTATGCTGGAATTCAAAAGATATAAAGTGTATAAATTCAAGCATGTTAGACCACAATGGATGTTGCTATGAGAATTTAGTTTAAGGGTCACATGAATGAGCTAGTGTAGCAAATTAACAAGAGTTTAAAATTATTGAAAGTAAATCAAGAGTTAGCAAGGTGTCAAAGGTTAATCAAGGTTTATAACTAGCCTAAGTCAAGGAAAATAACCAAGCTTAATAAATAAACAGATGACCACACTGTGTCTACTCTAAGAACAAGTTAATACCACGAGCCTAGGGACACAAGATACATCAGAGTTACAGGAGCCTTTTGCCTTTATTTCTTTATGCACGTGACAATTTTTAAACACAATGGCGACCTTCCTAAGGCAAAACTAACATCGATCCTGGTACCATGTTTAACACAAGGCATTATCCAGGAATCTATTAGTTCACCTTAGGCAAGGCTACCCCCTACCAACCAAGGCATCGGTCTGGAGTAGAATACTCCTCGCCTACCAAGTATCAATAATGCGATAGGCCAACATTAGAGCACATAATAGACTTGTATTACCATTTATTGTAGGCCTTTAAAAAAATTTCTTTTGATCTTCGCTCCTGAACTATAATGTGTTCTTGTATTCTTTCGACAAGGGGTAAAAGTTATGTCTTAGAGGTCAACACACACATGGCCAGGTGTCAAACATTAAGATGGTTTGACCCTAGACCTAAGACAATCGTATTCCAAGGTTAACTAAAGACTGCATGCATTCTCAAGAATATATCCAATAAGGTTAAACTCATTAATGATTCACACTAGCACGTTAAGCAACTTCAAAAACTAAGTAGTACAATGACAATTTCCATGTGGTCATGCATTATAGTTCATGCAATTAATTGAACAGTAAAAACGAAAGAGAGTGGGTATGGAAGAATTACACCTGTATTTTGGAGATCTCCTTGATTCGATGAGAAAAATACCTGCAATTTGATGAGATATTTATGTATGAGCGTTGCGGCTATCTCAGGACTTGAAAGCGAACCCACCTCAAACTTTTCAACATGTACAATCAACTAACAAGCACTATACCTCGAGAGGCACATCAGTGTGAAAAATTAAAGACTCGTTTAAGGAATCCAAACTAGAAAAAACTTGAAAACACTAACCTACCTACCAGTCACCACACTACTACTGAGGATACGGTAAGAGGATGTTGTAGATTCCTGGCTCTAGCCCTCAGGCTAAGCCTCTATCCGCATCATCCAAATAAATAAAGTCAACCTCAGTAGTGCCATGAGTTTTATCCGTCCATTCATCATTGTCAGATATTTCCTTTTCATTTTCCTATCCGCATAAACTCATCAAGAATGTAACCATGCGAGGATAGTCATCTTGTGGAAAAGGAAAGCATTGGGCTATCGGGGATATGTCCTGGCTCTAGCCCTAAGGCTAAGCCTCTATCCGCATCATCCAAATAAATAAAGTCAACCTCAGTAGTGCCATGAGTTTCATCCGTCCATTCATCATTGTCAGATATTTCCTTTTCATTTTCCTATCCGCATAAACTCATCAAGAATGTAACCATGCGAGGATAGTCATCTTGTGGAAAAGGAAAGCATTGGGCTATCAGGGATATGTCCTCTACGGAGTAGGGGTCAGTCATGGTTAATAGGCGAATTAGCCATTCTAATTCCTCAACATTTCCCTCTCTGGCTAGTACATCTATATGATCCCATTCAGTTTCAATTACAGGATAGCACATGTGAAATATCTGAGAAAGGTATAGATGATACCTCTCACCAAAGGTAGGAGTGGATGAAGTGTATGATGATCGTGCATCTGCCATATCTGCAAACACAGATATAGCATCAGTAGGTTTATGTGACAGGTCAATCTAGTTCTTGATTGTATATATAGATATTTCTGTTCTTAACGTGCTCTTGCTCTTTTTTACTATTTTTTGCTTTTCTTTTCTTTTCTCTTCTGTGTATGAAGCTATATATATACATCCCCTTGAATTTGGCAATTACATGGTCAGGGGAGAAGGTTAGGGAGGAAGCAATAGAATGTCAAGCGTGAGTACATGCTCCCCCTTTCCTTGGGTAGATCATATTTTCTGCAATGATGTTGCAGCCTCTTGGAACCAATTTGTCCAGCGGGTCATAGGTTGTGATGTGGGCAGATAGCTTTTTATGACCCTTGTGGCCACATCCAATTGCAGAGATGTTAGTGTACGCTCCCATTGACGAATGGAGGAAATGGTTTCCGACAATACTATTACAAGGGGAGACATAGACTCATCGGTCTTTTGTTGGGTGTTGACAAGAGTAGGTGTAGAGCATGTAGAAACTTCTATATCAGCGTGTGCCTGGCATGAGGAGCTAG
Organism: Cibotium barometz; assembly: GCF_041138505.1. Classification (NCBI taxonomy): domain Eukaryota; kingdom Viridiplantae; phylum Streptophyta; class Polypodiopsida; order Cyatheales; family Cibotiaceae; genus Cibotium; species Cibotium barometz. Next base: position 55,845,825 of record NC_141070.1, read on the forward strand.
AAGCTTCATGTGGCTCCCCCCTTCCTGAGCTAGGTGGTAATGATCGATATCGTTTGGGAATCCAAACTAACTCTGGAAGAAGTGGTGCAGAGCACTCTGTTACCTTTCCCTTACCACGGTCTTGAATTGTCGTTGGGGTGGCAACATTTGGTTTGCAAGGTTTTACAGGTGATGTAGAGGGATTCATCTTATGTTTAGGGACCCAAATCTGGTCATTCCCCTTGTAGTACCCTTGGGCTATTAATAATTTTTTAGGGATCCATCGTGATGTTACATTGCCCTTTCTCGGGTGGGTAGCTGTTTTCTTCCTACAAGCTTCTTGTCTGAACGAGATTGAGCAGGGGAAGTAGCTGCTGTTAACGAAGCTTTTGGGACCCATTTGTATGTACTCTTTGGCATAGTAAGCGGAGCTTTAGAGACCACCCTGCATGTTTCCACTCTTGGCGTTGAAGCGTTAGAGGGGTGGCAAACAATCAAAGATGGTTTTGCCACTGGACTTTGTGATTTTTCGTTATCCAGCATTTTGTCTAGAGTCTCGATGGCTTAGGAGCAGGATTTTGAGCGGTCATAGTGAGTGTTGGTTCTTGCGTTGTGACTTGTCTAGTTGCCCAATCGATATTGCACTTGGTGGCCAACATCCATTTGCACCCTAAGTTTACAGTGCCTTCCATGGTACCAGCAGGCATAACCAAAAAGCTTTGAATTATGGTCCCCTTGTCATAGGCAACCGGAGTGTGCAGAATTCCTGAGACAGGGGTTTTCTTCTTGTTGATACCTTGAACTTGGATAGCACTCTTGGATAAAGGTGGTTTTCCAAGTTGACACCACACGCCATATGATAGCAAATTGTGTTGAGCTCCTGTATCCAATAATGCATTATACAGCACCTCCCCGTAAGGACTCTGTAACTCAATTGGGTATCTTAGAGGTGGGTCAGCTTCCAATGAATCCTCCTCTGCCTCCTTGAAAAATACTTGCGTAATTCCCAAGTTGGCTTCTCGTTGGCACCTAGCACGCTGTTGACGTTCTTTGGCTTCAACTCTCGCTTGTATCTTCTTAAGCTCCGCTTGTTCTTTAGCTGCCTTCTTTTGATGGATTGCTTATAACTCCTCTTGGCTTAGGGGGTCATAGTATCTTTTGAATTTACTCCCATTAAGGAATCCAATGGTTTCAACTCCATCGAGAGTCTCCACTCTGATGGTACCTTGCGGGGTAATTTCACATACTCTATATGGTCCCTTACCAGCATATTTGAGCTTCTTCTTTTCGTTTCGCACTCCATACATCAGGACTTTATCCCCAACCTTGATGTCCTTGTCCTTTAGGTGGCGATCAAACCATTTTTTCCTTCTATCCTTCTCCATAAGGGCATTGTACACAGCCAATTGTCTTTGTTCGTTTAGTCGCTCAAGGATATACAGTCGCTTTACTAAGGGATTACCATCCCAACCCTCTTGAGTAGCAACACGAAGACTAGGAATGATAAATTCCCACGGCATAACTGCTTCTTGGCCATATACCATTTTGAATGGTGTGCAATTAATAGCCACTTTGCACGCAGTATGATAGGCCCATAAAGCTGTCGTAAGCTTTAGATCCCAATCCGTGCGATGAGCTTCAACTGTCTTTGTCAAAACAGAGATTAATGTCTTGTTTGAACTCTCAGCTTGGCCATTCGCTTGCGGATAATAAGGAGTAGATTTATGATGGGATATCATGAAATTTGTTGTGAGCTCCTTAATCACGTCATTTATAAAATGCATCCCATTGTCGCTCACAAGTTCAAAAGGACAACCGAAGCGTGTGATTATATTTTCAAAGAGGAACTTGGCTGTTGTCCTTGCATTTGCCTTACGTGTCGCTTTCGCTTCAGCCCATTTGGTCATATAGTCAGTGGCCACAATAATATAGCGAGATTGTGTGTTTCGGGCCGCTGGGCTAATTGGACCTACAAAGTCTAAACCCCACTTTTCAAATGGTTGGTTTACTTTGATTGGATGTAGGGGCATCTGATCTTTCCGTTGGGGTTTCTTGTATAGTTGGCATTCATCGCAACCCTTCACAAAGAGTGATGCATCTTGGAACATAGTGGGCCACCAATACCCTGATTGTAAGATCTTTCGCGCAGTTAAGTCTCCTGAGAAGTGACCACCGGCTACGCCCGGGCACAACGCCTAAGAATGTCATCCTTTCCTCTTTTATAAAGAATCCCGGCTATCAGGCAATAGGGTTCGCATTCTTTGATTAGCTTTCGAGCTAGATCTTTACGAAGCTCCTTGGGTGGAAAGCCATTAACCAAAAAGTTAACAATCTTCTCACTCCATTCAGGCATTGTCTCCACCATGAACAGGGAAGTGTCAGGTAAGTCATCATCAACCCCCGTAGGAGCCTCACCATTAGGTATGCGAGACAAATGATCAGCCATAACATGTTTTTTGCTAGGTCTCACAACAACAGTGAAATCAAACTCAAGAAGAATCAATAGCCATCGTGTGATTCTTCCTGTGGAGCATGGTTTGTTTACCAGATACAATAATGCTTGATGATCTACATAGAAAACAAACTTGGTGGCAAGGAGGTAATAACGAAATTTCCTTACTGCATATATCATTGCCAACCCTTCTCGCTCCATAGTGGTGTAGTTCATCTCAGCATCGTTCAACTGGTGATTGGCAAAGCTAATGGGGTAGTCTAGCTTGTGTTCTCCAGGTTGAGTTAACACACACCCAATAGCAAAGTTTGATGCATCAATATGCACATGGAAGAGTAAATCCCAGTTAGGCATTCGCAAGATTGGAGCACTCGCTAAGGCCTTCTTTAATAGCTCATAGGCACGGTCACATTCTTCGGTCCAAATAAACTCGATGAGAAGCTTATACAATGGTCGACTCTATCTCGGCGAAGAATAGAATAAACCTTCGATAATAACCAACGTGGCCCATAAAGCGTTGGACTCCCTTATAGTTGGTGGGTGGGGGCAATTCCAGAATGACCTTGATTTTACTCTCGTCAGTGGAAATCCCATTTTTGGACACTATATGCCCTAAGATAACTCCGTGTTTAACCCAGAATTGGCATTTGAAAGGATTCAATGAGATGCGATATAATCTACACCTTTCAAATATTTTTCGTAAACACATCAAGTGCTCATCCCAAGAGGAATGAACACAAAGATCATCTAAGAAAGCTTCACAGAAGTCCCTTAGATATTCCTTAAAGGCCGTGTTTATCAATCGTTGGAATGTTATAGGTGCATTGGTCAAGCCAAAAGCCATGACGCGAAAGGCAAACACTCCAAACTTCGTGATAAATGCTGTTTTAGCTTGGTCCTCGACTGTAATTGTGATCTGATTGTAACCCGAGTACCCATCTAAAAAGCTATATGCCTCCTTGCATGCCACTCTTTCAAGCACATGTTCAGAATATGGCAAGGGGTAATGATCCCTTTTGGTGGCTGCATTAACCTTTTTGAGATCAACGCACACTCTGAGTTTCCCATTCTTCTTTGGTACGATGACTATCGGAGAAACCCATTCTGAGTGCTCAATAGGGTATATGAATCCTTATTTTACAAGCTTTTCAATTTCCTCTTGTACAATCTTTGCGTACTTAGGATTCATTGGGTAGGGACGTTGCTGGACTGGTTTAGTAGTGCTAATCATTGGAATCGTGTGTTGCACCACCGAGGGTGGAACACCCTTCATATCATGATATGTCCAAGCAAATATGTCCTTGAATTCTTTAAGAAGCTTCGTAAGTGCAGCTTCTTCTGCCTTGGTGAGGTCTTGAGCAATAAAAACTGGTTTAGACTCCTCACCCGGATCTGCTAAGTCTATCTCCTTAACTATCGCAGGGCCATCGTAGACACCGCTACTCCCATTGGTAGGCGTTCGTTGGGCTTTTGTGTAGACCACTTTACGTTCCCCTGTGGTAAATGATTTGAAATGCTCGGGTGCAGGGTGTAAGTCTACTGGTTCTTGTTGTGCCAGGCTTTTTTCTTTCAATTCCGCTTCCTTTTGTTGCTGAGCCAACTCTTGGTTTTGCCGCCTTCTTGCAGTACGACTTAGTTTTGGCTTCTCTTCGATTTCTAATTGGGCGACGTCATGAGGTTGCGGAATACACCACGACAAATTGCAGAAACAGATTGCAAAACACAGAAACGCCTCAACAACAAACACACAGACGCCTTTCCTACAGTGTAAATTTCACTTCACGCAGCAGCCCGAGCTGCAAACTGGAGCTTGGTGTAGGGCAACTCCCCGGTAGCGGTGCCAAAAATGTGCGCTTTTGCCGCACAGGTTGTAGCTGGACACCGTATGTGAGCCACGAATGGCTGCAAGCATACAACCAGGAAAGCAAGCTCAAACAGAATGCAAGGGTGTGTCACTCACCGCTCTAACCACCGCTATGAAGGATTCCTGCGTCGCAGCAGTGCAGGAGGAGCCGCCGTCGCCGCTCTACCGCCTCTCCACCGCCGTGCCGCTACACAGTGCTCGATCGCTCTCTCACTCTCTCTCTCTCTCTCTCTCTCTCTCACACACACACACACACACACGCAGGAGAAGGAAACCAAGGAGATAAGGCAAGAGCACTCTTGTATTCACAACACATGAGAATGAGGGTTTTAGGGTTACATTTGACTCTTATAGGTGACTTGGCCGTTCACACATGGGTGCCCATACATGGCCGGCCGATCCTAACCCTTATCCTATTGATATTCAAGGTGCGCCTCTCATCGGCGATCACCCAATCCCTTTATCCTTTGCATATGGTGCCGACAAGCCCAGCCCATGACTCAGAATAGTTAAACTAATTACATGACGTAAAACATAGTACGTCTCAATGTCCGTCTCATAGGTTAACATACGCCTTCACATCTATTCTTTTACATCACATCCATTCTCGCCCTATCACAACCCATATACATCTTATCCCATCACATACACTTCTTTCCTCATCCCATACACATCTTATCACATCTTAACTCATCTTATCACATCCTAACTCATCTCATATGCATCTTATCACATCTTATCACATCTCATACACCTCTTATCACATCCTATCACATCTCATACACATCTTATCACATCCTATCACATCTCATATGCATTTTATCACATCCTAACTCATATTATCACACCCTAACTCATCCCATATGCATCTTATCACACCCCTAATATCTATTTATAGAATACAAGAGAATTCTTATATTTGATATAAGATTTCTTTACGCATCTATTTATGCATGAATTCCATTTTAAAGAGAATAACACTTTCGAAATAAAAATCAATCTTTTATGCATCTTCCTATGCATAAATTCATTTTAAATGAGAATGACACTTTTGAATTAAAAATCAATCTTTTATGCATCTTCCTATGCATAATTTCAATTTAGTAGGAATTACACTTTTAGAATAAAATAATTTCTCTTATGCATCTAGTTTATGCATAAAATCCATTTATGATGAAAATCACACTTTTAGTATAAAAAAATATCTTTTATGCCTACCTCTATGCATGAAATTCAAATATGGTAAAAGTAACACTTTTATAATAAAATAATAATCTTTTATGCATACCTCTATGCATGAAAATCAAATATGATAAAAGTAACATTTTTACAATAAAATAATAATCTTTTATGCATACCTCTATGCATGAAAATCAAATATGATAAAAGTAACACTTTTACAATAAAATAATAATCTTTTATGCATACCTCTATGCATGAAATCCAAATATGATAAAAGTAACACTTTTACATTAAAATAGTAATCTTTTATGCATACCTCTATGCATGAAATTCAATTATGACAAAATAACACTTTTACATTAAAATAATAATCTTTTATGCATACCTCTATGCATGAAATCCAAATATGATAAAAGTAACACTTTTACATTAAAATAATAATCTTTTATGCATACCTCTATGCATGAAAATCAAATATGATAAAAGTAACACTTTTATATTAAAATAGTAATCTTTTATGTATACCTCTATGCATGAAATTCAATAACACTTTTACATTAAAATAATAATCTTTTATGCATATCTCTATGCATGAAATCCAAATATGATAAAAGTAACACTTTTACATTAAAATAATAATCTTTTATGCATACCTCTATGCATGAAAATCAAATATGATAAAAGTAACACTTTTTTATTGAAATAATAATCTTTTATGCATACCTCTATGCACGAAAATCAATTGATAAAAGTAACACTTTTATATTAAAATAATAATCTTTTATGCATACCTCTATGCATGAAAATCAAATATGATAAAAGTAACACTTTTTTATTGAAATAATAATCTTTTATGCATACCTCTATGCACGAAAATCAATTGATAAAAGTAACACTTTTATATTAAAATAATAATCTTTTATGCATACCTCTATGCATGAAATCCAAATATAATAATCAATATGCATTTTCTATGCATAAAAAGATACTTTTAGAGTATAGAGTTGATAGGAATTACTCTTTTAGCATAAAATTTAATTACTAGAAATCCTCTTTTTCTTAATTCATCAATTATGCATGACATAAAAATCAATTTCTCCATGATTATAATAAAATTATTTCAATTAATCTAGGATGATAATTCCTAGAATATGGTAGGAAGTCCTCTTTTCATGCTTTGAATGAAATTATTTTATGTGTAATTTTTTTAAAAATTTTGCCATAGCTCCGCTGCTATGACTGATAAATCTCAATTATTTTAAAAGATAAAGCTTATCATTAAGGGAATGATTAGAATGATCCCTAATTGGATCATTAACCCATAATGAAATGAATCATCAATATTCATAAAATACATAAACTAAGAGCATAGAAAAAAGTCATTAATTTGGTCTCAAGCATAGATTAATCTTGGATTAAGGAAAAGCTTTATGAAAAGCTTCATTTGGATTGAGAATAGGTCATGAGTATGACCATTTCTTGAGTGAGAGAGAGAAATTACATAAAAACCATTAGAATTAAACATAAATGGAAATTTATGTAATTCTTTACTATCATTCATCAATTACTTCAATAGCATTCATCAATTTATGTAATTCTTTACTACCATTCATCAACTAACTTTAATAGCATTCAAAAACCATTCCAATTAAGCTTCTCAAGCTTGAGAGTGGTTGAGAGGAGAGAAACATTGAGAAATTATAGAAAAGATCAAAATTCACCATTTACCTTACAAATTGCTTGATTCTTTATTCACGGTAGAGGCCCCCAACCAATCAATTGGTTTAGTATGTTGATGGAGCCACCAATGGGGATTGAAGAAAGAGGGAAGCTCCAATTTCTTCAATTTGGAGAGAATTTTTGAGAATAGTAAAAATTAGCATTATTTCAGCATAGTTATAGTATAGTAAAATTCTCCTCCTTTTTTTCAAAGGATTCATGTTCTATTTATAGGAGAGGGAAGCTCTAACCAAAGCTAACTGATTTCTAGAATTTTGAGAGAGGAGAGATAAAAATATCACAATTTTTGAAGATTTAAAACTCAATTGCACATGTGAAGTAGGCACCTCATTAAAGGGACTCCCCTTCCTTACATATGTGTCAAAATGGTATCATTATACCCAAAATATCTCATATTTTTGATATTACTCATAGTTTCTTACTAATAAACCTTGTACATAGTCAACTCTTCATCTTATGTGAGCATTTACTCATTTTTGGGTATCTTCTTTTACAAATTGGATTTATCTCCTCCCCACACATGGATTGATCCTATTGGCCCATAGGAACCTTAATTGGACCATAATCCAAATTTTTTTGAAAATCTAGACCCTTAGGCTAAGGTCCTTTATACCCATTTTCAATTAATTCCAATTGCACATTGGAAAGTTCTTTTTGAATTTCTATTTCAGGGGAATTCATTTTAATATTATGAGAAATTTTTCTATCTAAAAATATTCAAAATTTGAATATTCTCTCTCTAGAATATTTTCTCTCTCTATGACAAAACAGGCAGAGACAAGATCTTTTATATTTCTGAAGAGGGGATTGATTTACAAGGAAAGATGCTAGATATCTTGAGAGGCTAGGGAGGAATCTTACATACATATACATATACATAGATACATATACATCTACATACATATACATATACATATACAAAAAGGTCTGGGGATTTCTACCTTTTTACTAAATTATCTTGATCTATTTCTTGAAGAATTTAAGAATTACCAATCTGAGCTTGAAAGAGAGTCCCCAACTCAAGAAGACTCTCGCAGCCAACAAACTTGACCCAGTCTCTAGTAGTTGGGATCCTCGTGCGTGGCCCCAAAACCATCCACACCACTGTCACGAGTGCCACAATCACACCAAGAGCATACATCTACATCGTCTTAAGTGCAATGTGAGAGGCGAACAAAGAGACGTCTTGACATTATGCATGATGTTCAAGAGGGAGACCCCACAAATGAAGATCAAGAGAGAGACCCTCCATGCATGATGTTCAAGAGGGAGACCCCCACAAATGAAGATCAAGAGGGGGAGGTGTCAGGACAACATGACATCATGTTTGTGCCAAATATCTATATTAGCCACAACACCTGCACCTTTTGCAAACAAAGTAGCTTTGACCTCATGCATGCCTACATCTTCAAGAGGGGGAGGTGTCAGGACAACATGACATCATGTTTGTGCCAAATATCTATATTAGCCACAACACCTGCACCTTTTGCAAACAAAGTAGCTTTGACCTCATGCATGCCTACATCTAAAGTAAACATTTTGCCCACTCTCTTGCCTTTTTCAACCAAATGACATTTGTTCTTGAAGTCCTCTACATAATAACCATTAGGGTTGAAGCATACCTACAAACCTTGCTCAATCATTTGCCCAAAAAAATCTAGGCTCTTTGTGATGCTGGGCACATAAAGTGCATCACACAAGTACTGTTAAGGCCACAGCCCTAACAAAAAATTCATTGCAAAGAAAAATACAAAGAGATCCATTAAAGCTTCTACTTAGAGATTCGAGATTCATTCATGTGTCAAAAAAATACAAAGGACAATGGTGGTTATAACTCCATGTATGTGGATGTGAAGGGGTATGAGTTGAAAAGGCATAGGGTAGGTGAAGAGTTACAGTTAAGGATGAGTTCACATGTAGTGCATGCACACACATGGCTAACACTTGGCACACCCGATGGATTGGATAGAAAATCCAACGACTCAAAACCCACAAACATAGGGTCATGTCAGTGTCATACACATATCATGTATCGAGTGTAAGTACAGTGCAACCATTTCATGGCAACATGCCAGGGCTGGGAACACATCAAATATAATATCATCCATACATTATCATACAAAATGAAACCATAAAACCATGTATGAATCAGAATGTCCACACTCCAAGAGCATGGTGAGGACCATAGATCCACCATCTGGACACCATCATAAAGATATCTGCATGTAAATATGTCGATGTAACCTCTAGCAACTACATCATAGGCTAAAAATAACCTATCATCATGAAAGTATGTCGATGAAGAAACACCAGCATCATCTGCTACATGCTGATGTATTCCAAGGTTTTTGTCAAGATAGTACACAAAATTTTGTTTGTACTCTCTTGATCATTAGCCTATGGATAATAAGGTGATGATTTTCGATGGAATACTAAGAATCTAGCAAGTAAATGATGAATCACCTCATTAATAAAATATGAGCCGCGATCACTAACTAATTCTAATGGGTAACCGAATCTTGAGATAATTTGCTCATATAAGAATTTTGCTATTGTTCGTGCCCATTTGGTGAAATTGTTCGTGGCCATGATCACATATCGGGCTTGTGATGGATGTGCCATTGGACTAATAGGTCCAACAAAATCTACCTCCCATTTTTCAAAGGATTATCTTACAATAATAGGGGTGAGCGGCATCTTGTCCCTTTGTTGTCGGATAGCAAATCGTTGACATTCTTCACACCTTTTGACAAATTCTATGGCATCTCCGAACAACGTAGGCCACCATAATCCTCCTTGAAGTACCTTGCGAGCCGTGATCTCTCTAGCAAAATGCCCTCGTGCTATCCTTGAATGAGCTTCATCCAATATCGGTGACGAACTCATCTTCTCTCACACATCTTCTTAGGACATTGTCTTTACCTAGCTTATATAGTTCTCCCACAATTAATTGATAAGGTGCAGCAAGCTTGATAAGCCACCACATTTTATCTTTGTTCAAGGGTGTTTGCTGTGAAAAACCATAAGCTAGATAATTAGATATCTCCTCACTCTATTTGGGTACCATGTCCGGTTTGAATAAACAAGCATCCGGGATGTCATCATCAACAAGGTGCTGGTTCCCCATTTGGAATTCTTGACATATGATCGGCTAACACATGCTCTGTGTCTGTTTCCTTACTGTAACTATAAAGTCAAATTCCAATAGTAATAGCAACCAACGTGTGATTCTTCCCGTGGTGTAAGGCTTATTCACTAAGTATAATAAGGCTTGATATAGTCCACGAAGAATACAAATTTGTTGGCCATAATGTCGATACTTCTTGATAGCGTAAACCATGGCTAATCCTTCTCTCTCTATGGTGGTGTAGTTCACCTCTGCATCATTTAATTGACGACTAGTGAAGCAGATTGGATAGTCCAATTTGAACTCACCGGCGGGCTGGGCTAGTACGCATCCACCAATAGGAAAGTTTGATGCATCAATATGCACATGAAAAATGAGGTCCCAATTAGGGGGTTGTAGAATTGGCATGCTAGCTAATGCTTGCTTCAATCGATCATATGCTTTATGGCATTCCTCAGTCCATTCAAAGACAATGAGTAGCTTGTACAATGGCCTGGCGATTTCAGCGTAGAAAATTATAAAGCGGTGGTAATACCCAACGTGGCCCATAAATATTTGCACCTTAGTGGGCGGTGGCAACTCCAATATTAACTTGACCTTGCTATCATCCGTGGATATACCATTCTTTGAGACAATGTGTCCTAATATCATGCCATGTTTTGACCCAAAATTGGCACTTTAAAGGGTTTAGGGATATACAATATAATCGACATCACTCGAACACCTTCCTTGAACAAGCCAGATGGTCCGCCCATTGAGAGTGTGCACACTGATCATCAATGAATACCTCCAACCACTTCTGCAAGTAGTCTTTGAAGGCTGTGCACATCAATTGTTGGAATGTTGCTAGGGAATTGGTGAGACCGGAGGGCATGACTTTGTATGTAAACGTCTCCCACATTGTATTGAAATCTGTCTTATGCTGGTCTTCTGGTGCTATTGACACTTGATTGTAGCCTGAAAATCCATCCAAGAAGCTGTAAGCTTCTTCACTAGCCACTCTCTCTAAAACATGTTTCGTATAGGGCAATGGATAATGGTATTTCCTACTACTAGTAGCTATGTTGACCTTTTTAAGATCGGCACATACCCTAAGTTTCCCATTCTTTTTTGGCACTATTATGATTGGTGACAACCAATTTGGCATCAATGAGTTTATCTATTTCCTCCTTTACAATTGCCGCATACATAGTATTCATTTGGTATGGTTTCTGCTTGGTTGGTCTTGATCCTTCCATGATTAGAATCGTATGTTGCACTACCTTAGGTGGTACACCCTTCATCTCCTTGTAATTCCAGGCAAAACAGTCCTTAAATTCCTTAAGGAGGGTAACGAGCTCATCTTCTTTAGCTGAAGTCAAGTCCTTAGCAATATATACGGGTCTGGCTTCCTCCCCTGGTCTTGCAATATCAACTTCCTTGACTTCTGCTCGAGCCATCGTATGATGTGGACAGCCCATCCTCCTTAACCCTTTTTGCTGCACTTTCCATTCATCTCAATAGTGTAGGTTTTGAAGTGGTTTGGTACTGAGAGCAAGTCTCGTTTATCCTTATTCTCACTTTTTGTTTTAGCCATGACTTTCTTAGCCTCATGCTTGGCTTTTACCAAAGCTTTGTTCCATTTTCGACGCCGCCCAGCTTTCGTAAGCTTAGGTGTTTCTGGCTCTTGAAGGGTGACTTTCTCCTTATGTTTTCCCTCCAGTGATATCTTGCTCAATTCCTCACCCCAATCCTTAGAAAACTCATCGTGTACCTTAGTGGCTTCGAGGTATCTCATCCACTGGGCATCTGTGGGTTTTCTTTGTAATAGGGCATTTCGTTGGGCAATATATCGTTTTTGTTTTCGCCATCTTCCTAGGCGTTGAGCATTGGTACGGCCTTGTGTTATGATACCTTCTATGCTAGAGGCCTCGTCTTCTGATTCTTCATCAATGGTTTGCCAATTAACCATACAGACAGAGGTCGTAGGGATAGTTCCAAATTCCACATATTGGGTCCCCCTGGGTTGCATCACAAACCTCCTCTATAGTGTTGGTGGCTGGCTTTAGTCCCACCTTCTTTCCATTCCTTTATGTCTGTCCATAGGGTTGTAACCCTGACCCGGTTAGTTGGCTTCATGAAGCCGTTGACATTCTTCTACTAAGGCCTTGGCATCTTCGAGCTTCCTTATCTCCTCTTTGGCATTTGGGTACTCACCGTCTTTGTGGTTGATCGCTTGATCCCCTTCTTCTCTCGATTGGGTGGATCCGGTGTCAATTGTATCTTCTTCAGATCCATCTTGGATTGTGACCCTGGTGTCACCCCCCTTACCCACTTTTTCACTCTTCTCTTGCGGCCATTTCTGGAAATGGTCACATCTGCTCGGTTCTTCCCCTTGTCTCCCAATTGGGCCTGGGATCGTGTTAGGACATTGAGTGGTTTGATGTTTCCAGGCTACACACTAATGGTTCGAATGGTGGCTTGATTAGAAGTGGAAGTCGAACCACTTGTGCGGTATGGACAATCCTTGATCAAATGATCAATACCACATTTATTACAAGTGAGTATTGGCATGCCATTGGGCAAAGCAATCAATTATTGGGGTTAGTGCGTATGAACCACATTCTTGTTTAGGCACTCAACGATTCGATGTGGCCCTCCACAGCCGAAACATTGTAGTGGTCCTCTCCTCATGTTTGAGTTTATGTCCTTACCCTTCCACTATACCGTGGTTTGAAACACAGGTGCTGGCGTGTTATTCATGTACCATATCAATATCTTCTAATGGCTCTTCAATCAATACTTGGTTGATTTTAGCCTGTGGTGGTTGTGGTGGCAACATGTGGTGGTAGAGGTGAAGTGTCTTGTACCCGGAACATCCCCCTAAAGAGTTGGGTTATCCTCCTATAGCTGCAGTGATTTGTCCAAGTGGTGCTGGTAAAGCCAATGGAGCTCCAGGTGGTGCCGGCAGTTGTGCAACTATCTGGAACCTTTGATATCTACACATTGAAGTGATTCCCTAATTTTACATAGTGTGCACAATCAAGTAGTGGCCTTGCTCTTAACTGTGGACATTCGCGGTGGTAGTGTGATTCAATTTGCACATGGAGCACCACACCAATTCCCTATGGGGGTAAAGATGGTTATGCCCATGCCCAGATATTTTTCTTCCCTCTTTTACCTTCAATTTCTCTAGTATTGTGTTACTGAGCTCATCCATAGGCATGTTTCTGACTTGCTTGCTCCGAGTTCCAATCTCTTGGTGACTCAAAACACGTGAAGTCGTTGTTTGCCGAAGATATTTTGACATCTTCTAGGAGCGATAATTCTAGCATATTATCTTCATATTTAATTGCCATTTTGCAACATGCATCTAGAGTGGCAAGTTGGGCTAGTACCATATAATCATGCATATTGTGGTCTCTAACTCCTCTCTAGAAGCAAGGAAATATCTGATTGCCAATTAACCTCTCCTGTAGTTTGCACCTTGAATTTAAGTGCTTAAGTTGAGACATATAGTCTCTCAGAAGCAAGGAAATAATTGATTGCCAATTAACCTCTCCTGTAGTTTGCACCTTGAATTTAAGTGCTTAAGTTGAGACATATAGTCTCTCATCGACTCCATTTCCTTTTGTTTGATATTGTGTAGCTGTGCCATAGGGTGCCATTTGTCACCACTTCTGGCAAAGCTAGGCATAAACACATTCTTGAGTCGTGTGAAGTTAACCTTATCCTCGGGTTTGAGGGTTCGGAACCACTGATATGCTTTCCCTTCTAGGGTTAGTGAGAAAGCATGAATCATTGTCACATCACTGATAGGTCCGTAGGTTTCGCATCATGTGGATTTAAAAATATCTACATGTTGAATAGGATCCATGTCCCCAGAGAATTTTCGGACGAGCTTGGAAATGATGTGCGTCTTCATCTGGGAGGGTTGGGATTCTAGAGCCATGCCTAGTTCCTTGACCATTCCTCGGCCCATTTTTGCGGCCATATTCAACAGATCCATCCTTGTGGCTGCATTCAGATCAATGGTTGGATCCACCCTTGGTCTTTCAGGAATTGCTCCCCCTACTTAAACCTCGTCCTCTTCCTGTGTTGGCTCTTCTAGGTATCTCCGGTCCATGGGATGGTCCTACCACTGCACCTTAGAGTGGCTCATCATTAGTTACCTCTGTACGCCTTTACAGAATTAAAAGTTCCATGTCCTGTAGGAATGTAGGAAGATTGATCATCTACTCGATGTCCTTTTTGGTGTACAGACCGTCCTCCACTTCACCCGCCGCTCTTGCTAGATTATCCTCTTATTCTAGGGTTACAAACCCTTCCTCAGCTTTGGGCTCCTTAGTTATGGGTTCTAAGTTTGGAATTCCTTCCTCACTTCTTCCCACATAACTAATTCCGGCTCCTTACCCCATGATTGGAGAGTAAGTTTAAACCTCCCATCTCCTTTTGTTTAGGTCTCGCCCTTCGAGTATCGAGCTCTTGTTTCCTTAAGCTCAACTCTCGTAGTAGCTGTCGTTCCACCTCGGTCCTTTTTAGATCTAACTCTACTTCCTCCGAGGTTGGGAAGAAGACTTGACCCATCCTGGCTGCACTTTCCATGTCCTGTCTCATTCGGGGTCATTCGGGGGGTGCCGGTTTTTGATAGCCTTGGATTTGACATTTGGATGGGTACCTCTTGCCTTGGACCAAGTCCAGCGCTGTTGACAAACCCATGCCCACAGATTGCACTTTTTCATATCATGACTAGTTTGGAGACCAAAAAATCCCTGGGCGACATCAATGATACCACTGGATCTGGTTAGGGAGGGTGGTTTCTCCTCTTCCCCAAACCTAGAGTACCTTAGCCCTTCTTCCATGGATTCTTTACTACTAGTTTCAACGGTGGTCAAATTCCTTAAGACACTTAAGTGAGTGCTTATTGAGTGGCCTAAACCCACACTTTTTTGATAGGAAGATCCTCGGTGATTTGATGCACTATCGTCAGGTGTAAGAGGCTTTCCAAACCTTAAGTGCATGTATATATGATTTGATAAGTTACTTTGCTATCCTAATTAAGTTTCGATCAGATTCTGTCGACTTGTTTTTAAGGCCGTGAGATTGCAGAGAACAGTTCACAATGTGAAGTGTCAGAAACACAGTTCATGTCGTGAACAATTTTTTGCACTTTCACCTATTAAATTTTTTTTGCTCTTGGTATCAGAATTCCACGTTACCTTGTTATGGGTGTCAATCTTTTCAAGACCTCCTTAGCCTTAACCTGACTATACCAAGCTCGCGAGTTGGATTTGATTAAGGTGTGAGATTGCAGAAAAAGTTCACGCCGTGAAGAGATAAGGGTTCACGTCATGAAAAATAATGGGTTCACGTCGTGAACAAAAAAATGGTTCATGCCGTGAAGGTTCAATAAATGGTTCACATCGTGAATGATTTGGTTCATGCCGTGAAGAGTTCTGAAATAGTTCATGTCGTGAACGATTTTCTACACGTTCATGATTCTTAATTTTGTCAGACCTCGTGGTGTTAGAGGTGTCAAGATAAGTCTACCTATTTTTGGCAAGGTAATCTCGTGAATTGTGCTGTTAATTGCGGCGCTAATGTTGAAAAGGTTCACGACGTGAACATTTTCTTGCAGTTTCAGATGGGAACTTCCCACGTCAACTAATGTGATTCTGGGTGCAAAATACTTATCCAACAGTTTCCAAAATGATTGTGCCACGTCTAAGGAGTGGAACACAAGTTCAAGGCACAGTCAATGGCTCCTTATTCTTTCGATTTTTGTGAATTAAAAAAAAGAAAAGAAAATTAGAACACCAACCTGCTCGTTCACGTTGATGATTCCAGTGATGCAAATATCAAAATTAACTAGAAAAAACAGTGAAGCTCTATCCTAAGACCACTCCACCACATATATACAACAAACACAACCAATTTCTCATGATTTTTTACTTCCACACAAATCTTGTCCATTCATTTCCTACACAATGCATTACCAAAATGCAAAGGCAATCATGAATCTTATGCAATGGGAGCTGAAACTCCAAGAGGAAGGAAGAAACAAAGGTGTTTCCTCGGCGGCGGCACAAAAAATGTTATGGGTTGCCATACCTCCAAGAGGGAGCTCAATGCATTCACCTAAGGGAAGAGCAATAGATCACAACTGTAGTGGGGCACTTACCAATGCTTCGAACTTGAGTCCCTTGAGGCCTCCAAGCTCACTTGTCAAGCTCCAAACCTCCAAGCTCCACCTCCACGCTGTCACCATCATAGAGTTGCTCACACCGTCAAATAAGGCAATCACTCTCTCTCACTCTCCCACACACGCATGAATCATACAAGCATAGAAGAGGCACAAATTCTAGAATTCTCTCTCTCAATCTATCTCAAGACACAAAGAAGAGCTCTTAATAGCACAAAGGGGGATTGTCTTTTCATTTTATGAGAAAATGCCTTATATATAATTGGTCCTTATTCACACTTAGGCACCCAAAACTTACTTAAATAAGGCCTTGGGTGGCCAATACCTCATAATGTACAACTTTTATAGTGCCTTTTCATGACACTTATTAATGTCCTCAATTGGAGGAGCATACTTGTTAATCCAAAATGGGATTAACAAATGGATTTAACACACACATAATGATGGAAGGCTGAAATCTTCTTCGTTTCTCTACTCAAAAAGAGGTCTATAAAAGATAAGTGAAAACCAACATAAGTACTAGATTACTATGTACAAGCGGTCCATAATGTGAACATGCTAAATAGGAGAGTTGGCAAGATAAGTATACCATAACTTGATTGGACTAGGTAGGTGTAGCCTAGCTATAGAATCATTGGCAAAAATCCATCATGTCAACTACCAAACATGCCAGTGGTGTAAATGTGGCACAGTCACCTAGGTGTATCATGAGTGTTAGCTCGTGTGTTGAGCTTGACATCTCCTTGACATTCAACATAGATTGTGTATACGTGTCTCCTAGGCTAACTAATGTACATCCCATTGATATCATCAGTACAATTATCTTGGTCATCATCCCTTGTTTACATTGTTATGAGCACATCAGAGCAAAAAAATTAACAGTATATACATTAAGTGCTAAAAAAACTACTTGGGCAAGCTAATTTACAAAGTAATGTTAAATGGATAAATTAATGATACCCATCGCTTGTAATTAACAGTATATACATTAAGTGCTAAAAAAACCGCTTGGGCAAGCTAATTTACAAAGTAATGTTAAGTGGATAAATTAATAATTCCCATCACTCATAATTTTATTGTTTGCATACAAATTTATCACTATGTAATGAAAGTAAAGTCGAGTGGGGTTGGTCCGTGTGTCGATGAAGAAAAAGCTAGAGACTTGAAAGTCACCAGTTTCAGTGAAGCATGTCACAAAGATTTTAAGCAGCTTGGTGAGTTGCATATATTACTTACAAGGCTTTCATTGTATAGGAAGTGGGGTTATCTTTTGACGAGGTTGTAGATGTAGGTGCATGGATAATGATGATGTGCAAGAAATGTTAAGTGCTTAGGTGATGGTTGTATCTTGGGCCAGTGTTACCACCACCAAGCTCCCCATTCAAGAATGTTGTTCCAATAGGGTTTTCGTTGTCGAGGGAGGCCTTTATTCTAAAAAGATTATGCACTATGTGTGTATGTAGAAGTAAAAGCAAAGCCAAAGCGAGGATGATGTTTTTTAAAATGTTTAAAAGATGCATTTGTAAAGAATACGGTGAGCAAGATTCAAAAGCAAGACTATGCTATTGAGATGAAAGTCCTTGACGACATTGGCACTTAACTCTTTACAATGCAATGTAGTTATGCAAAAGTGCAAATGTTTTTTTGTTTTCAAAAATAAGAAATGCCAGTTGGCAAGACTATGCCCATGGTTGAAAAGATCATTGGCGCGACTATGTGCATAAAAACTTTTAATGGTTGTATAAGATACACGTGTGTGATGTGTAAGAAAGAGACAAGACTAAGACCTCAGCTCAAGTATATTGATGGTGGCAACTTGGACTTTGACTCTAGGACTCACTCACAAAAAATGGTAGAATGTTACTAATGAAGATATTGTAACTCCAGTGAGTATTAAGTACATCTAAAAGCTTTGAACGTGGTTAAAACTATGTATCCACCATGGGATCAAAGTCGCATAGCATGTTAGCAGGAAGAAATTTGAGATGATGGAAGTGGAAAGCAGCTTGATCTACATTGGGTCCTTCATAGGATCATGTAGTAATTCCTTGTTACCCCACACATTGACTTTGCATGGTGTGCCTATGAGAATTATGATTAGCTCAATGAACCTTACTATAGCCACAAAAGCTAGGTCATGAATTTGCCTCCAAGAATAGTAGCACTCCCTTAGGTACCTACGTATGTCTTGTGTAGAAGAGAAGGTTAAAGGTTAAAATTGAGGGTAATTGAAGACACAATGTGGGACCATGTCCCTCTTATCTGCAAAGACTTTCCTAGTTCATCTCATTAGATCAGGCATGTAAAAGGGATTCACTCTGAGTCTCCTTGGAGTTTCAATGTATACCTGAGCATAATAGTCCATATTTAGGTAAGGCATCCTCCATTTTGGCTTAACTCCATGCTTGTAAGATTCCTCCCTCCAGCTTTTGAGGTGTAAAGGAGTAAGAACCTCCCCTTCTATTCTTGAAATTATTCCCCTCTCTGGAATAAATGAAAGATCTTGTTTTACCCTATTTTAACCTGGAGAGAGAAAATGTCTAGAGAGAGGTAATCCAAAATTGAGATATTTTTGGATATAAAAATTCTCCTAGTGTCTAAAATGGTTTCCCCTGAAATAGAATTTCATAAAGATGTGCATTTGGAATTAATTAAAAACGTGTATAAAGGACCTTAGCCTAAGGATCAAGATTTTTAGAAATTTCTAGATCATGGTCCAATTAAGGTTCCTATAGACCAATTGGATTAATCCAAGTGTGGGGATGAGATAAATCCAAAGAATAAAAGAAAATACTCAAAAATAAGTAAATGCTCACATAAGATGAAGAGTTGATTGAGTACAAGGTTTATTAGTTAAAAACTAATAAAAAAAAGAGATATTTTGGTATAATGATACAATTTTGACACCTTGGTAAGGAGGGGGGAGACTTTAAGGAGGCACCTATTTTACACATGTGAATGAGTTTTTAAATAAAAAATATTAAGATATTTTTTATCTCTCCTCTCTCTTGGATCAAACCAAATAAAAAAGGGAGCCAAACTGATCCAAATCTTGTTCAAATTCAGCCAAAACTGAAGATGAAAAATTCTAGAACTTAGTTGGGCTCAGTTAGTGGCGTCCCTCACCTATAAATAGACCCTCATTCTTTTGTATTCTCATCTGTGAACTATACCATGCCAGTATTACATTAAAATAATGATATTTTTTATTATCCTTTAAAAATCCTCTACATTTTGGAAAGATTGGAGCTTCGCTCTCTTCAACCTTCCTTGGAGCTTTCCTCTCAACACACTAACCAATTGATTGGTTGGGGGCTTCTTCTAAGATAGAGAAGCAAGCAAAAACAAGAGGTAAAGTGTAATTTTATGGTTTTTATCTACTATTCTCAATGTTTTCACTTCTCAATCCCTCTCAAGCTTGAGAAGTTTCTAAGTTAAGTGTTTATAATGCACATCAAGCTTTTCTTAAGAGTTGTAATGAATAATTAAGAAAAGTTTACATTTATGCTTTAATTAGGATGCTTTTTATGTTTATCTCTCTCTCCCCAAAAGAATGGTCATTCCTATGACCAATTCTCTATTCAAACGATGCTTCTCATTGATAAATTCTCAATTCACAAATCAAACTCTAGGCCTTTGAAGCTAGGGGTTAAGAAAGTGGCTTTTTATACTTTTATGCTTCTAAAATTATAATAATCTTATGATTTAAATCCATAAATTGGATTTAAGTTTAGAAGATAGTTATACTATCATAATTGTATTACCAAGTTTATTCTTTTCAAAAATATTAAAAAATTAGATTTAAGTTTAGAAGATAGTTATACTATCATAATCGTATTACTAAATTTATTCTTTTCGAAAATATTAAAAAATTATCAGTAATAGCAACAGAGCTATGGAATTTTTTTTAAGAAATTGATACATAATTCATTCTTATGCATAACATGAAAAGAGGACTTCCTACCATATTCTAGGATTGGTCATCCTATGCTAAAAGAATGATTTTCATCACATTCAATGGAAAACTATTTTTTAAGGTTTATGCATAATTAAATAATAAGAAAAGAGAAAATTATGGTAATTTTATTTAAATGATAAAAGAGAAATTCCCATGACATTTGAAATTCAATCATTTATCATTTAAATTGAAAAAGTGAAATTCTTAGCATATTGGAATTAATGGATATTTTATTTTAATTTAAAGAGAAATTTTAGATAAATTTATTTTATGTATGAGAAAATTTAAATGATAAAAGAGAAATTCCCGTGACATTTGGAATTCAACCATTTAAATGGTAAAAGTAGAATTCTTGGGATATTAGGATAATGGATATTTTTATTAAAGAAAAGAGAAATTTTAGATAAATTTATTTTATGATGAAAGAGGAATTCCCATGACATTTGGAATGCAATTAATTAAATGCAAAAAGAGGAATTCCCATGATATTTGAGATCCAAGAAATTAAATGGAAAAGAGGATTTTTTAGTATAATTCAATTTATGAATATTTATCAAAAGTGGAATTTTGAGCATTATTGGAAAATATGGGTAGAATTGATTTTTGTAAATCCCATGAATTCTTTTATTCAAAAGAAGAATATTGAACATATTTCACTTGAGGAATTTGAGAAAGAATAGGAAAATAGCCGTCTGGAGAAAAAGAACCTTTACCTAGGCCAAGCAATTGGCAGAAATTTAGAAAAAGTCCCATCATCGGTATCGAAGTAGAAAAAGCTATTAAATGGGAATGAGATGTGATAGGATGTGATAAGATGTGAATGGGATTTCACAGATTCAGTTGTCTTTAAAGCAATCATTGAATGAAACTATAGTACCACTATCATAATCCTCCAAAATTAATCCGGTTGTTGAATCCTAATTTCTAATTTTTCCTTCATTATTGTAAGATTCCTCCCCAGCCTCTCAAGATGTCCAGTATCTTCCCCTGTAATCAATCCCCTCTTCATTGTAAGATTCTTCCCCAACCTCTCAGGATGTCCAGTATCTTCCCCTGTAATCAATCCCCTCTTCAGAAATATAAATGATCTTGTTTTTGCCTAGAGAGAGAAAATATTCTAGAGAGAGATTATTCAGATTTTGAATATTTTTGGATAGAAAAATTTCTCATCTTATTAATATAAGTTCCCCTGAAACAGAAGTTTAAAAAGATTTCCAGAAGGTGCATTAAAAATCAAGTATATTCTGCTCAAGAGACCTTATCCTATAGGGATCCAGATTTTTGAAAAATTTTAAATTAAGGTTCCTATGGGCCAATAGGATCAATCCATGTGTGGGGAGGAGATAAATCCAATTTGTAATAGAAAATAACCAAAAATGAGTAAATGCCCACATAAGATGAAGAGTTGACCATGTACAAGGTTTATTAGTAAAAAACTATGAGTATTATTAACAAAATGAGATATTTTGGGTATAATGATTCCATTTTGACACGTGCAAGGAAGGGGAGTCCCTTCAAGGAGGCACCTACTTCACATGCTTAAATGATTTTTAAACTAAAAAATAATGTGATATTTTTATCTCTCCTCTCTCTTGGATCAAACCGAATCAAAAAGGAACCAAATTGAATCAAAAAGGAACCAAATCGAATAAAAAAGGAACCAAACTAGGTCTAAATCTGGTCCAAATTCAACCAAACTAAAATCTAAAAAATTCTAGAAATCAGTTGGTCTTGGTTAGAGCCTCCCTCTCCTATAAATAGAACCTGAGCCTTTGTAAAAAAAAAGGAGAATTTTACTATACCAGAATTATGCTGAAATAATGATAATTTTTACTATTCTCTAAAATTCTCTCCAAATTGAAGAAATTGGAGCTTCCCTCTTTCTTCAATCTCCATTGGTGGCTCCATCAACATACCAAACCAATTGATTGGTTGGGGGAGTTTATGCTCTAAAGTTGTGGAGACATTATCTCTTGGGATAGAGATTCACCTTGATGACAGATCATCAAAGACAAGAGGTACCCATCCAAACATCAAATCCAAGGTTGTCAAGGCTAAGATTATGTATAATTTATGTAAAAAAATTAAAGAAAGATTTTAGTTAAATTTATCTTTTTGTATAGATAAATTTTTAATGTTAAAAGAGGAATTCCCATTACAATTGGAATTCCATGATTAGATGAGAAAAGAGAATTTCTTATCATTTTGGAATTATGAGATAATTCATTTAATTTCAATGATGATTTTTTTTAGATAAATTTATTTATCTATGAGAAATAATTAAATGTTAAAAGAGGAATTCCCATTACAATTGGAATTCCATGATTAGATGAGAAAAGAGAATTTCTTATCATTTTGGAATCCCGGAAAGCTTGGGAGGCATCGCTGCCTCGGTTCAATGATAATTTTTTTTCGATAAATTTATTTATCTATGAGAAATAATTAAATGTTAAAAGAGGAATTTCCATTACATTTGGAATTCTATGATTGGATGAGAAAAGAGAAATTCTTATCATATTGGAATTATGGGATAATCTATTTAATTTTAAAGATGAAATTTTAAGATAAATTTATTTACCTATGAGAAATATTTAAATGTCAAAAGAGGAATTCTTACGACAATTGGAATTCCCTCATTTAGTTGGGCAAAGAGAAATTTCTAACATATTGAAATAATGGATATTTTAATTTAGATGAATTTATTATATGAGAAATACTTGTTGGAAAAAGAGGAATTCCCAGAACATTGGAATGTAATTAATTAAACGCAAAAAGAGGAATTCCCTTGGTAATTGGAAACCTAGAAATAAAATGGGAAGAAGAGGAAATTTTAGTATAAATTCGACTTATGGTTATTTTTACCAAATGAAGAAATATGGGTAGAATTGATTTCTATAAATCCCATGAATTCCTTTATTCAAAAGAAGAATATGAAATAAAATTCAATTGAAGAATTGAGAAGCAATATGGAAATAGTCGTCAAAAAAGAATCTTTAATTTAAACCAAGCAAGTGACTGAAGATTAGAAAAAAAAAGAAATCCTATTATCAGTATCAATCTAGAAAAAAGCTATTAAATAGTAATAACATGTAATAGTGATGTGATAAGATGTATATCGGATGTGATAAGATGTGTATCGGATGTGATAAGATGTTTACGGGATGTGATTGGATGAGATGATGCGATAAGATGTGTATGAGATGTGATAAGATGTGATAAGATGCGTATGGGATGTGCTAGGATGTGATAAGATGCGTATGGGATGTGATAGGATGTGATAAGATGTATATGGGATGTGATAGGATGTGATATCGCCCGTGCTTTCCGGGCAAAAGAAGTTTTTTCGGGTTCGCTTTTGGAAAAAACCGATGGATTAGTCTCTTGTTCGGATATTCGTGGGCGAGGCCCCGAGTGTGGGACCCTGCCCCGTGCAAGAAGTGCTACTTTTGCTGCTAGCACCCCTGATATTGTTGCATGGTGGGGACAGGGATCTTACATTCATCGGTGTACTTATGGCATCATTAGCGACCAGAACGCTCACCACCTATTCACTCAAGGGCTTTTTCAATAGTTCCTAGCTCATAGTACCCAGCAATATATTCACTTATAAAAATCAAAATGGAATCTCCGTCGAAGATCAGCAAGATCTACCAAAAGATCCATATAAAAGAGCCATGGACTCATTCGTTGAGGATCAGCAAGGTCAATCAACCAGATCCATGCCCAAATTCAGAAAACAACTCTTACTCCTTGTTCCAAAATCTTCCACGACGCACGTGTGGGTATTTTCGGTGACCGTCCTTTACCCAGTTTGAAGCATGCTCATGCACACATGGTCATCATATACTCTAGCACAAGAATATCAAGCCTTGGCTCCATACAACTGAAAGATCCCTGTCCCCACCGCGCAACGAATTCAGGGGTGCTAGTAGCAGAAGTAGCACTTCTTGCGCGGGGCGGCAGGGTCTCTCACTCGAGGCCTCGCCCCAACGGATATCCGGACAAGAGACTAATTCATCGGTTCTTCCAAAACCAAACCCGGAAAAACTTCCCTCGCCCGAAAAGCACGAGCGATTCCTCCAGGATAATTTTACTTTGACGTAGTCAAAACCCTTAACTAACTGAATTGATCTAACCAAACCCGTAAGTCCCACAGTTAGATCAAGGAAAAGATTGCACTTGGATCATAGAGACCAATGCTTTTTTCCTTATTGAGAGGCACAGCCGTTGATTCTTTTCCATAGAACAATTTTTTATTCGGGATTTACTTCATCTATCGTACCATAACAGAATTGAGTCTCATTTTAGGGATCCATCAGTCCAGCCTTACCCCATCCAGTCCCGTGGGTTAGCCAACCGCCCAACCACTGTAGTGATGGGTCCATTTAAGAATTTGGTTAGGTTTTTGTCTCGGGTACTAGGGAAAAGAGTTTCCAGGCCCGGTAGCTGGATATTCATGCAAACTTAAAACTAGTCACACCACTTACACACCCAATATGAAATTACCTTTTTCACAGATTTAGCTGTCTTTAAAACAATCATTGAATGAAACTATAGTATCACTGATCATAATCCTCCAAAATTAATCCGATTGAATCCTACCTTCCAATTTTTCCTTCGTCGGTGTACTTATGGCATCATTGGCAACCGGAACGCTCACCACTTGTCCACTTAGGGACTTTTTCAATAGTTCCTAGCTCATAGTACTCGGCAATATATTCACTTATAAAAATCAAAATGGAATCTCTGTCGAAGATCAGCAAGATCAACTAATAGATCCAGTTAAAAGAGCAATGGACTCGTCCCTTGAGGACCAGCAAGTTCAATCAACTAGATCCATGCCCGAATTCAGAAAACAACTCTTTACTCCTTGTTCCAAAATCTTCCACGATGCACGTGTGGGTATCTTTGGCGACCGAGAGCCTGAGCACCGGATGGTCAGCTCCCTCTAGGATCCTTTGCAGGTCACCTAACTAGCGCTTCACTCATAGGTCGCTTCCTTGGTCCCTCATCCACCGTACTGGAGCTCACCATTAAAATCAAACCGAGGCTGGTCAAGACCTTGGCCAAAGACATCGGCCAACCTTACTACGTGAGACATCCTCCATTGACTCTCCGTCACCAGCGACGATTGCAACTTTATCAGATAGGTCTCCCCGACCTTATTCACACAAGAGGGTCAAAATGCTTCCCCAGCATTTTTGACATAAAACAGTCATTTAAAAACAAGTCATAAATACAGTTTTTATAACGAACTCTCGTCTTTTCACATTGTTCCACATCAATCCTCATTTATTTCATATGTTTTCCCATTAACATCACATCATTTTCCATCTCATCACATCTTTTCTCATTTATCCGCATCAGTTCTCATCACTCGCATCTACCCATATCCACATCTCATCACATCATATTAATTCACATCACATATCACATCTATCCCAATTTACATCACATCTCATTCATTCACATCCCGATTCACGTGACATTACATCTATTCACATCCATCACATTCTTTTACACCACATCCATTTACATCCATCACATCACATTCATATCCCATCACATTCATTCATTCATATCCACCACATTCATTCTCGTAACCATCCCATCACATACATTCTATCCACATTATATCACATCACTTCTATCCACATTATATCACATCACTTCTATCCACATTATATCTCATTCATACACATCTCATCTCTATCCACATTATATCACATCACTTCTATCCACATTATATCTCATTCATACACATCTCATCTCAATCATCCACATCCATGTAATCGTTCACATGTACGACTACTCACATCTATCCATACATTCATATCTATCACTTCACATCCACAATATTCATGTCACATCACATCTCATTCTTTCACATACACATCCACATCCATTCTTTCACATATATCCACATCCATTCTTTCACATACTCATCCACATCCATTCTTCACATACACATCCACATCCATTCTTCACATACACATCCATATACATCCTTCACATACACATTCACATCCATTCTTCATATACACATCCATATCCATCCTTCACATACACATTCACATCCATTCTTCACATACACATCCATATCCATTCTTCATATACACATCCATATCCATCCTTTACATACACATTCACATCCATTCTTCACATACATATTCACATCCATTTTCATCACATACACATTCATATCCATTCTTTGCATACACATTCACATCCATTCTTTCACATACTCATTCACATCCATTCTTCACATACACATTCACATCCATTCTTTCACATACTCATTCATATCCATTCTTCACATACACATTCACATCCATTCACATCCATTCTCTCACAAAAATATTCACATCCATTCTCTCACATATCCATTCACATCCATTCTCTCACATACACATTCACATCCATTCTTCACATACACATTCACATCCATTTTCAGCACATACACATTCATATCCATTCTTCACATACACATTCACATCTATTCTTTCACATACTCATTCACATCCATTCTTCACATACACATTCACATCCATTTTCTTACATACACATTTACATTCATATCCATTTGCATCACATATCATCCACTCACATCCCATATCATTCATTTACATCCTGATTCACATGACATCACATCTCATCCATTCATTCACATACACATTCACATCCATTCTCTTACATACACATTCACATCCATTCTTCACATACACATTCACATCCATTTTCATCACATATCATCCACTCACATCCCATATCATTCATTTACATCCTGATTCACATGACATCACATCTCATCCATTCATTCACATCTCATTACATCCATCCATTCATTCACATCTATGTGATTCACATCGCATCTCATCACATCTATTCACCTCACATGTCATTACATCTATTCACCTTACATTTCATCACCTCTACTCACCTCTATTCATAGAATTTAAACATAGAATTTAAGAGAATTCTAATTTTGATATAAAAATTCTTTATGCATCTATTTATGCATAAAAATCAATTTTAATGGGAATAATACTTTTGAAATAAAAATAATTCCTTTATGCATCTTTCTATGCATAATTATCAATTTTAATGAGAATAACACTTTTTAAATAAAAATAATTCCTTTATGCATCTTTTATTGCATAAAAATTAATTTTATTGAGAATAACACTTTTGATATAAAAATATTTCCTTTATGCATCTTTCTATGCATAAAAATCAATTTTAATGATTAATAATACTTTTGAAATAAAATAATTCCTTTATGCATCTTTTTATGCATAAAAATCAATTTTAATGATTAATATCAGTATTATCCATGCATATTCTTAGGTGAATATGTACATGGAGTAATCATAATATTTCTTTTAGATGTAAAAATGGTGGGAATTACTCTTTTGGAACAACATAAAAACAAACTTTCTTTCCCACAAAATTTTGAAAAATTTTACCATAACCTCCTTTGTATGGCTGACCATTTCTCATTTTTATTATTCTTTAATTGACTTAAATTAACCCAAATTAGATGTATAGGACTCTAATCTACACAATTTTCAAAATTCAAGAGAGTAAACAATAAGAAAAGTTTAATTAATCTTTTAGTTAATCTTTTCTAGGATTAAGAAAGGCTGGAATGTAAAGAAGAGAAGGGGGTGGCCTTTTCCTCAAAGGCATAATATTTGAATTCAACAGTAAAACATGAAAATCAAGAAAACCATTGCATTTACTCATTTTTGGGGGTTTTTCTTTTATTCTTCAATTTATCTCCTCCCTACATTTGGATTAATCTTATTGGTCCATGAAACCTTAATTGAACCATAATCTAAATTTTTTTGAAAAATCTGGACCCTTAGGCTAAGGTCCTTTATGCCTATTTTCAATTAATTCCAATTGCACATTGGAAAGTTCTTTTTGAATTTCTGTTTCAAAGAAAACCATTTTAGACACTAGGAGGGTTTTTATATCAAAAAATATCTCAATTTTGAATTACCTCCCTCTAGACATTTTGTCTCTCCAGGCCAAAACAGGGTAAAACAGGATCTTTCTTTTATTTTAGAGAGGGGAGTAATTATAAGAGCAGAAGGGGAGGTTCTTACACTTGCACACCTCAAAAGGTGGAGGGAGGAATCTTACATCCTACCCCACTTAAAAAACGCGAGATGTCCTCATCTCGCAAATTAAAGGACAACTCTTTCCCTTAAGATCCAACTGATTCTGGGGTTCCTTATGGTCTGGTGAACCCAACAGAATCTTGGGAAAAAGATCCCTTGTATAGAACTCATCATCAGATAACAATTCTTTCAGATCATATCATTCATATCTTTAACACAATAATGGTCCATTAGACCAAAATTTCCATTTGAACAGTCCTCCATGGGAATTTTCAATTATACAAATTTTTAATTTGACATCCGTTAACTTGATCCACTGGGTCAAGTGTTAATAGTAGCAATCTGTCAGCACAATCCACTAATCTCATAGTGATTTGCTGAAGTCATTATCGTCATTCCAGTTACGAACATCATCACAGGGAGTCGTCCCATTCATCCTCATTATGGTTTTGCTCAGCTTATCGCTTTTTAACCAAAACTTAGGAATCATCATTTTTCAATTAGAATCCAAATCAACTCATCAGTTCTCAACCAGAGTTTTAAAAATCATATCAACCACATTCGAATTCATCATCTGGATAGCATTTTTGCTTATAATTTCAAGTCTTAGATTTACTCGTATATACTGCGAGTAAAGAGCTATAGTTATACCCTCGATATATATGGGTAGTCACGGTCCTTGGAATTATAAGGTAAATTGTCTAGGCCTCAAGGAAGTCAGGGATTCCATGCAATTGCGGTACTTCCATCTGAAGATCCAATTACTAATTTATGAATTTCAGTCTGAATATCAATTTGTATGAATTTCATCACACAATTATAACCTTTTACTACTACTTCATAAATTTTTGACATTTTTGGCTTCTTGGTTGATCCACATTAGTCAATTTGCTCTGATACCAGCTGAAAGATCCTTGTCCCCACTGTGCAATGAATTTAGGGGTGTTAGCAGCGGAAGTAGCACTGTCTTGCGCGGGGCAGGGTCCCTCATATCCGGACAAGAGACTAATCCATTGGTTCTTCCAAAACCGAACCCGGAAAAACTTCCCTTGCTTGGAAAGCACGGGCGATTCCTCCAGGATAATTTTACTCTAACGTAATCAAAATCCTTAACTAACTGAACCGATGTGACCGAACTCATAAGTCCCACATTCAGATCAAGGAAAAGATTACACTTGGATCATAGAGACCAACGCTTTTTTCCTCATTGAGAGGCATAGCCGTTGATTCTTTACCATAGAACAATTCAATATCCGGGATTTACTTCATCTATCGTACCATAATAGAATTGAGTCTCATTTTAGGGATCCATCAGTCCAAACCTAACCCTATCCAGTCCCGTGGGTTAGCCAACCGCCCAACCACTGTAGTGATGGGATCCATTTAAGAATTTGGTTAGGTTTTTGTCCCGAGTACTAGGGAAAAGAGTTCCCAAGCCCTCTAGCTGGATATTCATGCAAACTTAAAACTAGTCACACCACTTACACACCCAATATGAAGCTGTCTTTTTTCATAGATTCAGCTATCTTTAAAATAATCATTGAATGAAACTATAGTATCACTGATAATAATCCTCTAAAATTAATTCGATTGAATTCTAATTTCTAATTTTTCCTTCATCGGTGTACTTATGGTATCATTGGCAACCAGAACGCTCACCACCTGTCCACTTAGGGGCTTTTTCAATAGTTCCTAGCTCATAGGACCCAGCAATATATTCACTAATAAAAATCAAAATGGCTTTCCTTTGGCTTGAGGGATTGAGGGTTCTACTCTTGTTTGAAGCAAGTGTGGCCACCAATTCACTTTGGAGAGGATTAGGCCAAAAACAATTGAATTATTAAAAAATTCAATGTAAATGGCTCAAGACAGGAGAAGAGTAACATTGTATAAACACCATTAAGCTTTTACAAAGGGGGAGGCTTCTATTTATAGGAAAAAGTGAGTCTCTAACCAAGCAAATTTATTCTAGAATTTTCCAGATCAGTTTGGTCAATTTTTGAACATTTTTGGGTCAGTTTAGCTTACTTTTTGGATCTACTTGAAAATAGGAGAGAGGAGAGATGCAAATATCTCATTATTTTTGAGTTTAAAACTCCTCCACACATGTGAAATAGGCGTCTCCTTCATGAGGGGAGATCCCCACACTGAGGTGTCAAAAATGCATCATTTCCTCTAAATATCTCTTAATTTTTAACTAATAAACCTTGTACTCATTCAACTCTTCATCTTATGTGAGCATTTACTCATTTTTGGGGGTTTTTCTTTTATTCTTCAATTTACCTCCTCCCTACCTTT
The DNA here is from genome assembly GCF_041138505.1 of Cibotium barometz. Taxonomy (NCBI): domain Eukaryota; kingdom Viridiplantae; phylum Streptophyta; class Polypodiopsida; order Cyatheales; family Cibotiaceae; genus Cibotium; species Cibotium barometz. Next base: position 55,876,732 of record NC_141070.1, read on the forward strand.
GGATTAATCCTATTGGTCCATAGGAACCTTGATTGGACCATAATCTAAATTTTTTTGAAAATCTGTACCCTTAGGCTAAGGTCCTTTATACCTATTTTCAATTAATTCCAATTGCACATTGGAAAGTTCTTTTTGAATTTTTGTTTCAGGGAAAACCATTTTAGACACTAGGAGGATTTTTATATCCAAAAATATCTCAATTTTGAATTATCTCTCTCTAGATATTTTCTCTCTCCAGGCCAAAACAGGGTAAAACAGGATCTTTCTTTTATTTGAGAGAGGGGAATAATTATAAGATTAGAAGGAGAGGTTCTTACACCTACATACCTCAAGAGCTGGTGGAGGGAGGAATCTTATATCCTACCCCACTTAAAAAACGCGAGATGTCCTCATCTCGCAAATAAGAGGACAACTCTTTCCCTTAAGATCCAATTGATTCTGGGGTTCCTTATAGTCTGGTGAACCCAACAGAATCCTGGGAAAAAGATCCCTTATATAGAACTCATCATCAGATAACAATTCTTTCAGATCATATCATTCATATCTTTAACACAATAATGGTCCATTAGACTGAAATATCCATCTGAACAGTCCTTCATGGGAATTTTCAATTATACATTAATTTGACATCCCTTAACTTGATCCACTGGGTCAAGTGTTAACAGTCACAATCTGTCAGTATAATCCACTATTCTCATAGTGATTTGCTGAAGTCATTATCGTCATTCCAGTTACGAACATCATCATAGGGACTCGTCCCATTCATCCTCATTGTGGTTTTGCTTAGCTTATCGCTTTTCAACCAAAACTCAGGAATCATCATTTTGCAATCAGAATCCAAATCAACTCATCAGTTCTCAACCATAGTTTTTAAAATCATATCAACCACATTCAAATTCATCATCTGGATAGCATGTACCACAAGCCAGGCCACAAAGAGAAGGATTGTTTCTCAAGGAAGAAAGCTCAAAGGGCCTATCTCATGTGTATCACCGACAATGAAGAACATGCTGAAGAAGAACAAGAGCATCAAGAGGAAGTACACCAGAATCTCAGCATGGAAGTGAAGAAGAAGGGGGTCTCCAACACTCCTTCAACTTCTTTTGATGACCGTCTGTTTTGAATAAAGATGTAACCCCTGCACATTAACCTCATCTTGATATTGTATACCAATCCCAAAGGTAAACTCTTTGTATGTCATGGCTAAACCTCTGACCCAAGTTTCCTACACCTTCCACACCTCTGAAAAACCACGTCCCTACGTTGGTCATGGATGACCAAGTCATGTCATGCCTAAACTATTATACATTTTGAGTTTAAGAGGGGGTGTTGGTAAATCAAACTCAAGAGGACTAAAATGTATAGGGGTGATAGCATTAGTTCACATGGTGAACATAGGAATAGAGGTGTGCTTAAGAGTGTGCTAGTGTGAGTGATCTAATCTATGATGTAAGGCAGTATGCCCATTTGTGTGTAGGCTAGAATCTAGGAGAGTACAAGTGTGGTGTGGAGAGAATCGTGGAGTAATCAGGGGAGAGATTATAGGATTTGGATTCCATCGTTGTTAAAATCTCTTGCCTATATATTCAGGCTCTCTCATGAATAAAGGATGTGTTTTTGCATGCCTAATACTGCTTACGTTGCCTCCATTGTAACAATCCATTCATTCTTATCTCATTACATCCATCCGTTCATTCACATCTATCTGATTCACATCGCATCTCATCACATCTATTCACCTCATCATCTCATCACCTCTATTCACCTCTATTCATAGAATTTAAACATAGAATTTAAGAGAATTCTAATTTTGATATAAAAATTCTGTATTCCCATTAAAAAATCAATTTTAATGGGAATAACACTTTGGAAATAAAAATAATTCCTTTATGCATCTTTCTATGCATAAAAATCAATTTCAATGAGAATAACACTTTTGAAATAAAAATAATTCCTTTATGCATCTTTCTATGCATAAAAATCAATTTTAATGAGAATAACACATTTGAAATAAAAATAATTCCTTTATGCATCTTTCTATGCATAAAAATCAATTTTAATGAGAATAACACTTTTGAAATAAAAATAATTCCTCTATGCATCTTTCTATGCATAAAAATCAATTTTAATGAGAATAACACTTTTGAAATAAAAATATTTCCTTTATGCATCTTTCTGTGCATACAAATCAATTTTAATGAGAATAACACTTTTGAAATAAAAATAATTCCTTTATGCGTCTTTCTATGCATAAAAATCAATTTTAATGAGAATAACACTATTGAAATAAAAATAATTCTTTTATGCATCTTTCTTTGCATAAAATCAATTTTAATGAGAATAACACTTTTGTAAGCTTTCCTTTGGCTTGAGGGATTGAGGGTTCTAGTCTTTTTTGAAGCAAGAGTGGCCACCAATTCAATTTTAAGAGGATTAGGCCAAAAATAATTTAATTATTAAAAAATTCAATGTAAATGGCTCAGGATAGGAGCAGAGTAACAGTGTATAAACACCATTAAGCTTTTACAAAGGGGGAGGCTTCTATTTATAGGAAAACGTGAGCCTCTAACCAAGCAAACTGATTCTAGAATTTTCCAGATCAATTTGGTCAATTTTTGACCATTTTTGGGTCAAATTAGCTTACTTTTTGGATCTAGTTGAAAATAGGAGAGAGGAGAGATGAAAATATCTCATTATTTTTGAGTTTAAAACTCCTCCACACATGTGAAATAGGCACCTCCTTCATGAGGGGAGATCCCCACACTGAGAGGTGTCAAAAATGCATCATTTTTCCTAAATATCTCTTAATTTTTAACTAATAAACCTTATATTCAGCCAACTCTTGTACTCAGCCAACTCTTCATCTTATGTGAGCATTTACTCATTTCCTCTAAATATCTTCTAATTTTTAACCTTGTACTCAGCCAACTCTTCATCTTATGTGAGCATTTACTCATTTTTGGGGGGGTTTTTCTTTTATTCTTCAATTTATGTCCTTCTTACATTTGGATTAATCTTATTGGTCCATAGGAACCTTGATTGGACCATAATCTAATTTTTTTTGAAAAATCTGGACCCTTAGGCTAAGGTCCTTTATACCTATTTTCAATTAATTCCAATTGCATATTGGAAAGTTCTTTTTGAATTTCTGTTTCAGGGGAAACCATTTTAGACACTAGGAGGATTTTTATATCCAAAAATATCTTAATTTTGAATTACCTCCCTCTAGACATCTTTCTCTCCAGGCCAAAACAATGTAAAACAGGGTCTTTCTTTTATTTCAGAGGGGAATAATTATAAGATCAGAAGGGGAGGTTCTTACACCTGCACACCTCAAAAGCTGGAGGGAGGAATCTTACATCCTACCCCACTTAAAAAACGCGAGATGTCCTCATCTCGCAAATTAGAGGACAACTCTTTCCCTTAAGATCCAACTGATTCTGGGGTTCCTTATAGTCTGGTGAACCCAACAGAATCCTGGGAAAAAGATCCCTTATAAAAAACTCATCATTAGATAACAATTCTTTCAGATCATATCATTCATATCTTTAACACAATAATGGTCCATTAGATCGAAATTTCCATCTGAACAGTCCTCCATGGGAATTTTCAATTATAAAGATTTTTAATTTGACATCCCTTAACTTGATCCACCGGGTCAAGTGTTAACATTCGCAATCTGTCATCAGCATAATCCACTAATCTCATAGTGATTTGCTGAAGTCATTATCGTCATTCTAGTTACGAACATCATCACAGGGACTCGTCCCATTCATCCTCATTGTGGTTTTGCTCAGCTTATCGCTTTTCAACCAAAACTCAGGAATCATTATTTTTCAATCAGAATCTAAATCAACTCAGGAATCATTACCAGAGTTTTTAAAATCATATCAACCACATTCGAATTCACCATCTGGATAGCATTTTTGCTTATAATTTCAAGTCTTAGATTTACTCGTATATACTGCCAATAAAGAGTTGCAGTTATACCCTCGATATATACGGGTAGTCACGGTCCTTGGAATTATAAGGTAAATACCATCATGTCTTGTAAGCTTTCCTTTGGCTTGAGGGATTGAGGGTTCTACTCTTGTTTGAAGCAAGAGTGGCCACCAATTCACTTTGGAGAGGATTAGGCCAAAAACAATTGAATTATTAAAAAACTTAGGACAGGAGAAGAGTAACATTGTATAAACACCATTAAGCTTTTACAAAGGGGGAGGCTTCTATTTATAGGAAAAAGTGAGCCTCTAACCAAGCAAAATGATTCTAGAATTTTCCATATCAATTTGGTCAATTTTTGACCATTTTTGGGTCAGTTTAGCTTACTTTTTGGATCTAGTTGAAAACAGGAGAGAGGAGAGATGCAAATATCTCATTATTTTTGAGTTTAAAACTCCTCCACACATGTGAAATAGGTGCCTCCTTCATGAAGGGAGATCCCACACTGAGGCATCAAAAATGCATTATTTCCTCTAGATATCTCTTAATTTTTAACTAATAAACCTTGTACTCAGTCAACTCTTCATCTCATGTGAGCATTTACTCATTTTTGGGGGGTTTTTCTTTTATTCTTCAATTTATCTCCTCCCTACATTTGGATATATTTTATTGGTCCATAGGAACCTTGATTGGAACACAATCTTAAAGTTTCTGAAAAATCTGGACCCTTAGGCTAAGGTCCTTTATACCTATTTTCAATTAATTCCAATTGCACATTGGAAAGTTCTTTTTGAATTTTTGTTTCAGGGGAAACCATTTTAGACACTAGGAGGAATTTTATATCCAAAAATATCTCAATTTTGAATTAACTCCCTCTAGACATTTTCTCTCTTCAGGCCAAAACAGGGTAAAATAGGATCTTTCTTTTATTTCAAAGAGGGGAATAATTATAAGATCAAAAGGAGACGTTCTTACACCTACACACCTCAAAAGCTGCAGGGAGAAATCTTACATCCTACCCCACTTGTAAAATGCGAGATGTCCTCATCTCGTAAATTAGAGGACAACTCTTTCCCTTAAGATCCAACTGATTTTTGGGGTTTCTTATAATTTGGTGAACCCAACAGAATCTTGAGAAAAAGATCCCTTATATAGAACTCATCATCAGATAACAATTCTTTCAGATCATATCATTCATATCTTTTATACAATCATGGTCCATTAGACCAAAATTTTGGTCCATTAGACCAAAATTTCCATCTGAATAGTCCATCATGGGAATTTTCAATTATACAGATTTTTAATTTGACATCCCTTAACTTGATCCAGTGGGTGAAGTGTTAACAGTCACAATCTGTTAGCATAATCCACTAATCTCATAGTGATTTGCTGAAGTCATTATCGTCATTCCATTTATGAACATCATCACAGGGACTCGTCCTATTCATCCTTATTGTGGTTTCGCTCAACTTATCGCTTTTCAACCAAAACTCAAGAATCATCATTTTTCAATCAGAATCCAAATCAACTCATCAGTTCTTAACCAGAGTTTTAAAATCATATCAACCACATTTGAATTCATCATCTAGATAGCATTTTTGCGTATAATTTCAAGTCTTAGATTTACTCATATATACTGCCAGTAAAGAGTTGCAATTATACCCTCGGTATATACGGGTAGTCACGGTCCTTGGAATTATAAGGTAAATACCATCATGTCTAGGCCTCAAGCAAGTCAGGGATTCCATGCAATTGCGGTACTTCCATCTGAAGACCCAATTACTAATTTATGAATTTTAGTCTGAATATCAATTTGTATGAATTTCATCACACAATTACAACCTTTTACTGCTACTTCATAAACTTTTGACATTTTTGGCTTCTTGGTTGATCCACATTAGCCGATTTGCTCTGATACCAACTGAAAGATCCTTGTCCCCACCGCGCAACGAATTCAGAGGTGCTAACAGCAGAAGTAGCACTTCTTGCACGGGGTAGGGTCCCTCGCTCAGGGCCTCGCCCACCACGGATATCTGGACAAGAGACTAATCCATCGATTCTTCTAAAACCGAACCCGAAAAAACTTCCCTCGCTCGTCGAAAAGCGCGGGCGATTCCTCTAGGATAATTTTACTCTAACGTAGTCGAAAGCCTTAACTAACTGAACTGATCTGACCAAACCCGTACGTCCCACAGATATCTGGACAAGAGACTAATCCATAGGTTCTTCTAAATCCGAATCCGAAAAAAATTCCCTCGCTCGTCGGAAAGCGCGAGCGATTCCTCTAGGATAATTTTACTCTGACGTAGTCGAAAGCCTTAACTAACTGAACTGATCTGACCAAACCCATACATCCCACAGTCACATCAAGGAAAAGATTGCACTTGGATCATAGAGACCAATGCTCTTTTCCTCGTTGAGTGGCACATCCGTTGATTCTTTTCTATAGAATAATTTTTTATTTGGGATTTACTTCATCTATCGTACCATAACAGATTGAGTCTCATTTTAGGGATCCAGTCCCGTGGGTTAGCCAACGTTTTTGTATCAGGTACTAGGAAAAAGAGTTCCCAAGCCCTCTAGCTGTATATTCATGCAAACTTAAAACTAGTCACACCACTTATACACCCAATATGAAATTGCCTTTTTCACAGATTCAGCCTTTTTCACAGATTCAGCTGTCTTTAAAAGCCCCTAACCAATCAATTGGTTTAGTGTGTTGAGAGGAAAGCTCCAAGGATTGTTGAAGAGAGAGAGAAGCTCCAATCTCTCCAAAAGTAGAGGATTTTTAAGGGATAATAGAAAATATGCTTATTTTAATGTAACACTGGCATGGTCTAGCTCACAGATGAGAATATAAAAGAATGAGGGTCTATTTATAGGTGAGGGAGGCCACTAACTGAGTTCAACTAAGTTCTAGAATTTTCTAGCTTTAGTTTGGTTGAATTTGGACAAGATTTGGACCAAGTTAGCTCCCATTTTGATTCAGGAGAGAGGAGAGATAAAAATATCTTAATATTTTTGAATTAAAAACCTTCCCACACATGTGAAGGAGGCACCTACCTCAAAGGTCTCCCCTTCCTTACCAAGGTGTCAAAAGTTCATCATTCCTCCAAAATATCTCATTTTTTTAGTAATATCTCATAATTTTTAACTAATAAACCTTGTACTCAGTCAACTCTTCATCTTATGTGAGCATTTACTCATTTTTGGGTATTTTCACTTATTCATTAGATTTATCTCATCCCAACACTTGGATTAATCTTATTGGCCCATAGGAACCTTAATTGGACCATAATCCAAAAATTTCAGAAAATCTTGACCCTTAGGCTAAGGCGATTTAAATCATTTTTAATTGATTCCTAATGCACTTTGGAGAATTTATTTTGAACTTCTCTTTCAAGGAAATATATTTTTGATATTTGGAGAATTTGTTTATCCAAAAATATCTCAATATTGAATTACCTCTCTCTAGATATTTTCTCTCTCTAGGCCAAAACAGGGTAAAATAAGATCTTTCTTCTATTTCAGAGAGGGGAATTTATTTACAAGAACAGAAGGGGAGGTTCTTACACCTTTACATCTCAAAAGATGGAGGGAGGAATCTTACATCCTACCCCACTTAAAAAATGCAAGATGTTCTCATCTCGCAGGTGGAGTATAATCTCTTTCATCTTCTTCTCAATCACTTCTAGCGTTACTGCCTTGGAAGTGGACGGCCGATTTGGGAACATCTCTCTTTGACTTTTCCTATTTTGAGGTGGAGGTCTTTCATTACTTTGGATTAAAATTGAGGGTTGGTTAGAGGGTCTACCTCTAGGATTTCCCTGATTTTGGCGAAAAGGAACCTGATTACTCTGGAAGGAAGGAGCTGGAGTCTGGAATCTTGGTCCCTGATTTTCCCACCCCCGAAAACCTTGATCCAAAAGGAGTCGGGCAATCCATACTGCGATGTCCAAATCCTTGACACTTCCTTGTTCAAGGGTGGAACTTTTGAAGTTGAATTCCAGGGGATTGAGTTCCGGGAAAAGGACCTTTCTTCCATTCTGGAACTTTTCATATTCTGAGCTTGACCTTGTTGTCTCTTAGGCGGTGGAGGGTTGGAATCACTGTCTGGAGCTAGAAATCTTTTGAAAGATGATGGTGTTGGCTTCGGCGGGACCTTGACATCAAAGGCCTTGGCGAAATCCTTCACTATTCACACTGCTTAGGCCATGGAAACTGGCTTAGCATTCTTCACTAGGATATTCAGAGGTTCGTTTAGTCCCTGAATGAACTTGGCCATCAGCTGTTCTTCATCCAACGGTGGCGAGTACTTGAGGAGGAGAGCGAACGCTTGGTGATACACTTCAATAGCTCTGCTCCCCTGGGTTAACTTTAAGAATTCGTTCATCTTGGTTTCCAAAAAACCGAGAGGACAGAATCTCTTCCTTAGGTAAATCTTGAGATCATTCCATGTCTGGGTGTTCTGATCTAGACGGTTTGTCTCGCACTGGTTTCTCGATGCCACTTTGGCTGTTTCTACTATCTTCAGCCTTGCAAGAGCCATTTTACTTTTCTTGTTGTACTCGTTGACATCGAAGTATTCTTCCATTGCTTCGATCCACCTCTCCACAGCCTCGCCCAAGTTTTCCCCTTCACCCTTGAGAAAGGTCTAGGCTGCGATCTATGAAGAGTTTTATGAACATCCAAGTCGAGTTCTTCTTCATCGAGTTGGGGGTTATCATTCCTACCATGAACGACCTCGATCCATGATCCTATCAATACGAAAATTCTTTTTAAGTCCTTTTATTTATAATTCAAATCTGACTTTAGATCCAACTGATTCTGGGGTTCTTTAGATTGGTCAGCCCTCCATAGAATCATGGGATAAAGATCCCTTCTAACAAAAGAACATATAGAACTCATTATCAGAGAATAATTCATTCATATTCTTAACATAGTAATGGTCCATCAGACCGAAAATTTCATCTGAACATTCCTCCACAAGAATTTCAGTTATGCAGGTTCTCAATTTGTCATCCCTTAATTAGAGTCACTGGGTCAAGGTCAACAGTAGGAATCTGTTAGCACAATCTACTAATCTCATAGTGATTTGCTGAAGTCACAATCATCATTCCAGTTACTATCATCATCACTGGGATTTGTCCCATTCATCCTCATCGTGGTTTTGTTAAACTTATCTTCTTTCAACTAGAATTCAGGAATCATTATCTTTCAATCAGAATCCAAATTAACTCATTAATTCTCAACCAGAATTCTAAAATCATATTAACCAGCATTCGAATTCATCATCTGGATAGCATTTTTGCTTATAAATTCAAGGTCTTAGATTTACTCGTATATCATTTTTGCTTATAAATTCAAGGTCTTAGATTTACTCGTATATATTGTCAGTAAAGAGGTGCAGTTACACCCACGGTATATATGGGTAGTCACGGTCCTTGGAGTTATAAGGTAAATACCATCATATCTAGGCCTCAAGCAAGTCAGGGATTCCATACAATTGTGGTACTTCCATTTTGAAGACCCAATTTCCAATTTATGAATCTTCATTCTGAATATCAATTTGTATGAATTTCATCACATAATTATAATCTTTTACTGGTACTTCATAAATTTTTGACATTTCTTGCTTCTTGGTTGATCCACTTTAGCCAATTTGCTCTGATACCAGCTAAAAGATCCCTGCCCCCTCTGCGCAACAAAATCGGGGTGCTAGCAGCGGAAGTAGCACTTCTTACATAGGGCAGAGCCTCTCTTGAGGGGAGGTGTTGAAAATACAAGTGAATTGTAAGGTTCCTCCCTTCTAAAATGGGAGAACACTTAAGATAGTCCACTAAGTCTTATCTTGGGAAAAATTTCCTATTCGTCGACACCTTGACCCTGTAGAGATTCAAGGATACGATTTATAGGTATGACCTAGCTCTATCCCGCAGGGGGAGCGTGATTTTCTAAACATCAAATCACCCATAGGGTAATTGATCATAAATTGGGCAACTACTAGACTTGATTTCTAGGGACAACGCTTTTTTCCTCATCTTATGCAAGGCACAGCCGCCGCTGACCTAGTTTTCTAGAATAGAGTTGCCCAGGAACCTAACTATTTAGCGTAGGCTTTCACTTAATCTGTTGGAAAGCTACCCGACTAATCGGGTCCACCCGTCCGTAGGATGGTGCCGTCAGGGCATTCCATCCTCCCACTTTCCACCCTACTCACGCGTCAATTTATTTTCTAATTAATCCTACCACACTGTTTGACATAAATAAACATATTCCTTAATTAAGGCCCTTCTTCACAAGGTTCGTTAAAACAGCCTTCTTACACAATACAATCATACCAAAGACAAGATGTAATTATATAAAAAGTTTATACATGATTCCATTTCCATACAAGCCAAACCGGCTCTCTTATTCTTATTCTGCCGATGATCTAGAATTCGGCCTTCCAGCCTCTACATGCTGGGCAAAACCCTACGGGACCATACATGATTCCATTTCCATACAAGCCAAACCGGCTCTCTTATTCTTATTCTGCCGATGATCTAGAATTCGGCCTTCCAGCCTCTACATGCTGGGCAAAACCCTACGGGACCATACACCTCATCGTCGGCCGCTGGCGAGGACTCAAGCCGGCCTGTCGCCCTCTCAGGCTCCATCGCTCGATCCTCCCGCCCCTCAGAGGGATGTCTGCACACTAGGGTGGGCTTATTTACCGCACTAGCCTGGGCCCTCAGAACTAGGCAGCCTCATAATCTCTCGCCTCAATCGGCGATCCTTATTTCCCCAAAGGTATGAGGGATACCTTGGGCCATTCCCGGGCTTTGCTAACGACGCCGCCCGGCTACACAAGCACGGAACGGAGTTAGCGTTGAAGCCAAAAAAAATCTTGAATTCTAAAGATAACATCTTCAATGCAATTTACTAAATATAGCATTCATAATTCATGAAGATAATAATTTCAACGTAATTTATCGAATACAACATCACATAATTCGTAACTTCATATAATTTTTATGTCGTCATTTTAAAAGGAAAAGACACCATTCATTAACACTAATTTAAGAAAAATCTCTTCTTTTTAAAAATTAACCAAGCTAACCTGGCCACCGTTTCCTTGAGGTGCTTGAAAAGGGAGGACTGGAGCCGCGTTGGTGGGTGCATCTTCCCCCATCTCGTTGTTACGTGTTCCTCTTGAGGCAATATTTTGTCGTCTCCGAGATGAGGCCATCTTAGGCGTCGCCTTGTAGAGCTCGCTGCTGCGATCGAAATGCTTCAGTCGGATCTGAATTCCGAGCTCGTTTGCTTCACCGTATGAGCAAAAGAATATGGCGCACGAACCCTCGCTTGAGTCAAAAATCCCTTACTAAAGTCTACGCAAATGGGGGGGGATTGTGAGATGTCCTTAAGGGCAAAGGCAAAAACGTGGAGAGGGTTGGGAGGGGTGGCTGCAAGCCTCTCTGTAAGTCTATTCACACGGGGGGGGGGGGGGGGGGGGAGAGTTAAGGACACTGGCCTCTAGTAAGAGGGGGATGGAGGAAAATTGGCCTATCTGAAAAGAGCCAAATGAGGGGGTGTGAGAGGGGTGGCTGCAAGGGCGGCTGTACTTGCAGCAAGTACGCTACACAGGGACGGACGGCGGTACGGACGGCGGCACAACAGGGCATACGCTACACACAAATGCGTGCCGACTGAGGAGCACCCCGGGGGTTTATATAGCTGAGGGGTGAGGGTACGGGCGCTACGCAAAGCAAGGACGAAAGGACGGTGTACCTTCAAAGGCTATGGATCAGTGGCCTGCATGGGTCTAGGGGAAAGGTACGGTGTCGGTTGTCTGGGAAAGGAGTGGTACACATGTACCTTATCTGGTCTAGGTGCCCACCTAAGGGTACGCGTGGACCATACAGTGGGCGGCCGTCCTTTGGTTCTTGGGCAGCTATTGTACGGGCGCCCTAGTAAGTGTGTACGGACCAAATTTTGGGGCGGGGCACCCAAATTTGGGGCGCCCGCCTCGATTTGCGTGCCGGACCGCCCCGGGGGGCGAATTTTTTTTTTTTGTCTGGGAGGTTCTCCTGGTCGCAGGGGTTCAGACCGTTCGTCAATCGGACGTGCGGTCGTGCATTTATTAAGGTTTAAAGGTCGCCGTTTTTTAACTAAAATGATTGAAATTAGCGTATAGGCTTGATCCGGTGTCCGTTTTGGATGCTGTAAAATCCTATATTAGGGTAAAATCGCACGCAGATTCCAAATTTGGGCTTAGAATTTGAAGATTCTAAGTAGAAATGACTCAAATAATAAAATCATTGATATTTATACCATAAAAACTCATAATTACATGGACATTTCTTTATTAGTGAAGATGGGTACGTTACATCCTTCCCCCCTTAAAGAAATCGAGATGTCCTCATCTCGTCATGAATTGGGGATAATCCTTTAAGAGTGTAGCTTCATCTTCCCAAGTTGCATCCTCTTTAGGGTAATCTTTCCACTGAACTAGATGTTCTATAAGAGTTCTATTTCGGAGTTGCCTTTCCCTAGAATCTATGATGCTATTGGGCTGTAATTCAAGGACTCCTTGAGTAGGGATTACAACTTGAGAGACATTGTTTCAAGTACCGAAGCACATCATTTTTCAAGCCTGCCCAATGAAAGCTCCTTCTTACCGCATTTAATGTTTTTGCATAACCTGGGTGTCTTGCAGCAGGGCTATCATGAGCTTCATGGAGGATTAGTTTCTTTAAAGCAGGATCCTTAGGGATACATAGCCTGTGATTGAAGTAGAGGTTTCCTTCATGAGTGGAGTATCCCTTGATTAGATTCTTCTCTTTCTCCGAATGTCCCCCTCCTTCTACTAATTTTTTCATCCTCTGATAATCTGGATCATGAGATGAGACTTCTTCCACCTTGACCAATATGGGATTATTTGGCATTGAAACTGCATTCAAGAAAGATTTGCGGCTAAGTGCATCAGCTACCACATTATCTTTTCCAGGGCGGAATTTGATGTCGAAATCATATTCTTGTAGAATTTCAATCCATCTCCTTTGCCGCATGTTGAGGTTAGGCTGGGTGAAGATCCACTTTAGACTTTTGTGGTCAGTTATTACAAGCTGGAATTTGCCTCCCAAGAGATAATGTCTCCATAATTTGGGGAATGAACAACTGCTAAGAGTTCCAAATCATGGGTGGCATAGTTTGCTTCATATTGCTTCAGCTTGCAGGAAGTATAAGCGACTGGTCTTCCTTCTTGGCCTAAGACACCACCAATACTAGCATCGGTAACCACTTCAAATTCCTTGGAGAAATCAGGAAGCTTTAAGACTGGGGCAGAAGTAATAATGGCTTTCAGCTGATCAAAGCTGTTTTGATGGATTGGCAACCACACTATTTTGCAATCCTTCTTAAGAAGGTCCCGTCAAGGGTGCAACTACCAAGGCATAATCTTTGATAAAAATCCTATACCAACCCGTGATTCCCAAAAATCCACGAACTTCACGAACTGATTTAGGGGGTGGCCATTCTAGAATATCCTTGACCTTGGCAGGGTCTACTGAGATGCCATCTTTGGAGACGATGAATCTAAGATACTCAATTTGATGAGTAAAGAAGGTACATTTGCTCTTCTTGGCATAGAGTTTGTGTCTGCGCAGCAATTGCAGAACTCTACGCACATGCTCCTCATGCTCTTCCATTGATTTGGAGTAGATTAAGATGTCATCAAAGAAAACAAGCACAAATTCATCCAAGTAAGGACGGAATATATCTTGCATTAGGCGGTTGAAGGTTACAGGAGCATTGGTTAACCCGAATGACATTACAGTAAACTCATAGTGGCCATAACGGCAGGTATTGAAGGCTGTTTTGGGTATATCTGCTTCCTTGACTTTGATCTGATAGTAACCAGACCTCAAATCTATTTTTGAGAAGACTTTGGCCCCATGAAGCCTGTCAAGAAGTTCATCGATGCGAGGGATAGGATACTTATTCTTGACAGTGACTTGATTGAGCCCTCGATAATCTATGTAGAGGCGGAGAGTCCCGTCCTTCTTTTTTTGGAAAAGAACAGGTGCTCCCCACGGAGAGCTACTGGGGCATACAAATCCTTGTTCAATGAGTTGGGAAAGTTGCTCCTTAAGTTCAATGGCTTCAGGAAGGGACATTTTATAGGGAGTTTTTGAGACGGGTTGAGCTCCAGGGATCACCTCGATTTCATGGTCGACTTCTCGAGGAGGCGGTAACCCTGTAAGCTCGTCAGGGAAGATGTCAGAGAATTCTTGGAGCCAAGAGGGTTCTATCTCCATACTAGGTTCAATGACTTTGTTGAGTTTGACTAAGAAAACTTGCTGACCCTTACGTGTCCCCTTGAGAAGATGTTTTGCCTTGACTACCCTAGACTTAGGTTTTCCTGTGATTCCTTGAACAGATATTACTTGGCCATGCTCATTTTCAAAAGTGATACTCCCCTGGTTACAATGAATGCTAGCTTTGTTTGCAATTAACCAATCCATCCCAAGGATTCCATCATAAATTCCTAGTGGCAAGACTCTAAAGTGGCCATGAGTTTGCTCATTACCCAGCTCAAAATCAAGATTCCCTATAGAGTGGCGAGATACTACTTCTTTCCCACTGGCTAACTCTACAATCATTTTTGATTTTTGACTCAAGTTTAATTTTTGCAAGCACCTAGGAGAAAGGAATGAATGGGTACTGCCACAATCAATCAAAAGCTGAAATGGCTTACCGTGATGAGTGGCGGGGGTTTGGATTACACCAAATTGTTTATTCGGACCTTGGTGTTCTACTGTCGCATGGACGGTGGCGCGCTCTTCTTCAGCCATTTCCAAGGTCGGTTCTTCACTTATAACACAGGCAGTTCTAGCAACTGCTTCTCCGCGGCCTCTGCCACCCATGGCCACTGCCTCTTGCACCTTGGTGGGTAGGGGTTCCACGGCCTTGATTTCCTCTGTTACCTTGGGGAAATGATGTTGCCATCTTGGGACAGTTGGCTCTAAAGTGTCCCGGCTCATTGCACTCAAAACACAGAGGGCCTTCTCTGGAAGAAGCAGCATACGAGCGGGGGGCAAAAGAGTTGCCTTGTCGCCCTCTGTTATAGTAGGGGAAATTCTGTTGAGGTTTCTTGTAGGGTTGATCTCTAAGGTTTGCCTCAGGGTAAGATCTCTTTTGATTCTTCGGTTTGTTAGCCTTCATTTCTTTCACAAGGGGCTTTGCTCGTATGAGAGCATCCTGTAATGTGCTTGGCCTCATTGCTTCAAGGCGGGAATCTAGGGGTTCATTTAGCCCTTGGCAGAAACGAGTTGCTGGGAAGTAGTCATAGCTGGGGCATACTTCCGAAGGGTAATAAATTTGGAATAGTAGTCCTCAAGAGTTAAGCTGCACTGTCTAAGACTAAAAAACTCATTCATCTTTATGGATTCATGGGATGGAGGAAGATATCTTTCCTTCACTGCCTGCTTGATGTCTTCCCACGTTTGAGAATGCTCGGTGACTTCCTTGTCACGGCACCATTGTTTCCACCAGAGTTTAGCATCTCCAATGAGGCGAAACCGTGCGAGCATAGACTGATTTGCTACTCCAGTACCGGCAGCAGAGAAATAATCGTCCATCGCCTCAATCCAGACTTCAGCATCCTTCTCAACCTTTGAACCTTCTCCTTTAAAGGAGGGAGGTTGCATTTGCTTGAGCAGGAGCTTCTTCTCCTGGGTATCGGTGTAAAGCGCATTGGGAAGTGGAGGGTGGTCGTCCTGGCCATCATCGTAAAAATAATTTTTAAGATTACAAGATTCATATTTGCACAACGCTTAATTTTTGGAGAGTAAAACATTGAAATTATTTTATTTCCAAATATTTACAAGGACAAGTTTTATTACAAAGTTCTGAGACTATAATCAGTCTTATTTGCTATGAAGGGAAATTCCTAGGCTTGACTATGACATAAGGGTAGAGCGGTCCACATAGGTGAAATATGGGGGTTCCGCTGTAGTTTCTAAGACTCTAAAAACTGATGGTAAGGGTGGTAAACTCTGGATTGGGGTAGATCCCAACACTGCTACTCTATCAGCAGGTAAGACCTGCATCACTTTGTCATACACCCAACGATCCTGAGGTATGCGAACCCCATCTATAGTCACCGAGGTGTCGGCCCTGGGGGTACCGGCGAACCAAAATAAGCGGATCATCTTCAGCTTCTCAATCCAACGAATCTGCTTAAGGTCGGTGGTGAGGTTCCCAATCTGATCTGCTCGGATGAAGAAGTATCTCGGCCCACGACTCCAGAAATCTCTACCCCATCCTCTCTGAATACGAGAGAAATGAGGGAGGGATATCTTCTCTAATATCTGTACCATGGTGTCGCGAAACTCGAAATTTGAGGAGTGACTAGCAGTCTCGAAGATGCATTGGAAAACTAAAAACTTGGAGTAGGCATCTTCCTCTTCCTACAATCATTCAAACATCAATTCAATCTTATTTGTTTTAGTAGGATGTCTTTAGTAATTAGCATTATGTTAGGTAAAACATTTATTACAAAACAGTCCTTAAACTGCAATTCCTAGGAGTCAAACTTGCTCTGATACCAATTGTAAGGTTCCTCCCTTCTAAAATGGGAGAACACTTAAGATAGTCCACTAAGTCTTATCTTGGGAAAAATTTCCTATTCGTCGACACCTTGACCCTGTAGAGATTCAAGGATACGATTTATAGGTATGACCTAGCTCTATCCCGCAGGGGGAGCGTGATTTTCTAAACATCAAATCACCCATAGGGTCATTGATCATAAATTGGGCAACTACTAGACTTGATTTCTAGGGACAACGCTTTTTTCCTCATCTTATGCAAGGCACAGCCGCCGCTGACCTAGTTTTCTAGAATAGAGTTGCCCAGGAACCTAACTATTTAGCGTAGGCTTTCACTTAATCTGTTGGAAAGCTACCCGACTAATCGGGTCCACCCGTCCGTAGGATGGTGCCGTCAGGGCATTCCATCCTCCCACTTTCCACCCTACTCACGCATCAATTTATTTTCTAATTAATCCTACCACACTGTTTGACATAAATAAACATATTCCTTAATTAAGGCCCTTCTTCACAAGGTTCGTTAAAACAGCCTTCTTACACAATACAATCATACCAAAGACAAGATGTAATTATATAAAAAGTTTATACATGATTCCATTTCTATACAAGCCAAACCGGCTCTCTTATTCTTATTCTGCCGATGATCTAGAATTCGGCCTTCCAGCCTCTACATGCTGGGCAAAACCCTACGGGACCATACACCTCATCGTCGGCCATTGGCGAGGACTCAAGCCGGCCTGTCGCCCTCTCAGGCTCCATCGCTCGATCCTCCCGCCCCTCAGAGGGATGTCTGCACACTAGGGTGGGCTTATTTACTGCACTAGCCTGGGCCCTCAGAACTAGGAAGCCTCATAATCTCTCGCCTCAATCGGCGATCCTTATTTCCCCAAAGGTATGAGGGATACCTTGGGCCATTCCCGGGCTTTGCTAACGACGCCGCCCGGCTACACAAGCACGGAACGGAGTTAGCGTTGAAGCCAAAAAAAATCTTGAATTCTAAAGATAACATCTTCAATGCAATTTACTAAATATAGCATTCATAATTCATGAAGATAACAATTTCAACGTAATTTATCGAATACAACATCACATAATTCGTAACTTCATATAATTTTTATGTCGTCATTTTAAAAGGAAAAGACACCATTCATTAACACTAATTTAAGAAAAATCTCTTCTTTTTAAAAATTAACCAAGCTAACCTGGCCACCGTTTCCTTGAGGTGCTTGAAAAGGGAGGACTGGAGCCGCGTTGGGCGCATCTTCCCCCATCTCGTTGTTACGTGCTCCTCTTGAGGCAATATTTTGTCGTCTCCGAGATGAGGCTATCTTAGGCGTCACCTTGTAGAGCTCACTGCTGCGATCGAAACGCTTCAGTCGGATCTGAATTTCGAGCTCGTTTGCTCACCGTATGAGCAAAAGAATATGGCGCACGAACCCTCGCTTGAGTCAAAAATTCCTTACTAAAGTCTACGCAAATGGGTGGGGGGGAATTGTGAGATGTCCTTAAGGGCAAAGGCAAAAACGTGGAGAGGGTTGGGAGGGGTGGCTGCAAGCCTCTCTGTAAGTCTATTCACACAGGGGGGCGGGGGTGGAGAAGAGTTAAGGACACTGGCCTCTAGTAAGAGGGGGATGGAGGAAAATTGGCCTATCTGAAAAGAGCCAAATGAGAGGGTGTGAGAGGGGTGGCTGCAAGGGCGGCTGTACTTGCAGCAAGTACGCTACAGGAAAATTGGCCTATCTGAAAAGAGCCAAATGAGAGGGTGTGAGAGGGGTGGCTGCAAGGGCGGCTGTACTTGCAGCAAGTACGCTACACAGGGACGGACGACGGTACGGACGGCGGCACAACAGGCCATACGCTACACAGAATTGCGTGCCGATTGAGGAGCACCCCGGGGGTTTATATAGCTGAGGGGTGAGGGTACGGGCGCTGCGCAAAGCAAGGACGAAAGGACGGTGTACCTTCAAAGGCTATGGATCAGTGGCCTTCATGGGTCTAGGGGAAAGGTACGGTGTGGGTTGTCTGGGAAAGGAGTGGTACGCATGTACCTTATTTGGTCTGGGTGTCCACCTAAGGGTACGCGTGGACCATACAGTGGGCGGCCGTCCTTTGGTTCTTGGGCAGCCATTGTACGGGCGCCCTAGTAAGTGTGTACGGACCAAATTTTGGAGCAGGGTACCCAAATTTGGGGCGCCCGCCTCGATTTGCATGCCGGACCGCCCCGGCAGGCGAAATTTTTTTTGGTCCGGGGGGTTCTCCTGGTCGCAGGGGTTCAGACCGTTCGTCAATCGGACGTGCGGTTGTGCATTTATTAAGGTTTAAAGGTCACCGTTTTTTAACTAAAATGATTGAAATTAGCGTATAGGCTTGATCCGGTGTCCGTTTTGGATGCTGTAAAATCCTATATTAGGGTAAAATCGCACGCAGATTCCAAATTTGGGATCAGAATTTGAAGATTCTAAGTAGAAATGACTCAAATAATAAAATCATTGATATTTATACCATAAAAACTCATACATGGACATTTCTTTATTAGTGAAGATGGGTACGTTACATGAATAGGGTGTGTGCGGGAACAAGCCCTTGGTTAGAGGCTGTAAAAGAGAATGTGTAAATGTGAAAGAACCTGTGAAAAGGTGAGAAGAATCTACTGGGAGAGAATAAAGGGTAGCATGAGAAGATTTAGGAAGTGTGGAGATATTCTGGGAAAAGTGAAGAGGTGGAGAGAATCAAGCAAAAGAGGTGGATTCTGGGAGAGGTGGAGTGAATCAAGGAGAAATTAGTGGGATTAGATGCTTGGATGTAAACTCTATAAATTGAGGCATTGGCCTAATGAGAATTTACCGATTTTTGATTATCCATGCCTACATTAAGCTATTTGCTAATTACATCTTAATTATTTGCTAATTACTCACTAATTATGTCTTAATTATTTGTGAATTACTCACTAATTACGTCTTAATTATTTACCAATCACTTTATTAATGATGTTGATTCTAGTATTTGATCCACCATAGCTCATCACATTGCTCTAATTTAAACATGGTATTAGAGCCATGCCTAGAATCCATCAAGTTTATGAGCCCATTATCTAATTAATCAAGATTAGTAGATAATTAAAAATTAATCAAATTTTTAGTTATTTTTCAACTCACCTCTGTACCCCTAGCTGGTGGAGGAGCTCTAGCTCTTTGCACACTCAACCATTGCCCAAACCCTTCTAGCCCAAGTTAGCTAACCCATTGCTACTCCAGCCAGTTGAAATAGAAGCGCAAACCGTTAGCGGAGCTGGGAGAAATCGCGTTTTTATTCAGCGCGTTTTTTTCTGAGAAAATTTGACATTGCAGCTGCTCCAAATAAAATTGGTCTAATTTCTCATAGCTCCAGGGGTTTTCAAGCATGCTCTACAAGCTGGTGAAGACAGAATTCAATTTAATCAAGTCTACAGTGAGATCTAAGCTCTTCATCAAATCTGTAGGTGACTTTGGTAAAACAGAGATTAAGCTTTCAATATTTAGTCAAATCTTGTGTTTCTTGGCTTAATCCTCTACTAGACTCATTGCTATTGATGGCCTTGAAAGCATTTGAGCTCATTTAAAGTCTAAGGTAACAGATCTGGACTCCTCGCATACTCTATTTTTTGCACACAAAATAGTAGATTAATTTGCTAATCAATGATTAATCAATACTAATCACTGTATTTTGATGCAATCGAGGATTCAAATTAACCATTAGGTATCTGATACAGATCCCTATAACTTCAGATTGCAATTCGGAGTTGGTTTGATACTCCAACCATTCCGTACAAATTTGTTACCCTTGATTTAATGTAATTTCTGGTAAAATTGTGCTGATAAATTTGTGATAATCATCATTTTGCATTTAACCCTTGGTTAATGCCTATAAATCTCACTCAAATTCAAGATTATTCATAGCTAGAGTTGCATTTGGGAATGTGCATAAGAATGAATGCTATATGCATTATATATTGGGCACATTATATCAGTGTAAAAATGGGATCAGACACTGCCCTTGTCCAGAATAAGGCAAGAGGTAAGACCTCCCGCATAGATTTGGGTTTGTATTGCATAATGACACAAGATAAACATCAAAAGCCCAAAGGAACTGTCAGCCAAACATTTAAACATGTTGCTCACATGGAGCAAGAAGACCTGACGGACAAGCTCATGGCCCCAGCCATGAAAGAAGAAGAACATCTCTTTCCAAGAAGAAGATCCACACCGAGAAGAAGATCTAGAAGAAGCATTGAAGGAAGACATGGACACGAGAAGAGAAGCTACCCCAAGAAGATTGAAAGAAGAGATGGACGCGTGGAGAGAAGCTGCCATGACAAGAAGACTGAAGATAAGAGAAGATGTGAGGCTCCAAAGAGTGAGGAGCCATGTGAAAATCTGAGAGAGAGAGAGAGAGAGAGAGAGAGAGAGAGAGAGAGAGAGAGAGAGAGAGAGAGAGAGAGACCCCACAATCCAATGTAACTTGCCCCAACAAAGTAAAACCACCTCTGAGCCACAGATGATGTAGGCCACGTGGCAGATAGATGTATGTGTGAGCACTTTAGTCAAGGTTGTTGAGATTCAAGCTCGATGTCAGTGTGAGCCAGCTATGCTATGTGCTGGCAGATTAGGTAGGAACATGTGTGAGACATAAATGACCGCGTGTCCAGCTGGTCATTGTGTGTGTGGACATTACATTAGGTTTACTTTGTAGTGTGGACATAACACTATGTTGTGTTCTCCTTTGTGTGTGTGAGAGAGATGGTGACTATGGCTTCTCTCCTTCTTTATGGTTGATGATTATGGATTAGGGTTTGCTTCTCTTGTGTGTGTTACATCCTGCTCCTGTTTTTTATCATGGTATCAGAGCCAAGAGCTCATTAGCTGAGTTGTGTGAGTGAGTGAGAGAAGAGAGAAGAAGAAGAAAAAGCTGTGAAGGAAGCCATTGGAGCTTGGAGCAAAGGAAAAGCTGTGGAGCACACACCGGCATCAGATCTGAGAGCTAAGGACCATTGGTGAGTGTAGCAAGACCCACTCTGCGGATTGCAGGTACCAAAGAGCAAGTTAAGTGAAGATTGAAGGGCACAAAGCAAAGGAAAAATTCTGGTTTTTTTTCTCTAAGCTTTCATGGAAAGCTTGAAGTGAATGTATACTCTTGGCAAATGTATACACAAAGGCACATGTATTTTGGCTTGGAAATGCATTAACAAAGTGGGGCACAAGCAACATACAGAATCTTGAAGCAGATTGATGCATACAAATTTGATTAAAATCAAGAGAAAGTGAATTTATGTAAAAGTTTCTGGTTTTTCACAAAACCAGTGGACATACCCCCCGTGGAGGATCAATTGCAAGAGCTAGAGGCAAAATTGAGCTAAACCCTTCATACCCAAGGTAGATTAGGTCATTTCTAACAAGCCTATCAAGTCAATTGAGATTTCCCCTCTCTCTACAGCCCACAACAGCAGGCGGCGTTTTTCTGTGCAGATTTTTGAAGAATTTGATTAGATTTCATCTAATTCACTCATTTGGTCACCAAAGTGAATGCTTTAAAGCTTGGGGAGTTTAGCAAATACATTGCTAAGGCCTTTTGATGCTTGGTTGCAGCTCATTTCATGTATTTGGAGCTCATTGAAGTGATTTATCAGAGGTGTGCAGGTTTGCAGAAATTCTGTCCAGAAACAGAGCATTTTTAATCAAGGCATTAATCTTTGCCTATATCAAATTGGCCAAATTCCTCTGGTACAAGTAGAGTCCTATGAGTTGCTAAACTTTTGAATCAAAAAGTTTTGGATTTGGAGAAGATTTGAAGGAGATAGAGCAATTTTAGTGAGAGGTGGTACCTGACAGGTGCAGAAAAATTCAAACCAGAGGTTACAAAACTTGGTGGTTCTCATTCCCCTTGAAGAATTGGATCAAACCCTTCTAGGATATGTTGGAGCAATGTGTTGGGAAGCTAATGCAAGTTGAATCATTGCATTTGGACAAGATTTGAAGGATTTAGAGCATAATCTTGACTGGTTACTGGCGAGAATTTACTGGCGAGAAAAAACCAGAAAATTTTTTGTGAAGGAGTTTCATTTGATTTCAACTTTGATCGAGTGTACATTGTTGGTGAACCATTGTGGGATGTTAATGCACACAATTTGCAAGCATTTGATGTGATTTGAAGAGATTTGGAGCATTACAGGTACTTCGTACATTGTGATCGAAAGGGTACATCTACTCTATTTTTTTGTAACAATGGGAGATGGTCCGATACAGATTGTTGGAGAGAAGCTTGATCGCACTAACTTTCAAGTATGGAAGTTTCGAATGAAGAGTTTTTTGAAAGGCAAAGGGTTGTGGAGTCTTGTCTCGGAGGAAGACCCGGAGCCATACCTACCTCCTCAACCAAATAATGCTCAGTTACTGGCTCACAAGCAATGGGTAGAGCGGTCCTCGAAGGTGTTGCATTATTTTTCAATATGTGTAACAGATGCCTTGCTTATTCACATCCAAGATGCAGATACACCGAAAGAAGCATGGGGTATCTTGTGCAGAATGTATGAGACAGACACTGGTGCCAGGAAGATACAACTAAAGCAACAGATTCACAGTGTAACACGAAGGAATCGGAGTATACATGAGTATGTTCAGGAAATCAAGGGTTATGCTGATTCCTTGTCATCAATCCATGCCCCAATGGATGATGATGATTTGGTTGCACTCACGTTGCGTGGTTTAGGCAAAGAATACAAATCTTTTGACACTTCCATCTCAGTAAGGTTGGGAGGAATGCCAGACTTTAATGAGCTTGTGTCATTGCTCATTGTGGAAGAATTGAAGCTTGGCCTTGGTGGTATGAGTGTTACAGGTGGTGCATCCTCGTCAAGCAATGATGAACATGCAAGAAATCAAGCTTTTTACTCATCTAGAGGCTTTCGAGGCAGGGGGAGATTCGCATCACGTGGACGTGGTGGTAATGGTCGTGGATGGCAGGATAGGCCTCCACAGCAGAATTTTCAGCCTTCATATGGTGCTCGAGGTGGTCGTGGTTATGCACCTCAGCGAGGCAGAGGTAACCCCCGTGGACGAGGACGTTGGCAAGGCCAACAAAATTCTATGCAAGATGTGGAATGCCATTATTGTGGCAAATATGGTCATATGGCGAGAGATTGCTTTCGCAAACAGAATGATTTGAGAGGGGGAAGAGCACAACGTGGTGGTCATTATGGTGGAAACTATGCACAACATGGTGGCAACTATGCATCAAGTAGCAATGATGGAACTGCAAATCATTTGTTTGCCATGAAGCATGTTGTGGGTTCTATGACAACAAATGCTGAGAATGATGATACATGGTACATGGACTCAGGAGCATCAAACCATATGACATGTCATGGAGAATGGTTTGAGCACATGAAGCCAATGGATGTGAAGGGCTATGTGGAAACAGGTGATGATACCCAGCATGTCATTACACATGTTGGAAGTGTACCATTGGTCATGCATAATGGTCAGACAAAGTCTATGTCAGATGTGCTGTATGTGCCTTCGATCACTAAAAGCTTGGCCTCAGTTGGTCAAATGGTAGAACAGGGATTACAGGTTAGATTCAATGAGCATGGATGCTTTGTTGAAGACTTTAAACATGGATGTAGAGTGATTGCTAAAGGCAAGAAAGAAGGAAGACTGTTTAAGCTGGATGCTGGAATTCCTGAGCTAAAATCAGCCATGTTCTCAAAGAGCAGGAATGTGGTACAGGATATTGATATGTGGCACAAGAGGATTGGCCATGTAAATATACAGAGATTAAAGAACATGCAAACAAGAGGCATAGTCAATGGATTGCCTAGGTTCAAATATGATGGACATATGCATGTTTGTGAAGCCTGTCAGTTTGGGAAGCAGGCAAGATTGAGATTTCCTAGAGAAGGAAATATGAGTAACAGGCCACTTGAGATCGTACATAGTGATGTATGGGGTCCTGCACAAAACCCATCTATCAAAGGCAGTTTATACTATGTTACATTCATTGATGACTTTAGCAGGATGACATGGATATACTTTCTCAGGGAGAAGAGTGAAGTATTGGAAAAATTCATGGATTTCAAAGCTTTTGCAGAAAAGCAGTATGGCTGTTGGATTAAATGTCTGAGGACAGATGGAGGTGGTGAATACACCTCAAAGGCCTTTGAGCATTTCTTGAGGAAGCATGGAATAAGGAGACAATTGACATGCAGGTATACACCTCAGCAGAATGGTGTGGCTGAGAGGAAGAATAGAGTTATATGTGAAGTGGCAAGGGCGATGCTTAATGAAAAGAGCATGCCAGATTACTATTGGGCAGAAGCATGTGCTACTGCAGTTTATATATTGAACAAAACACCTACAGCAGCCATTCATGGAAGCACGCCAGAGATGCGGCTCACAGGTTATAGGCCAGACATTGGACATCTTAAAGTCTTTGGATGTGTAGCTTATGTTCATGTGCCTGATGAAAGAAGACGAAAATTGGATCCTAAGGCAGAGAAATGTGTATTTGTTGGATATGCACAGGATCGCAAAGCTTACAAATGCTATAACCCTCAAACTAGACAAGTAGTCATCTCACGAGATGTTGTATTCGATGAGCTTGCTAGTTGGTATAGAGCCAAAGATGAGGGAGTCATTGACACACTTGAGGCGAATGTGCCTGTGAACTTGCCATCACAAGCAAGTTCTAGTTCTACTACTATGTCTGGGCCAGCAGCAGAAGCTGAGAGTAGTAGCAGTGTACGTCCATGGTCAGGACGTCTGAGACATGAGAGTGTGAGCACTGGGAGTAGTGCTATGGATAAAGGCAAGAAGAAAGTCGAGGGAATTGGGATCACAGGTTATGAGTCCTCTAGCTCAGAGAGTTTGGATGAGGAGCTAGGGATACCTGTTGTACGCACACCTGGTGTTAGACAGGACAGATATGTGCCACCACATGCTCGAGTTACAGGTGTACAGAGTGACCCGCATGCATTGCGGAGATCCCAGAGGGTCAGATATCCTGTTGACAGGTTGACATACAGAGATTTTGCTATGCACTATGCATACATGACATCTATGGTGAAGCATGTGGAACCTACATGCTATACAGAGGCTGTTGGAGAGCATGTATGGGAAAAAGCAATGGATGTGGAAATGGACGCATTGGTCCATAATGATACATGGGACTTGGTTGCACTACCAAAGGATAAGAATGTTATTGGATGTAAATGGGTTTACAAAGTGAAGTGCAAATCTGATGGTTCTATTGAAAGACATAAGGCAAGATTGGTAGCAAAGGGTTATGCACAGACCCATGGATTGGATTATGATGAGACGTTTAGCCCAGTGGCTAAGATGGGCACAGTGAGAGCAGTCATTGCTATGGCTGCAGCTAATGGCTGGGAAATGCATCAGATGGATGTTAAGAATGCATTTCTGAATGGAGATTTACAAGAGGAAGTATACATGGCACAGCCAGAAGGGTATGTACACCCTAGATATCCCACTCACGTATGCAGGTTGAAAAAGGCATTGTATGGTCTAAAGCAAGCACCTCGTGCTTGGAGTGATAAGATGAGCAGATATCTTATCTCACTTGGTTTTCAGACTTCTACAGCAGATTCTTCACTGTATGTGAAGAAGACACAGCATGGGATTGTTTTACTAGTCATCTATGTGGATGACTTGATTATCACAGGTGATCATAGTGCAGATGTGATGCATGTCAAGAAAGCTTTGAGTGGGCAATTTGACATGAAAGATCTTGGTGAATTGAGATACTTCCTTGGCATTGAAGTGGTGAAAGATCATGGAGGTACTTGGTTAGTACAGCGCCAATATGCCTTGGATATGTTGGCAAAGTATGGCATGACAGGGTGTAAGCCTATGAGTACACCATTGGAGCAAAATGTGAAATTGCGGGCTGATTATGGCGAGGAATTGGATGATCCTTCTATGTACAGGAAGATGGTTGGTAGTCTCATATACATGACTATCACACGCCCAGATTTGAGTTATGCAGTGGGGCTAGTGAGCCAGTTTATGCAGAGCCCCAGGAAACCACATTTGGATGCAGTGAGACGCATCATGAGATATGTGAAAACCACAGCACATTATGGTTTATTCTATGAGAGTGGTAAAAGCTTGGACATACATGGCTACACAGATGCTGATTGGGCAGGTAGCGCATATGACAGGAGGTCTACTAGTGGATATGCTTTTACACTTGGCAGTGCTGTGGTGAGTTGGAGTAGCAAAAAGCAACCTACAGTTGCCTTATCCAGTACAGAGGCTGAGTACAGAGGTGCAGCCATTGCTACTTGTGAGACTATATGGTTAAAGAGTCTCTTGGCAGATTTATGTGAGCCTCTTGATGGCAAAGTTGTCATACATTGTGACAACATGAGTAGTATGCAGTTGGCAAAGAATCCAGTATTTCATGCGAGGACCAAACACATAGAGGTCCATTATCACTTTGTCAGAGAAAAGGTGCTGGATGGTACAGTTGATCTTCACTATGTGAAGACTGATGAGCAGGTGGCTGATATCTTCACGAAGCCACTTAGCAGGGAGAAGTTTGAGTACTTCCGGACTATGTTGGGAGTACATGGGATGAGCTTGAGGGGGAGTGTTGAGAGTGTTGATATCCCAAGCTCATCTACATCTTCATCGGCAGTACATCATGAGCTTGAGAGGGGCTGTTGAGATTCAAGCTCGATGTCAGTGTGAGCCAGCTATGCTATGTGCTGGCAGATTAGGTAGGAACATGTGTGAGACATAAATGACCGCGTGTCCAGCTGGTCATTGTGTGTGTGGACATTACATTAGGTTTACTTTGTAGTGTGGACATAACACTATGTTGTGTTCTCCTTTGTGTGTGTGAGAGAGATGGTGACTATGGCTTCTCTCCTTCTTTATGGTTGATGATTATGGATTAGGGTTTGCTTCTCTTGTGTGTGTTACATCCTGCTCCTGTTTTTTATCAAAGGTCGCGAGCAACTATAGTAAGCCTTGGACACATAGAGAGAGAGAGTGTCAAGGACTATGAGTTTAGGGACTTGAGGCACTGGTTGCAGGATATCAAGTAAGAGAGAAACTTGGTATAGGGTCCAGGTGTGCTAAGATAACTTGAGGGGAGGTGTGCTAGACACTACTGCAGACTATCAAGTAAGAGGGAAACTTGGTATAGGGTCTAGGTGTACTAGGAGTATTCACTTGAGGGGAGGTGTTGAAAATACAAGTGAATAGGGTGTGTGCGGGAACAAGCCCTTGGTTAGAGGCTGTAAAAGAGAATGTGTAAATGTGAAAGAACCTGTGAAAAGGTGAGAAAAATCTACTGGGAGAGAATAAAGGGTAGCATGAGAAGATTTAGGAAGTGTGGAGATATTCTGGGAAAAGTGAAGAGGTGGAGAGAATCAAGCAAAAGAGGTGGAGATATTCTGGGAGAGGTGGAGTGAATCAAGGAGAAATCAGTGGGATTAGATACTTGGATGTAAACTCTATAAATTGAGGCATTGGCCTAATGAGAATTTGTCGGTTTTTGATTATCCATGCCTACATTAAGCTATTTGCTAATTACTCATTAATTATGTCTTAATTATCTACTAATCATTTTATTAATGATGTTGATTCTAGTATTTGATCCACCATAGCTTATCACATTGCTCTAATTTCAACAGGGTCTTGCCCACGAATATCCGGACAAGAGACTAATCCCTTGGTTCTTCCAAAACCGAACCCGGAAAAACTTCCCTCGCCCACATGATTCCTCTAAGATATTTTTATTATAACGTAGTCAAGAGTCTTAACTAACCAAATTGATCTAACCAAACATGTAAGACATATGGTCAGATCAAGGAAGAAACTTGCACTTGGATCATAGAGACCAACGCTTTTTTCCTCATCGAGAGGCACAACCGCCGTTGATTCTTTTCCATAGAACAACACTATCCGGGATTTACTTCATCTATCATACCATAACAGAATTGAGTCTCATTTTAGGGATCCATCAGTCCAGCCTAACCCCATCGAGTCCCATGGGTTAGCCAACTGCCCAACCACTGTATTGATAGAATCCATTTAGGAATTTGGTTATGTTTTGTCCCGGGTACCAGGGAAAAGAGTTCCCAGGCTCCCTAGCCGGCGCTTCATGGAAACTTCAAGATAGTCACACCACTTACACACCCAATATGATTCAGTCTCTTTTATAGATTCAACTGTCTTTAAAACAATCTGTTAATGAAACCATAGTATCACTAATCATAATCCTCCAAAATATCCGGTTGAATTCTAATTTCTAATCATTCTTTCATCGGTGTACCTATGGCATCATTGGCAACCAGAATGCTCACCACCTGTCCACTCAGGGGCCTTTTCAACCAATAGATCCATATAAAAGAGCCATGGACTCATCCGTTGAGGACTAGCAAGGTCAATCAACCAGATCCATGCCCGAGTTCAGAAAACAACTCTAACACCTTGTTCCATTTTCTTCCTTGACGCACGCGTGGGTATCTTTGGCGACCCAGAGCCCGAGCTAGGCTGCTTCCTTGGTCCCTCATCCACTGTAAGCTCACCATACCCTTGGCTAATGCCTATAAATCTCACTCAAATTCAAGATTATTCATAGCCAGCGTTACATTTGAGAATGTGCATAAGAATGAATGCTATACGCCATTATGTCTTGGGCACATTGCATCAGTGTAAATATGGGAGCAGACACTGCCCTTGTCCAGAATAAGGCAAGAGGTAAGACCTCTCGCATAAATTTGGGTTTGCATTGCATAATGACAAAAGATGAACATCAAAAGCCCAAAGAAATTGTCAGCAAAACATTGAAACATGTTTCTCACATGGAGCAAAAAGACTTGATGGACCAGCTCATGGCCCCAGCCATGAAAGAAGAAGAATATCTCTTTCCAAGAAGAGGATCCACACCAAGAAGATCTAAAGGAAGCATTGAAGGAAGACATGGACACAAGAAGAGAAGCTACCACAAGAAGACTGAAAGAAGAGACGGACGCGTGGAGAGAAGCTGCCACGACAAGAAGATTGAAGACAAGAGAAGATGTGAGGCTCCAGAGAGTGAGGAGCCATGTAAAAATCTCTGAGAGAGAGAGAGAGAGAGAGAGAGAGACCCCACAACCCAATGTAACCTGCCCCAACAAAGTAAAACCACCTCTGAGCCACCGATGATGTAGGCCACGTGGTAGATAGATGTATGTGTGAGCACTTTAGTCAAGGTCGCGGGCACTTATAGTAGCCTTGGACATAGAGAGAGAGTGTCAAGGACTGTGGAGTTTAGGGACTTGAGGCACTGGTCGCGGGCTATTAAGTAAGAGAAAAACTTGGTACAGGGTCCAGGTGTGCTAAATTAACTTGAGGGGAGGAGTAGACACTGGTCGCGGACTATCAAGTAAGGGGAGGCAAACTTGGTATAGGGTCTAGGTGTACTAGGAGTATTCACTTGAGGGGAGGTGTTGAAAATACAAGTGAATAGGGTGTGTGCGGGAACAAGCCCTTGGTTAGAGGCTGTAAAAGAGAATGTGTAAATGTGAAAGAACCTATGAAAAGGTGAGAAGAATCTACTGGGAGAGAATAAAGGGTAGCATGAGAAGATTTAGGAAGTGTGGAGATATTCTGGGAAGTGTGGAGATATTCTGGGATTGCCCTAATGAGAATTTGCTGGTTTTTGAGTATCCATGCCTACATTAATCTATTTGTTAATTACCCACTAATTATATCTTAATTATTTGCTAATCACTTTATTGAATGATGTTGATTCTAGTGTTTGATCCACCATAGCTCATCACATTGCTGTAATTTCAACACACTCTACATTGATAATTAAAAGAATAAATTATTTTCGTATGTTTTCATATTTGTCTCTTTTATATGGTGTGTTTTATTATGGTTTCAAATTGTTTATTTCAAAGATATTTCTTTGAAATAAAGTAGAGGTGTGGGAAAAATCTTTGCTGATCATTTCTACATGTGCATGTAGAGAATAGTCCTAGGACCATTCTAGAATTAACTAGATATTGACACAAGAGGGTGGAGAACGGTCCTAGGGCCATTCTACCATCCACAATGTGATTTGGAATGGCCCTAGGGCCATTCTAAAGCACATCATGGATTATTGAACGGCCCTAGGGCCATTCTTTCAAGCACATTGTATAGGTAGAATGGCCTCAAGGCCATTCTACCATTCACAATGTTGATGTTTTATGCATAAACATGTAGATATTGGCCCTAAGACCATTCTAAAATTCACCAACAGTTAGAGTAGAGAATGTCCTTAGGGATATTTTTGGAAGCACAATGTGCTTTAGAATGGCACTACGGCCACTCTACCATGCACAATGTGCTTGAAAGAATGGACCCAAGACAACTCTAATATACACAATGTGCTTGAAAGAATGGACCAAAGGACATTCTCTACTCTCTTGTGTCAACTGTTGGTGGATTTTAGAATGGACCTAGGGCCATTCTATAACACATTGTTCTTGTAAGAATTTCCCTAGGGCCATTCTACCATGCACATTCTTGATGTTTTTTACATGATCATGTAGAGAATGGCCCTGGGATCATTCAGCTTAATGTTTTATGTGGTGTTTAGATTTTTGTGATAATTAAGTGTGTCACTGGTGTTTTAATGTTGCAAATGATATGAACATTATAAAGATTCAAATTAAATGGGAACATCTGACATTCATAATGAAAGATTGGTGCTAAGAAGCTTCAATGATATTCCTACAAATGAAAATGCTACTGAAGTTATGGAGGAGTCAGTTACAAGCAATAACAAGAGTTGTACAATACAAGACATGTCTAAAAAATCAATGTTGACAGTGGTGTTGGATTTGACTAGATTTCTATTGAAGCGTTGTATTCAACCATCAATGTTGCATCAATCCAATATGTATGGTCCAAATAGATATTTTATACTCTGATCTGGATGTATAATTTTTTTGCATACCCTTTTTGAAAGATGTAATGTTGGGATTTGGTCAACGACAATGGAGGATAATGTTATTCAAATGGTGAGAGATTTACAAAACAAATTAGGGAAAATATTTCCTTTTTTGCCATTTGGGATCTAAAAAGATGCAGGGCAAGCGCGCGCGCGCGCACACACACACACACACACACACACACACACACACACACACACAAATCCTAAAAGAGAACATACAAGGTGAGAGGCTGAAAATCTGTTCTTCTTCGTCTTAAACAAAAGAGGTCTAAAAGGAGATAAAGTGACTAACACACATACTAGAGTATATACAAGTGGTCCATAATGTGAACACGCTAATGTGGAGTGGGTAGGTGTGGACTAGTTGGTGTAGTTGTAGAATCTCTGGTGAAGATATGTCGGTGCCAATCCAAACCCGCTAGTGATGTAAATGTCAAATGGTCACGCAGGCACCTTTGTGAGTGTCAACTCATGTTGAGATTGACATCTCAACACTCCCCCTCAAGATCAACTCCAGCTCATGAACTCCAAGTATATCTCAAAGTTTGTGGAGCTTCTTATCTCCCAAGGCCTTCGTGAAGATGTCAACGACCTGATCCTATGTGCTGACGTAGGCCAAGTCAATGTCGCCTACTGCTATTGCCAAGAATCTCTCCCTAATGAAGTGGTAGTGTACCTCAATGTGTTTTTTCCACGCATGGAAAAGTGGGTTCCTAGCCAACTATATACTCCTAAGATTGTGACAGTATATGATAACCTTTCTCTCTGCATGCAACCCCAAATCAGCAAAGTAGCTTGCATAACCAAGCTACCTCACATGTTGCCACCACCGCCGCATAGCTCCTTTATACTCTGCCTCTGTACTTGACAAGGCAACTATGGGCTACTTCTTGTTGCTCCATGTCACAGCAGCACTCCCCAACGAAAACATAAATCCATTATTAGATCTCCTGTCTGAGATGCTACCTGCCCAATCTGCATAAATCCATTGGTAGACCTCGTGTCTGAGATGCTACCTGCCCAATCTGCATCTGTGTACCCATATAGCTCCAATGGTACACCTACTCCATAAAACTATGCATAATCAATAGTGGCCCTCAAATACCAAAGTGTGCATCACACACTATCAAGATGTAGTTTGCACAGAACCTATATAAAGTGGATCTCTAAGCCAACAGTGTAACTCAAATCTATCATGGTGATCGTGACATAGATCAAACTTCCCACAATCTTCTTGTACATAGTGGGGTCCTCCAACACATAACCTGCATCTGCATTGAGCTTGCCATTTCGATCTAATGGCACCAAGATTGGCTTATAACCAGCCACATCACATACTTGGACAACATGTCCAATACATACTGTCTCTATGACATCCAAATACCATCAACAAGTGTGTGAATGACCTCAATGCCCAAAAAGTATCGTAGATCTCCCAAATCCTTCATGTCAAACTTCCTTTTGAGAATACTTTTCACATGCTCAATCTCTTCCAAGTTTTCAGCCCCCCCCAACAATAAGATCATCTACATAGATGGTGATGATCACAATACCCTTATCACTCTTACGCACATACAAAGAGTGATTTGGATCTGCCATATGAAAACTAATAGTGACAAGATACTCAGTAATCTTGTCATGCCATGATCGTGGAGCTTGCTTCGGCCTATACAAGGCCTTACAAAGCTTACATACATAATCTAGGTGACCTATATCCTCAAAACCACGTGGCTGATCCATATGCACTTCTGAGAGAGAGAGAGAGAGAGAGAGAGAGAGAGAGAGAGAGAGAGAGAGAGAGAGAGAGAGAGAGAGAGAGAGAGTGGAAGCTCACGGGTGAGCAAGAGAGGAGGAGACGACTCGTGTTTGGTGGTAGCTCACACTACCTTATCTTTCTTTTCTTCCATTTATATATGATGGCTAAATACCCATATACAGTGGCCTTTACCCCCAGCAACCTCCCACTTAAAGGCCAATGTGGCTCTAAGCGAGAGTGGTACATGCGAGAATAGTGCTCACCCAATGCCCATCATCTCTTTGAGACATGTGAATCTCTCAGATGCTAGACCCTTTGTCAAAAGGTCTATAGGATTATCATCCGTATGCACCTTGACAAGCTCAAGGTGCTTGTCCTCAAGTACCTCTCTGATGAAATGATACTTGACCTCTATGTGCTTGGTCTTTGCATGAAAGACCGGATTTCATGCCAACTGTATAGCACTCATACTATCACTATGCAACACAGGAGTATCAACTGTAACTCCCAAATCTCCCACTAGCCGACTAAGCCAAATGGCTTCCTTGCATGCCTCTATGGCTATAATATACTCAGCCTCTGTGGTGGGTAGAAAGTGAAACACACTTCTGTGGATGTGACATCCATGACACTGCACCTCCAGCAAAGGTAAACACATAGCCAGAAGTAGACCTCCTCATGTTAGGGTGACCTGCATAATCTGCATCTGTGTAGCCCAATACACATAGCCCAATACACATGCATCTTGTCTACCAAAGCATATGCACATCTCTTGCGTACCTCGCAACAAGTAACGCATCATCAAACCCTATCTATCTGGTGGTCTAGAGATTCTGGTTGACCGTCTCAAAGGCATGTCAAGTTGTTGTCCATCATGCATATCAGCCATATCCTGCTCATCACGTCTGATGAACTATCATCTGCCCTTTGTTGTGAACCACTGGGAGTACCTGACTGTACCATTTTGGTGCATGAACCACTGGCCTTCTACCATCATGTGCCAGCAGATTAACATCTTGAAAGGTGACTCTGTGCATTTCCACATGTTTGATGGGTGTCTTATGCATCTTCTTCTCATTGAAGACCACATCATGGCTGCGTATGATCTTCTTGCCTTCTGGATCATCCCAGAGACGATATCCCATCTCTCCACTTTCACCATAACCCAGAAAGATGCATTTCTTAGATTTCGGATCTAGCTTCTTCCGAAGCTCTTTTGGTACATGTGCAAATGCCTCACACCCAAATATGCGCAAGTGATTGTAAGAGGGCTTCTTGCCACTCCATGCCTGTTCAAGAACGCCATGATCCAAATTCTTATTCAGTGATCTGTTAATCACATGCACTGCAGTCTTCAATGCCTCAGCCCAAAATCCACTTGACAAGCTAGCATGAGAGAGCATACACTGCATCCTCTCCTGAATAGTCCGGTTCATTCTCTCTGCAACTCCATTCTGAGCTGGAGTACGAGGAGTGGTAAGCTCCCTCTTTATGCCACGTGTGTCACAGAAATGTCGAAACTCATCTGAGACATATTCTCCCCCATTATCAGTCTGCAAGCATTTAAGCTTTCCATCTGACTGATTCTCAACCAAAGCTAACCATTTCTGAAACACATTGAATGCATCACTCTTACGAGCCATAGGATAAGCCCAAACTTTCCTGGTTGCATCGTTAATGAATGTGACAAAATATTCAGCCCCTCCTAATGATCGAGTAGGCATAGAACCACATACATCTGAATGAACCAAATCCAACTTGTCAAGCTCTTTCTTAGCTTGCTGCTTGTGGGCTAATTTAGACTACTTGCCATACACACAATGTTCACAAAATTCAAAATCAAAAAAGCTCAAACTCGGCACATAGCCTAAACGGCATAAGCTTTTCATTCCATTCTGGCTCATATGGCCCAACTGGCAATGGCACAAAGAAGTGCTTGGCTGCTCGGTTATAGCATCTTAGAAACAACTATGCATGTGACATAGTGGGAGCAGGGGACATTAAGTTCTCATTTACAAATGGTTTGTCATTTACTCTGAAGAATGTACGTCATGTACCCAAGCTGACTAAGAGTCTTATATCGGCTGGTCAGTTAGATGATAGTGGTTATCGTACTATCTTTGGATCTCAGAGTTGGAAGATTGAAAAGGGCTCTATGGTTTTGGCGAGAGGTGCCAAATGTGGGACGCTGTATCCCTTGCATGTATCAGGTGTTTCTGATAATGTTGTTGATGATGCAATGAACATAAGAGAAATATCGCCTTCATTTCCGCATCAAAATTCAGCTTCTGTGCTTGAAGCTGACTGAAGATGATATTGAATTTGTTCAGGTGAGATGCAATGGATCCACCCTCTTTCATCTGTAGCTCAAATAACCGTTTCATGAGATATACTTTGTTGGAGGCAGTCTCTTTCTCATATGTGGCACATAGCTTCATCCACAACTCATGCGTAGTCTTCTCATTTACCACTATAAAGTACATTGACTCAGCAAGATGAAGTCTGACAGTAGACTTTGCTAAGGCATCTAGAGAGATGGAAAACTCTCTCACTTGTAGCATGAGTAGTATGATCCGTGTGTAGCTCAATCCAATGGGATTTGCATCCCTTTCGGAGCTAGGGATTCAACCCGTACCGGTGCACAAAAGCTTATCCACAAATGGAGAGAAAGCTATGAACACCACTACCTTGACATAGACTTAACACACACACAAGCTCAATCTTGCCATAACTCATTCACTCATCATCCCACTCATTCATGCATCCAATACAAGAAGAAAGCTAAGCTAATGCATACACAAGCTCAAAGCATACTTCATTCTCAAGCACTTACTTCCCTAGCATGCACACTAAAGAATAGAAATGAGAAGAGAGAAAAACCTCATATCATTGCATGGAATTAGAAGAGCTTTTCTCATAAAATAATGTAGATGGGGAGAGAGAAGAGCTTGCACCTCTATGAAGAAGAGGGAGAGCTAGTCTCAAGAGAGCTCAAACATGAGTGTAGCCCAATGTGTCCATAAGCTCTCAAATGAGCCACTTTTTATACTAAAACTCCTAAAACTCCCAAAACTTTCCATGTGGGATTATTCTCAAGCCCACTTCTACACTCATCTACAACTTGGAACTCTTTACAAGAGCCCTAAATAAGCTCGTCACGCAACACTCCCCCTTCGTATTTTGCGCACGTCCTCGAGCGCGGTAGAAGCAAAAGCTGCAAAAAACAATGGATACAAGTAAAGCCTTTTATTGAAAAAAAAAACCAACAATGACAATCTCACACGTGAGCATACAAGTGAAAGGCTAATTAGAGTTTTAAAGAGTGCTAAAAGAGGTGAGTAAAGACTAGTCAAAGTGAGACTAAGTGGTAGATAGTGCTATGTAAAGGTAAGTGTGCTTGTACACCGCAGGTTATGACCGCAGTCTCAATGTCCTACAAGTGTTTAAGTTATTCCTAAGTGGCAACCCGACTCCTAAATATGAGCAATGGTGATTGGATCTTTTTTTCTTTTTCTTTTTTCTATTTTTTCTATTTTTTTTTTGGTGTGTGTGTGTAAAAGTTGAAGGTTCCATCCCAATGAGACCCAAGCAATGGCCAAGAGACCTCTGCTAGGAGAATCTAAAGACCGCTAAGTATCTCAAGGGCAATAGACCCTTTTCTTTCTTTTTGACATAAGGAGTACCCCATGAAGATGAGGGCATCGGTCTCGAGGGCCCATAATGTACCCCAGAGTCCTACCAGCATCCATCAAGCCGATAGAGTCCTTGAAGGTCTTTCTTAACCTTTTAGACGTCAGTGTTCACCCCATGGAAACCAAGGCATCGGCCCCAAGGTGCTAAGACAACCCCAGGTCCTACCAAGCATTCCACATGGCTGTAAACACGTCATGTCTCGATTCACTTGTATATATTTTTTAGGGCATGATTTTCGTAAATTTTTTATTAATCCTAGCACCTAGCCCATACCTAAGAGGTAGCTACCACTAGGGATAACTAATATACTTCGAGAGCATAAGAACTTGGCATACTCCGTTGGTATATATCCTACACCGTCTTCAAATAGAAATACCTTCTACTAAGTCCTCTAAGAATCTAGAAATCACTCACCACATTTTAACAACTAATTTAAAACTTAAACTAGCCAACTGTGTGTGAACATGCAAACAATATATCCAAAAGTCAAAAGCACATAAAGAACAAAAGATTATGATTTGAATACCCCTGTTGTAGTGCTCGTTGATGTTGTGCGTTTGCATTGATGCATTGCTGATGTTGTGCAGATTGCTTCTCTTTGCTCTTTGTAGGCATTGCATGTCTCCCCCCTTCTTAATTTGTGTGCACGGTAGGTGGAGTATTGGGGCGTGTTTGTATGCTCTTGTTTAGCTCAGATCTCAGCAAAATGTTTATTAACAAACAAGAAAAGAAAAGAAAAGAATAAAATTTGTTATTGGTGCCAATCACCGAATATAGCCGAGGGGAAAAACCCAGTGGGAGAAAAGTGCCATGGCTTGTTGATCTTATTGTGGAGTTGATAAGCTTACCCTTGTACTGGTGGTGGATCTGTGTCCACTTCTATTGGAAAGATGGTATCAATCACTTCAAGATGCAGGGACAACCCTGTACAAAAACCGGCCTCTGGAGGAAAAGGTGGTAGAGGAAGGAGTGCTTCCTCGCTAAAATATGGCATTGGTTCTATGGGAAGGTTAAGCAGACAATTTTGATTTTGGAACTGCTCAATATAGGTACTCATAGTGATCCAAAATTGACATGTTGAGGCTTGGGGAAGGAGGGCTTGCAAGATAGGTGGTTGCAAGTCATTTATGCATGTATCCCTCCATTGTTGTGCTTGAACCTCCTCAGGTAATCTACGTTGATTTGGTCCTCGGTCTGGTACTCTCACATTAAGAAGGTTATGGCGTTGGGGTGTAATTCCCACAATTTGTTTCATTAAGCCCGTGCCATATCGTCGAAAGTAAGAGCGGCATAGCCAACAAATGTGTGAAGCTTCTCCTAATTCGAGTCGTGCACACTCTTGACAATGTGGAAATGGGTGATGCTGTTGATAGAATAAAGTGACAAAGTGATGCCCACAGCAATTTTCACCTAAGGGAGCATAAAAGTACCTAGAATGAATTTGAAAAGGAGGAGCACTATAACCCCTGCGATGTTCAGGTTGAGTACTATCAGGGTCAATGCATGGTGGACATGTATCTCGCCAAGTATCCATCAGGAGGTATCTGGTCGTAGAACAATGAAATTTAGAAACTTCAAACTTTATACACTCATATCCATCATTACAATCCCAATCAAAAACATTGTAGATAAGATCATCTCAAAAAGAACACAATCCTCTAAAGAACACAATCCTCTAAGGCATAAGGAACCACATTAGTAAATGTGGGACTATTCAAACACTGATCTACCAAAGAGCTTCAATTGTAGTGTTAATGCCTTACCTTTGGTTTTGGGTATGTCCTTCTTAAGAGGTGGGAAGGTTAGCAATTGTCGAGGAATTTGAGCAAGATAAGAGGATTTAGGCATTGAAGTGCTAGAATCTATGCTCAAAGGAGACTCATATAAAGTTGGATTTGTCTTAGGTACACAAGTTGATGGTGGAATTGTGTAACAAGGAGAAATTGGGACAACTGGTGATTCAATACATGTTTTGGGAAGGTCAACACAAGGAGATTTGTAGGTGCTATCACAACCACCTATCCTATCTTGAAGAGGTTGTGTTGATTTCCTTTGCACCCACCACTGATATGGAAAACCAAGGGTGGCTTTTGGAATCTTATTGATACACTCTTTTACCTCTAGCGAACCATGGCATTTGGGAAGCCAAAGTGTTGTTGCACCCTCATAATAGCCTTGTGCTTTAAGAACACGCTTTGGGACCCAATGAGTAACAATCTGAGGTTTAGGCTTGGAAAAGATGTACTTTTTAGGAGGCTTAGCAACTAGGCTAGATGGTACAAGTGTGTACGCATCTTTGGGTAGCCAAATTGATAATTCCTTCTTGCCTGGCCTTCTTTGAGCAGTGCCAGCCATGGCCTTCACTTGAGGACTCATCGATTATCCACATCGTTTGCGTTGGAGCTTCAAGAGCAGATTTTGAAAGTGGGTTGTGTAAGGTAGAAACACCACCCTTTTGACATGATAAAGCTCGTGGAGTAGCAGATCCCAAGATGCAATCAGAATCAATTTGCAATTTGTATTGTCTATTCTTCCAATCTAATGAACAATTGGTAGCACTTAACCATGATCGACCGAGAACAGCCTCTACCACTGCCTTGGACTTACTTGCCACATAAAAGGGAACTGACATCTGGTGATCCTGAATGGACATCATAATGACACATTTTTCCTCTATAGGGTTATCTTCACCTGAGAAGCTTTGTAAGTCAATAGGAATGTGCACAAGTGTTGGTTGTCCCAAGGCTATCCATGTGTCAAACGAGAGAACATTATAATCTGTACCAGAGTTAATTAAGGCAGAGACAAAGTAGGTAGTCTCATGAAGATGAAGACACACTTGAATATTGAAAGGATTGACATATTGTTCATCAGTAGCCAATTGTAAGGCCAACATAGAAGCCTTGCGACGCTCCTTGGCTTTTGCAACTCTAGCTTTAGCCTCTTCTTGAGCCTGACGTTTAAGTAGGTCATGTGCTTCTTTCCGTGTGTGTGCAGCATGCATTTGTTGAAGCATGGCTTCAGTTAATGGTTCATTGTATTTCTTGAGACGACTTCCATTAATGAAGTTAGGCATTTGCTCACCTTCGAGTGTCTCTAAACGCACTGCACCACTCGGAGTAAGCTCATTAATCACAAACGGTCCTAGGCCACGTTTCTTGAGCTTTCTCTTATGCTTCTTAAGTGTGTACAAGAGCACAAGGTCCCCTTTTTTGAATCGGCCAGTTGTTACATTTCTATCATACCATTGCTTTTGTCTCCTCTTCTCGGCATACATCCCCATTACCACCAATAAGCGAGTCTCATCAAGCTTTTCCAATTCATCAATGCGTTGTGAAAGCTCATGACCAGTCCAGTCCAATTGTTTAGCAACTCGTAGAGTAGGTACAAGAAATTCAATGGGAAGAATTGCATCTAGCCCGAAAGTAAGCTCAAATGGGGTTGTGCCCACACATGTTTTATAGGCTGTCCTATATGCCCAAAGAACTGAGTGCAACTTTTGCTCCCAATCAGTCCTATGTCCCTCAACAATCTTTGTGAGTGCTGTGCAGAGAATCTTGTTAGTACTCTTAGCTTGTCCATTGGTCTGGGGATGATAGGGTGCAGAACGCTTGTGAATTACCATAAATTCTTGAAGCAAAAACTCTATGACCTCATTCACAAAGTGCACACCTTGATCACTAATGATTTCAATAGGTAAGCCATAGCATGTAAACACGTACTCATACAAGAACTTGGCGGTGGTTCTGGCATCATTTTTAACTGTAGCCTTTGCCTCTACACATTTGGTCAAATAGTCAGTTTTGCGACTATAATATATTCGGCATGCGTGTGATGAGCTGGAGGTTTAATGGGACCGACAAAATCAATACCCCATTTTGCAAAAGCACGTGTGCTTAACATAGGCCGCAATGGCATATTGTCCTTTGTAATGGGAGGTTTGGTCCTTTGACAATCGTCACAACATTTTACATATTCTTCGGCATCCATATGTAAGGTTGGCCATGTTGAAAGAACGGTAGAGGGGGAGGAGACACACACACAGGAGCAAACCCTAATGTATATTGCAAACCCTAACCATAGAGGGAAGCCATGTCCACTCTCACACAAAGCATAATGCACTAATCCATAATCCATACAACACACAATGAGTTGTGTCCACACTCTACTAACCCTAGCTAATGTCCACACACTATGACCAGCTGGACACGCGGTCATTTATGTCTCACACATGTTCCTACCTAATCTGCCAGCACATAGCATAGCTGGCTCACACTGACATCGAGCTTGAATCTCAACAGCCCCTCTCAAGCTCATGATGTACTGCCGATGAAGATGTAGATGAGCTTGGGATATCAAGACTCTCAACACTCCCCCTCAAGCTCATCCCATGTACTCCCACCAACATAGTCCGGAAGTACTCAAACTTCTCCCTGCTAAGTGGCTTTGTGAAGATATCAGCCACCTGCTCATCAGTCTTCACATACTGAAGATCAACTGTACCATCCAGCACCTTTTCTCTAACAAAGTGATAATGGACCTCTATGTGTTTGGTCCTCGCATGAAACACTGGATTCTTTGCCAACTGTATACTGCTCATGTTGTCACAATGAATGACAACTTTGCCATCAAGAGGCTCACATAAATCTACCAAAAGACTCTTTAACCAAACTGCCTCACAAGTAGCAATGGCTGCACCCCTATACTTAGCCTCTGTACTGGAATAAGCAATTGTAGGTTGCTTCTTGCTACTCCAACTCACCACAGCACTTCCAAGTGTAAAAGCATATCCACTAGTAGACCTCCTGTCATATGCGCTACCTGCCCAATCAGCATCTGTGTAGCCATGTATGTCCAAGCTTTTACCAGTCTCATAAAATAAACCATAATGTGCTGTGGTCTTCACATATCTCATGATGCGTCTCACTGCATCCAAATGTGGTTTCCTGGGGCTCTGCATAAACTGGCTGACTAGCCCCACAGC
Source organism: Cibotium barometz (assembly GCF_041138505.1). Taxonomy (NCBI): domain Eukaryota; kingdom Viridiplantae; phylum Streptophyta; class Polypodiopsida; order Cyatheales; family Cibotiaceae; genus Cibotium; species Cibotium barometz. The sequence goes on from NC_141070.1 coordinate 55,918,688, forward strand.
ATAACTCAAATCCGGGCGTGTGATAGTCATGTATATGAGACTACCAACCATCTTCTTGTACATAGAAGGATCATCCAATTTCTCGCCATAATCAGCCCGCAACTTCACATTTTGCTCCAAAGGTGTACTCATAGGCTTACACCCTGTCATGCCATACTTTGCCAACATATCCAATGCATATTGGCACTGTACTAACCATGTACCTGCATGATCTTTCACCACTTCAATTCCAAGGAAGTATCTCAACTCACCAAGATCTTTCATGTCAAATTGCCCACTCAAAGCTTTCTTGACATGCATCACAACTGCACCATGATCACCTGTGATAATCAAGTCATCCACATAGATGACTAGTAAAACAATCCCATGCTGTGTCTTCTTCACATAGAGTGAAGAATCTGCTGTAGAAATTTGAAAACCAAGTGAGATAAGATATCTGCTCATCTTATCACTCCAAGCACGAGGTGCCTGCTTTAGACCATACAATGCCTGTTTCAATCTGCATACGTGAGTGGGATATCTAGGGTGTGCCATGTACACTTCCTCTTGTAGATCTCCATTTAAAAATGCATTCTTGACATCCATCTGATGCATTTTCCAGCCATTAGCTGCAGCCATAGCAATGATTGCTCTCACTGTGCCCATCTTAGCCACTGGACTAAACGTCTCATCATAATCCAATCCTTGGGTCTGTGCATAACCCTTTGCTACCAATCTTGCTTTATGTCTCTCAATAGAATCACTTTGTAAACCCATTTACATCCAATAACATTCTTATCCTTTGGTAATGCAACCAAATCCCATGTGTCATTATGGACGAATGCGTCCATCTCCACATCCATTGCTTTCTCCCATACATGCTCTCCAATAGCCTCTGTATAGCATGTAGGTTCCACATGCTTCACCATAGATGTCATATATGCATAGTGCATAGCAAAATCTCTATATGTCAACCTGTCAACAGGATATCTGACTCTCTGGGATCTCCGCAATGCGGGTCACTCTAAACACCTGTAACTCTAGCATGTGGTGGTACATATCTGTCCTGCCTAGCACCAGGTGTGCGTAAAACAGGTATGCCAAGCTCCTCATCCAAACTCTCAGAACTAGATGACTCATAACCTGTGATTCCAATTCCTTCGACCTTCTTCTTTCCTTTATCCATAGCACTACTCCCAGTGCTCACACTCTCATGCCTCAAATGTCCTGACCATGGACGTACACTGCTACTCTCAGCTTCTGCTGCTGGCCCAGACATAGTAGTAGAACTAGAACTTGCTTGTGGTGGCAAGTTCACAGGCACATCAGCCTCAAGTGACTCAATGACTCCCTCATCTTTTGCTTTGTACCAACTAGCAAGCTCATCAAACACCACATCATGTGAGATGACAACTTGCCTAGTTTGAGGATTATAACATTTGTATGCCTTTCGATCCTATGCATATCCAACAAATACACATTTCTCTGCCTTAGGATCCAACTTCCTTCTTCTTTCATCAGGCACATGTACATAAGCTATGCATCCAAAAACTTTAAGATGTCTAATGTCTGGCATGTAACCTGTAAGCCGCATCTCTGGCATGCTTCCATGAATGGCTGCTGTAGGTGTTTTGTTCAATATATATACTGCAGTAGCACATGCTTCTGCCCAATAGTAATCTGGCATGCTCTTTTCATTGAGCATTGCCCTAGCCACTTCACATATAACTCTATTCTTTCTCTCAGCCACACCATTCTGCTGAGGTGTATACCTGCAAGTCAATTGTCTTCTTATTCCATGCTTCCTCAAGAAATGCTCAAAATCCTTTGAGGTGTATTCACCACCTCCATCTGTCCTCAGACATTTAATCCAACAGCCATATTGCTTTTCTCCAAAAGCTTTGAAATCCATGAACTTTTCCAACACTTCACTCTTCTCTCTCAGAAAGTATATCCATGTTATCCTGCTGAAATCATCTATGAATGTAACATAGTATAAACTGCCTTTGATAGATGGGTTTTGTGTAGGACCCCATACATCACTGTGTACTATCTCAAGTGTCCTGTTACTCATATTTCCTTCTCTAGGAAACCTCAACCTTGCCTGCTTTCCAAACTAACAGGCTTCACAAACATGCATATGTCCATCATATTTGAACCTAGGCAATCCATTGACAATGCCTCTTGTTTGCATGTTCTTTAATCTCTGTATATTGACATGTCCAATCCTCTTATGCCACATATCAATGTCCTGTACCACATTCCTACTCTTTGAGAACATGGCTGATTTTAGCTAAGGAATTCCAGCATCCAACTTAAACAATCTGCCTTCTTTCTTGCCTTTAGCAATCACTCTACATCCATGTTTAAAATCCTCAATGAAGCAACCATGCTCGTTGAAGCAAACCTGTAATCCCTGTTCCACCATTTGACCAACCTGAGGCCAAGCTTTTAGTGATCGGAGGCACATACAATACATCAGACATAGACTTTGTTTGACCATTGTGCATGACCAATGGTACACTTCCAACATGTGTAATGACATGCTGGGTATCATCACCAGTTTCCACATAGCCTTTTACATCCATAGGCTTCATATGCTCAAACCATTCACCATGACAGGTCATATGGTTTGATGCTCCTGAGTCCATATAGCATGTGTCATCATTCTTAGCATTTGTCGTCATAGAACCCACAACATGCTTCATGGGCAAACAAATGATTTGCAGTTCCATCATTACTGCTTGATGCATAGTTTCCACCATGTTGTGCATAATTTCCACCATAATGACCACCACGCTGTGCTCTACCCCCTCTCAAATCATTCTGTTTGCGGAAACAATCTCTCGCCATATGACCATATTTGCCACAATAATGGCATTCAACATCTTGCATAGAATTTTGTTGGCCTTGCCAACGTCCTCTTCCACGGGGGTTACCTCTACCTCTCTGAGGTGCATATCCACGACCACCTCGAGCACCATATGAAGGCTGAAAATTCTGTTGTGGAGGCCTATCCTGCCATCCACGACCATTACCACCACGTCCACGTGATGCGAATCTCCCCCTGCCTCTAAAGCCTCTCTGCGAGTAGAAAGCCTGATTTCTGCCATCATCATGGCTAGTAGATGCATCCAGAAATGAATCACTGAGCTTGATTTCCTCAACCAACAAGAGGGAAACCAACTCATTGAAGTCGGGTAAACCTGTACTCCTCACTGAGATAAATGATTTATATTCCTTGCCAAGACCACGCAAGGTAATATCCACCAAATCATCATTAGGCATGGGGGCATTTATTGTGGCCAATGCATCTGCAAACTTCTTGATTTCTTGCACATAATCATGTATGCTCCTTTTATTCCTTTTCACATTGTGTATCTGCTGTCACAACTGAGACTTGCGAGCACTCATATCTGTATCAAACATTTTGACCAAAGTATCCCATGCATCTTTGGGATTCTCAGCATCCTGTATGTGTATGAGCATAGCATCAGAAATACATATAGACAAATAATGCAGCACTTTGAATGCTCTCTCTGACCATTGCTTATGAGCAATAAGCTGCTGCTGTTGTCGAGGTAGCTCAGGCTCTGGCTCAGAACCTGTAATGAGATTCCAAAATCTTTTCCTTTCAAGAAACTCTTTATCCTATACTTCCATGCCTGGAAGTTCTTCCTATCCAACTTTTCACCAACAATCTGAACTGGATTATCCGACATGTTTGCTCAATGCATACACCTTCCGCACACTTCAAATCTGTAAATGAGCCTTCCTCAGCTCAACCACACTCCAATGAATGTTCCAGATACTCCAAGGTAGCCAACAAACTCCAAATTTGATGTAGAAAATCAACCTGTAATCATCCAAGATGAACTGACTCACGCAGTCCGAGATACCCTGACTTGACACGCCTTCCAAGGCTCCAAATCACAATGTAATGGTGCAATCAAGTATGGGCAACTTGCATTGACACCTAATCAACCTCAATGTTGAGTATCAACACCATCTGACATGTGTACATATCAATTTTTAAAAACCCCTTTCTCTGTTTTGGGAAAAACCAGGAAAACCAAAAAAACCACTAGAAAATTTGCTCTAATTCCTTCAATATTTGTCCAAATTGAGCAACCAGGCATTCATTAGCTTATAAATAGTGTCCATCAACTCCATGTAAGAGGAATTTGTCCAATTGTATAAGACCAAGGATTAATTGCTCAATTAAAATGACCCTGTTTCTTTGCAACCAGTGGACAACCTATTTTAATCAGCTCATTCCCAGCTCAATTAGGCATAATTGACCAAACAAATCACATAGCCCTCTTCTCCAAAGTGTATAGCATTCAATTGCTAAAGCAATTGTGGAAGGGACGAAGCAACCAATGAGAATTTGATCTCCTCGTAGGCAAAAAATCAAAAAACTGCTCTGTTTCCTCTGTTTTGGCTGCGCCGCCTGCAAATGAGGCCTTTGGGAGTGATTAGATTGCTGATTGATGAGCTAAAAAAGTCCCCAACACACTTGGGTATGTGTGCAATCCACCAATGGTTGAATTTTTACCAAAATCACACTCCAAATGCATCAATTTTTGACTCCTTTATCTCTATTTTGTGAGAGCTTAAAAACCAGAGTTTTTCACACTTTGAAATGCATTCAAGTTGCTCCAAAATTTGTTCAAGGCTTGCACATGGGTTGCCAATACATCCCTCTTTGTCAAATACATATGTCTTTTGCCAGCTTTACATGTATTTCCACCATACATCAATGTTCCCAAGCTTTAATGGAAAGCTTCAAAAAACAGAATTTCTCTTTGCTTTGATTTGCTCTATTTTGCCTATATCACCTGCAATCCGCTCAAGGATGTTTAGAAGACCTTACCCGGTAGGCCAAGCTCTCAGATATGATAGTATTTGGTGTGCTCCAAGCTTCATAGCTCCAATGGCAAGCTTCACAGCTTCTTCTCCCTCTTCTCTTCACTCACTCATAAACCCTAATAAACAGCACAAGGCTCTGATACCATGTTGAAAGAACGGTAGAGGGGGAGGAGACACACACACAGGAGCAAACCCTAATGTATATTGCAAACCCTAACCATAGAGGGAAGCCATGTCCACTCTCACACAAAGCATAATGCACTAATCCATAATCCACACAACACACAATGAGTTGTGTCCACACTCTACTAACCCTAGCTAATGTCCACACATTATGACCAGCTGGACACACGGTCATTTATGTCTCACACATGTTCCTACCTAATCTGCCAGCACATAGCATAGCTGGCTCACACTGACATCATCGAGCTTGAATCTCAATAGCCCCTCTCAAGCTCATGATGTACTGCCGATGAAGATGTAGATGAGCTTGGGATATCAAGACTCTCAACAGGCCACCAAAGCCCAGACCACCTAATCAACTTAGCTGTGGTATTGCCCGAAAAGTGTCCACCCCCAACACCTGCATGTGCATGAGTCAAGATTTTCAAGTAGTCAGCTTCACATACACACATGCGTAAGTTGCCATCCTTTCCCCTCTTGTAGAGTTGGCCCTCTATCAGCATATATTTTGCCGCTTCAACTTCGATAGCATGCTTTCGATATTTAGAAATTTTTTGATCAGTATGACCATGCTAAAGATAGTCCACAATATACTTACTCCAACTTGGTGTAGTTAAAATTTGGAATAATGTGACATTATGAATTGGCTGTTGAATTTGACATGAAGCACAGTTACGAACAAATTTTTTAGCATCCGCATGCATGGTAGGCCACCATTGCCCATCCTGAGATATACGTCGCACACAAGTAGTAGCTGATGCATGGGTTCCACCGATACCCGCATGTGCCCATTCCAAGATCTCCTCATATTGGTCAGGGTTAGGTATAAGCCGCAACACTCCATCATTACCCTGACGATATAATCTCCTTGAGATTAACTTGAATGGTCGCCATAGGTCCACATTAGGACCCGCTAGTTGTATCTGCCCACTTGTCAAAATTTCTAAGATGGATTCAGACCATTTAGGAGCTGTCTCTACAAGGAAAAGTGTTGAATCTAACATATCATCATCCACACCCACAGGAGCTTCGCCAGAGGTGATTCGAGACAAATGATCTGCCCTAAGATGAGTTGTTCCTTTTCGGACTGCCACTTCAAAATCAAACTCAAGAAGGATGACAAACCACCTCACAATCCTTCCAGTTGCACAAGGCGTATTCACCAAATATAGCAATGCTTGATGGTCCACAAAAAATATGAATTTGTTTGCCAAAAGGTAATGGCGAAACTTTTTCACTGCATATATCATGGACAAACCTTCTCTTTCTGTTGTGGTATAATTCTTCTCAGCATTGTTCAATTGTCGACTAGCATATGAGATTGGGAAATCCTTATTATGTTCTCCCGATTGAGCCAAAATACATCCAATTGCAAAGTTTGAAGCATCAATATGGACATGAAAGTTTTGGTTCCAATCTGGTGCCCGTAAGATGGGTGCAGTCACTAATGCTTGCTTCAACTTTTCAAAGGATTCCTCACACTCATCAGTCCAATTAAACTTTACAAGAAGAGCATATAATGGTCTGGCTAGGACAACGTACATGTAGATGAATCGACGATAATAGCCACAATGTCCCATGAATATTTGTACCCCTTTAGGGTTGATAGGCCGAGGTAATGAGATAATGACATCAATTTTATCCATATCTATTGAAATCCCATTGCGAGAAACAATATGGCCCAAAATTTTCCCTTGTCTTACCATGAATTTGCACTTGTCAGGATTCAAGCATATACGATAAACTTGACACTTTTGAAACACAAGTCTGAGGTGTTCTATATGATCATCACGCTCTTGTGAGTGAACACATAAATCATCCATGAAGATCTCAAGAAATTGCCTAAGGTACTCCTTGAATACATGACTCATTAACCGCTGAAAGGTTGCTGGTGCATTTGTTAGACCAAATGGCATAACATGATAGGCAAAGATGCCATCTTCAGTAGCAAAAGCTGTCTTGTGTTGATCCTTTGGATCAATTGACACTTGATTGTAACCGGAGAATCCATCCAAGAAACTATATGCCTTTTTCCCTGTAACTCGTTCCAAAACATGATCCGTGATTGGAAGTGGGTAATGATCACGTACAGTAGCTGCATTTACCTTCTTGAGGTTTACACATACTCGAAGTTTTCCATTTTTCTTGGGCACCACTACAATAGGGGAGACCCATTCAGTGTGTTCAATCTCATAGATAAATTCTGCCTCTAAGAGCTTGTCTATTTCTTCTTTTATCTTTCGTGCAAAATTCTCATTGTAAGTATAAAGACGTTGCTTGGAAGGCTTTGCAGGTCTCAATGTTCCCCCAAACTTCACACAGTACACTCTTCAAGATCGAAAGATTGTTCTTCAACAGCCCATGCGACAAAAGCCAAGCATGCCAGGGGTTTCATATGATGGTCCAGAAGATGCAAAAAAAATTGATATCGCTAAGCCAGGAGAAGAGCCTCGCTATGTGTGGATTGCCACAGACTTGTCCTTAGATGAGGAGAAGTTATTAATTCAAACAATAAAGGAGTATCGCGATGTTTTTGCTTGGAGTTATAAAGACCTCAAAGGAGTTGATCCAAGCATATGTCAGCATACAATTCCATTGCGAGAGGATGCTGTTCTTGTCCACTTGAGTCGTCACTCATTGAAGACCATGCGGTTTTGAGCTCTCCTTTGCAATATTGCATCAGATTTTTTTGTTCAACCGTTATCTTTGCACTTCCGACATTCTCTTTTGAATCGGTTTTAGACTTGCGTTCTGGTTTTTGTTTCTTCGTTTTTTTTGTGATTTTTGCTAACACTTTTTAGCTTTTCTCCTGGTTGGAATCCATCTAATTGTTTTACTTGGTCTTTGATACTATCTTGTGCTTGGACATAGTATAGATATCCATTCTTTCGTGAGAAGTGAGGTGGTGGTCGAGAGTGTTCATTCTTAAACTCCTCCTTTTCTTTTTGTAGTTTCTCACGTCGTTCCCTCTCATCTTGTTTATGGATTCTCTTATGGCTCTTACAGCATTTACGTTTAAGTCGGCTTCGAGGGATCTCTACTTGAACCTCCCTTCCTCTCAAGAGTAGGCGTGCCTTTCCTAACTCTTCCTCAGGGATTATCACATCATTATCAAAATCAGAGTCCCATCCATCTTCCTTATCAGCATCATTAGCAGATTTGAGTGTTAAATCCTCCACTGAGACTTCCTCTACATGCAGTGATGTTGTGGATGCATCCCCATAGTACAAAACATCTAGAAGGTCACGTGGTTGCACCATTCTTATAGGAATAATGTCATATCCATCTGAGTCACAAAATTGAATTGGCTTAGGTAAAGCACATGTCGATAATGTTGCAAGGACATGACTCCATTCTAGTGGATCAATTAAGTGCTCAGGGAAGGGTTGTGGAATGTATGCCTCATCTGATACACTTCGATTACCCTTAAGTCTTTCAGTGTTGAAATCCCTACATGAGGCTCCACACATCCACAGATCTTCTCGCCCATCTGACAATGTAACTCTTGAGCCCTCAGATGAAGCAGAATCAAACTCATCTATTGGAGACCTTGTTACATCACGATATGAGTGATTCTTTAGGTTGACCCTTGTGATGACAGAATCATGTTGGAGGTACAAATAATTGTATCCCCAATCTTGAATCATTTGAAATTGTCGCATGAATGGTCTACCTAATATCACTTCATAGTTTGGATGTTTTCCAAAATCCACTACTGCAAAGGTGTGCTCATATTCAATCCCACATGTGGTGACCAATATGTTCTCAAGCAATCAAGGGGATGTTCTAAGCTTCCATCTGCTAGCTGCAAGCGCATCCTGGTACTCCTAATAGTTGGTTTGCCCCACTTTTCCCAAATGGACCTTGTCACAATGCCCACTCCTACACCATTATCAAGTATTGCAGTTGAAGCTACTTTTCGCACTTCTAATGGGAGGGTAGCATTTCCCTGATCGTCCTCACAAAATTTTCCTACTTTGTTGATAGGAACTGGCATAACATGCTTTGTTTCAGGGTGTATAGTACAATGACAGTGACCCTTTTGTAGCAATACCTGCTCTGACAAACATGTGGCAATATCATTCCACAACGCAGGTCGAAGCTTTATCAAATCAAGCAAAGGTAAGGTACAAGCCACTGGTGCTGACAAAATAGCTTGCACGATACCCATATGCATCTCCTTTGTCAACCTTCTATGCATGGAGGGTATCCTCAAGTGTGCGCTTTTGCCGCACACGTCGTAGCTGGGGACTTGCCGGACACCGTATGCGAGCCACAAATGGCTGCAAGCATACAACCAGGGAAGGAAGCTCAAACAGAATGCCAAAGGGTGTGTCACTCACCGCTCAACCGCCGCCTTGAAGGATTCCCGCGTCGCAGCCGTGAAGGAGGAGCCGTCGTCGCCGCTCTACCGCCTCTCCGCCGCCGTGCCGCTACACAGTGCTCGATCGCTCTCTCACTCTCTCTCTCTCTCTCTCTCACACGCAGGAGAAGGAAACCAAAGAGATTAGGCAAGAGCACTCTTGTATTCACAACACATGAGAATGAGGATATTAGGGTTACATTTGACTCTTATAGGTGACTTGGCCGTTCACACTTGGGCGCCCATACATGGCCGGCCGACCCTAACCCTTATCCTACTGATATCCAAGGTGCGCCTCTCATCGGCGATCACCCAATCCCTTCATCCTTAACATATGGTGCCGACAAGCCCGGCCCATGACTCAGAATATTTAAATTAATGACGTAAAACATAGTGCGTCCGCCATGGGTTAACATGCCCCCCTTCCTGATGTAGATTCCGTCCTCGGAAGCTATGGTATGGTAAGCTCGAGAGGGTTGTTGTGGTAGACCGTCTGCAAAATAGGGAAGTAGAGTGAAAGTATGCTAGAATTCAAAAGATATAAAGTGTAGAAATTCAAGCATGCTAGACCACAATGGATGATGAGAACTTAGTTTAAGGGTTACATGAATGAGCTAGTGTAGTAAATTAACAGGAGTTTAAAATTATTGAAAGTAAATCAAGAGTTAGCAAGGTGTCAAAGGTTAATCAAGGTTTATAACTGGCCTAAGTCAAGGAAAAGAACCAAGCTTAATAAATAAACAGATGACCACACTGTGTTTACTCTAAGAACAAGTTTATACCACGAGCCTAGGGACACAAGAAACATTAGAGTTACAGGAGCCTTTTGCCTTTATTTCTTCACGCACGTGACAATTTTTATACACAATGGCGACCTTCCTAAGGCAAAACTAACATCGATCCTGGTACCATGTTTAACACAAGGCATTATCCAGGAATCTATTAGCTCACTTTAGGCAAGGCTACCCCCTACCAACCAAGGCATCGGTCTGGAGTAGAATACTCCTCGCCTACCAAGTATCAATAAGGCGATAGGCCAATATTAAAGCACATCATAGACTTGTATTGCCATTTATTGTAGGCTTGTTTTTTTTTTTTAATAAAGTTTCTTTTGATCTTCGCTCCTGAACTAAAATGTGTTCTTACATCCTTTCGACAAGGGGTAAAAGCTATGTCCTAGAGGTCAACACACACACAGCCAGGTGTTCAAACATTAAGATGGTTTGACCTTAGACCTAAGACAATCGTATTCCAAGGTTAACTAAAGACGTCATGCTGCCTAGGAATATTTCCAATAAAGTTAAGCTCATTAATGATTTACACTAGCATGCAAGCAACTTCAAAAACTAAGTAGTACATTGACAATTTCCATGTGGTCATGCCTTATAGTTTATGAAATTAATTGAACAATAAAAACGAAAGAGAGTGGGTATGGAAGAATTACACCAGTTATTGGAGATCTCCTTGATTTGACGAGACAGCTTGCAATTTGATGTAGATATATTTTGATGAACGTTGCGGCAGTCTCAGGACTTGAAAGCGAACCCACCTCAAACCTTTTAACCTGTACAATCAACCAACAAGCACTATACCTCGAGAGGCACATCAGTGTGGAAAATTTCAAGACTCGTTTAAGGAATCTAAACTAGAAAAAACTTGAAAACACTAACCTACCTACCAGTCACCACTCTACTACTGAGGATACGGTAAGAGGATGTTGTAGAGTCCTGGCTCTAGCCCTAAGGCTAAGCCTCTATCCGCATCATCCAAATAAATAAAATCAACCTCAGTAGTGCCATGAGTTTCATCCGTCCATTCATCATTGTCAGATATTTCCTTTTCATTTTCCCATCCACATAGACTCATCAAGAATGTAACCATGCGAGGATAGTCGTCTTGTGGAAAAGGAAAGCATTGGGCTATCGGGGATATGTCCTCTACGGAGTAGGGGTCAGTCATGGTCAATAGGCGAATTAGCCATTCTAATTCCTCAACATTTTCCTCATTGGCTAGTACATCTATATGATCCCATTCAGTTTCAATTACAGGATAGCACATGTGGAATATCTAAAAAAGGTACAGATGATACCTCTCACCAAAGGTAGGAGTGGATGAAGTGTATGATGATCGTGCATCTGCCATATCTGCAAACACAGATATAGCATCAGTAGGTTTGTGACAGGTCAATCTAGTTCTTGATTGTATACGGATATCTCTGCTCTTAACGTGCTCTTGCTCTTTTTACTATTTTTTTTATTTTGTTTTCTTTGTTTTGTTTATGTATGAAGCTATATATATACATCCCCTTGAATTTGGCAATTACATGGTCAGGGGAGAAGGTTAAGGAGGAAGCATTAGAATGTCGAGCGTGAGTACATGCTCCCCCTTTCCTTGGGTAGATCATATTATTTGCAATGATGTTGCAGCCTCTTGGAACCAATTTGTCCAGCGGGTCATAGGTTGTGATGTGGGCAGATAGCTTTTTATGACCCTTGTGGCCACATCCAATTGTAGAGATGGTAGTGTACGCTCCCATTGACGAATGGAAGAAATGGTTTCCGACGATACTATTACAAGGGGAGACGTAGACTCATCGGTTTTTTGTTGGGTGTTGACAAGAGTAGGTGTAGAGCATGTAGAAACTTCTATATGATTGTGTGCCTGGCATGAGGAGCTAGAAGCTTCATGTGGCTCCCCCCTTCCTGAGCTAGGTGGTAATGATCGATATCGTTTGGGAATCCAAACTAACTCTGGAAGTGGTGCGGAGCACTCTGTTACCTTTCCCTTACCACGGTCTTGAATTGTCATTGGGGTGGCAACAATTGGTTTGCAAGGTTTTATAGGTGATGTAGAGGGATTCACCTTATGTTTAGGGACCCAAATCTGGTCATTCCCCTCGTAGTACCCTTGGGCTACTAATAATTTTTTAGGGATCCATCGCGATGTTACATTGCCCTTTCTCGGGTGGGTAGCTACTTTCCTTTTACGAGGCTTCTTGGTGGCTGAACGAGATTGAGCAGGGGAAGTAGCTGTTAACGAAGCTTTGGGGACCCATTTGTATGTACTCCTTGGCATAGTAAGCGAAGCTTTAGGGACCACCTTGCCTGTTTCCACTCTTGGCGTTGAAGCGTTAGAGGGGTGGCCAACAATCGAAGATGGTTTTGCCACTGGACTTTGTGATTTTTCGTTATCTAATATTTGAGTGGATGACTTAGGTGCGGGATTTTGAGCGGTCAGACCTAGTGTTGGTTCTTGCGTTGTGACTTGTCTAGTTGCCCAATCGATATTGCACTTGGTGGCCATCATCCATTTGCGCCCTAAGATTACAGTCCCTTCCATGGTTCCAGCAGGCATAACCAAAAAGCTTTGAATTATGGTTCCCTTGTCATAAGCAACCGGAGTGTGCAGAATTCCTGAGACAGGGGTTTTCTTCTTGTTGATTCCTTGGACTTGGATAGAACTCTTGGTTAAAGGTGGTTTTCCCAGTTGACACCACACGCCATATGATAGCAAATTGTGTTGAGCTCCTGTATCCAATAATGCATTATACAGCACCTCCCCGTAAGGACTCTGTAACTCAATTGGGTATCTTAGAGGTGGGTCAGATTCCAGTGCATCCTCTTCTGCTTCCTCGAAAAATACTTGCGTAATTCCCAAGTTGGCTTCTCGTTGTCTCTTAGCACGCTGTTGACGTTCTTTGGCTTCAACTCTCGCTTGTATCTTTTTAAGCTCAGCTTGTTCTTTAGCTGCCTTCTTTTGATGGATTGCATGTAACTCCTCCTGGCTCAGGGGGTCATAGTATCTTTTGAATTTACTCCCATTAAGGAATCCAATGGTTTCAACTCCGTCGAGAGTCTCCACTCTGATGGTACCTTGCGGTGTAATTTCACATACTCTATACGGTCCCTTACCAGCATATTTGAGCTTCTTCTTTTCGTTTCGCACTCCATACATCAAGACTTTATCCCCAACCTTGATGTCCTTGTCCTTTAGATGGCGATCAAACCATTTTTTCCTTCTATCCTTCTCCACAAGGGCATTGTATACAGCCAATTGTCTTTCTTCATTTAGCCGCTCAAGGATATACAGACGTTCTGCTAAGGGATTACCATCCCAACCCTCTTGAGTAGCAACACGAAGACTTGGAATGACAAATTCCCACGGCATGACTGCTTCTTGGCCATATACCATTTTGAATGCTGTACAATTAATAGCCACTTTGTACGCAGTACGATAGGCCCATAAAGCTGTCGTAAGCTTTAGATCCCAATCCGTGCGATGAGCTTCAACTGTCTTTGTCAAAACAGAGATTAAAGTCTTGTTGGTACTCTCGGCTTGGCCATTCGCTTGCGGATAGTAAGGAGTAGATTTATGATGGGATATCATGAAATTTGTTGTGAGCTCCTTAATCACTTCATTTATAAAATGCGTACCATTGTCGCTCACAAGTTCAAAAGGACAACCAAAGCATGTGATTATATTTTCAAAGAGGAACTTGGCTGTTGTCCTCGCATCTGCCTTACGTGTCGCTTTCGCTTCAGCCCATTTGGTCATATAGTCAGTGGCCACAATAATATAGCGAGATTGTGTGTTTCGGGCCGCTGGACTAATTGGACCTACAAAGTCTAAACCCCACTTTTCAAATGGTTGGTTTACTTTGATTGGATGTAGGGGCATCTGATCTTTCCGTTGGGGTTTCTTGTATCGTTGGCATTCATCGCAACCCTTCACAAAGAGTGATGCATCTTGAAACATAGTGGGCCACCAATACCCTGATTGTAAGATCTTTCGCGCAGTTAAGTCTCCAGAGAAGTGACCACCGGCTACGCCCATATGTGCCTCTTGCAAAATGTATAGATACTCATCCTCTCGGGCACAACGCCTAAGAACGTCATCCTTTCCTCTTTTATAAAGAGTCCCGGCTATCAGGCAATAGGGTTCGCATTCTTTGATCAGCTTTCGAGCTAGATCTTTACGAAGCTCCTTGGGTGGAAAGCCATTAACCAAAAAGTTAACAATCTTCTCACTCCATTCAGGCATTGTCTCCACCATGAACAGGGAAGTGTCAGGTAAGTCATCATCAACCCCCGTAGGAGCCTCACCATTAGGTATGCGAGACAAATGATCAGCCATAACATGTTTCTTGCCAGGTCTCACAACAACCGTGAAATCAAACTCAAGGAGAATCAATAGCCATCGTGTGATTCTTCCTGTGGAGCATGGTTTGTTTACCAGATACAATAATGCTTGATGATCCACATAGAAAACAAACTTGGTGGCAAGGAGGTAATAACGAAATTTCCTTACTGCATATATCATTGCCAACCCTTCTCGCTCCGTAGTGGTGTAGTTCATCTCAGCATCGTTCAACTGGCGACTGGCAAAGCTAATGGGGTAGTCTAGCTTGTGTTCTCCAGGTTGAGTTAACACACACCCAATAGCAAAGTTTGATGCATCAATATGCACATGGAAGAGTAAATCCCAGTTAGGCATTCTCAAGATTGGAGCACTCGCCAAGGCCTTCTTTAATAGCTCATAGGCACGGTCACATTCTTCGGTCCAAATAAACTCGATGAGAAGCTTATACAATGGTCGAGCTATCTCGGCGAAGAAGAGAATAAACCTTCGATAATAACCAACGTGACCCATAAAGCGTTGGACTCCCTTGTAGTTGGTGGGTGGGGGTAATTCCAGAATGACCTTGATTTTACTCTCATCAGTGGAAATCCCATTTTTGGACACTATATGCCCTAAGATAACTCCGTGTTTAACCCAGAATTAGCATTTGAAAGGATTCAAGGAGATGCGATATAATCTACACCTTTCAAATATTTTTCGTAAACACATCAAGTGCTCGTCCCAAGAGGAATGAACACAAAGATCATCTAAGAAAGCTTCACAGAAGTCCCTTAGATATTCCTTAAAGGCCGTGTTTATCAATCGTTGGAATGTTGCAGGTGCATTGGTCAGGCCAAAAGCCATGACGCGAAAGGCAAACACTCCAAACTCCGTGATAAATGCTGTTTTAGCTTGGTCCTCGTCTGCAATTGTGATCTGATTGTAACTCGAGTACCCATCTAAAAAGCTATATGCCTCCTTGCCTGCCACTCTTTCAAGCACATGTTCAGAATATGGCAAGGGGTAATGATCCCTTCTGGTGGCTGCATTAACCTTTTTGAGATCAACGCACACTCTGAGTTTCCCATTCTTCTTTGGCACGATGACTATCGGAGAAACCCATTCTGAGTGCTCAATTGGGTATATGAATCCACATTTTACCAGCTTTTCAATTTCCTCTTGTACAATCTTTGCGTACTTAGGATTCATTGGGTAGGGACGTTGCTGGACTGGTTTAGCAGTGCTAATCATTGGAATCGTGTGTTGCACCACCGAGGGTGGAACACCCTTCATATCATGATATGTCCAAGCAAATATGTCCTTGAATTCTTTAAGAAGCTTCGTAAGTGCAGCTTCTTCCGCCTTGGTGAGGTCTTGAGCAATATAAACTGGTTTAGACTCCTCACCCGGATCTGCTAAGTCTATCTCCTTAACTACCGCAGGGCCATCGTAGACACCGCTACTCCCATTGGTAGGCGTTCGTTGGGATTTTGTGTAGACTACTTTACGTTCCCCTGTGGTGAATGATTTGAAATGCTCGGGTGCGGGGTGTAAGTCTACTGGTTCTTGTTGTGCCCGGTTTTTTTCTTTTAATTCCGCCTCCTTTTGTTGTTGAGCCAACTCTTGGTTTTGCCGCCTTCTTGCAGTACGACTTAGTTTTGGCTTCTCTTCGATTTCTAATTGGGCGACGTCATGAGGTTGCGGAATACACCACATGACACTTTGGAGGTATTGTCCCCAATTATCCGCTATCTTCCGATGAGCATCAATGGCCCCTACATAACTAAGCCATTCTGCAGTGGATCTCTCCTTATTTATTGCAGTTCGTACATTAGCTCGATAGCGTTGGCGCTTATGTCTCGTTTTCTTCTTACCAAGTTTTTGATTTTTGTTTCTATCCGATTCGGACTCACTTGGTCGATCTTCACTTTCGGATGAACTGCAGGAGGTCACTGTCCTAGGCTTTGAGCACATTGCTTCCACATTTGGGTGAATATTCGATTCATTTTTCCCATCAGGCTCAGGGTCAGTTTCTTCTTGAGATTCATACTCAGAGTTGCATTGGTCAGAGTCTTCGCTACTTTCAGTGTCGGTGGAGTTTGCCACTTTCTCGCCATCAGGGGTCAAGTGCATAACACCTATCATGTTTATTGGCACTAACGGTGGCATATCTTGCCCCTCAGGTGTTACCCAACTTGTGCCTCTATTTCCCCATGTGTCTATGGTTGCCGCTAGGTGTACCCAATCCACGTTATCCGACTCAGTCATACCCGGTAGGACATCCATGTAAGGAGAATCTTTCCCATCATCAGTCTCTTTTTTGCATGTATAGCAATACCTTAATGGGGCGGAATGAACAGTGGTATCCGATCGATTATCGATGATAACCTTGCTTCCTAAAGGATGTGCACGACCATTCTCAAGATCAACTCGAATGACAGAGTCCTGGAATTGTAGATAGACGTGGTTTTTCGACCAGTCATGTACCATTTGTGCTTCCCTCATGAAAGGACGTCCTAAGATCATTTGATATGACATAGGATGCTTGGAGAAATCCATTACAATGAAGGTATGTTTTACCTTGTATCCCAGGACCTTGATCTTGAGGTCCCTTAACATTCCAATAGGTTTAGCTATGGTTCCGTTTGCCATCTTAACCACTATGTTTGTGACTTCGAGGTGAGGCCTTCCCATAGATTCCCAACAGTTTTTAGTCACAATGCTCACTCCAGCACCACCATCAAGGATTCCCTTTAGAGTTAATCCCTTGGTAGTAATGGGGAGGGTGGCATTAGATTCGTCACCTTCAAAGTACTGTCCCAACTTGTTCACAGGTATTTCCACGACCGAATCTTCATCAAAGTTGGGTTGTAGATCCCAATGCTCCCCTTCATCTTGAAGCGTGTCGGGTCTATCCATATTTGCAAATTGTGGTAGCCCCGCCTTTAGTTCTCCATTGAGAAATGCCCGAAGAGCTAAGAATAGCTCAGGATCTCCGTATAATTTGGATATGATCGTGGTTCTGATCTCAGAGGACATGAAATCCATTAACTTAGACACATTCAACGGTACTTTTCGAGATATCGCCCCTTGACTAGGGACTGGTGAAGATGGAATCACTTCCTCTTCGATGGGGTCAGGCATTCCCTCACTAAACATTCTTTCAAGCAAAAAGGGTGTTTGCCCACTTCCGGATGTCCTATCCTCACTTTCTTCCCGAATGATACTAGGTATAGCTAACGGTTTATGGTTCCGGTGAGGCTGAACTTGCGTAGGAAACACTGTGTCTGGAATTTTGATTTTTCTCGGGTTTGGCTCCAGTTCTCTTTGTGTTTCTTCCACCAAACCCCTTAAGTGTTGCACTTGTTCAATCTCCTCAACTGGGTTTGGGTAAGTTCCAATCTTTTTCTTGAGGGTTCTTGGCCCACGTGGCTTGTCTTGGGGAGTCTCAGTCAGTTTGGGTGGTCGAGAGGGCATTAACTGACTTGGTTGTGGGACCGAGGAAGTTTCCTTCTGTTTTCCCTTATTTATGTACTCGCTTGATTCTCCTTCATTGAGCTCCCGAGTGGGTTCCTCCTTTAAGGTAGTGGCTTTGGTCCCCATGGTTTCTATTGAATCGGAATCATCTTCAGGATCATTCATATACACGGGGTCGTCTCCTGTCCCTATGTTAGTCTTTGAACTGGACTTGGAGCTCATGGCATTAAGCGATCTCTTTCGCCGTGTTTTCTTTTTCTTTGCCTGAGCGATTGATGCAGTATCCCTCTCTTCAAGAATGTAGTTTTGATTTTGAAGCATTGACCGTGTAACTACATTCACGGGTACAATGGGCGTGGTTCCTCGTGCTTGGTTGGTGACCTCAACCAAATTCAATGGCGTAATCTTGGGTGCATTAGGATTATGTAGACATTGAGCGATCAAATGATCTATGCCACAACGATTACATGTAAGTACCGGCATTCCCGATGTGCTCCCTTGATTTGGTTGCATCTGAGTAGCGATCTTTTGTAACCTATTAGGGCACTCTGCTACACGATGCGGTCCACCACACTCATAGCATTGAAGAGGTGGTCTCCTCGCCAAGGTATTAAGGTTTTGCCCTCTTGTGGCGAGAGCAGCCGCTTGATATACAGGCTTAACTTGCCCGAAATGATCCTCCATGTAGTACTGGGGAATCATTTCCAACGTATCAATCCCGTATGGAGCAGTAGGGTCTATCTCCTCTTCATAATCCCCACATGCACTATGTGACTCACAACCCATCTGGTTTATTGGGGTAATCCTTGGATGTGGAGGTTGTGGTCCTAGCACTGGCGGTGGTAACGGCACAGACTGGACTACATTCGGATTCCTTGGAACTATGTGCTGTGACGGTTGCTCGATAGGTTGTGCAGGCATTAGCGCGGGTACTTGAGGTGTGTTTGACCAAGCTAGTGGTGCCTGGTTTGCCAACATTCGCTTAAGTGTTAGGCAATCTTTAGATTGAGGGCCATACTTACCACATGCATTGCAATTCCCATTGAATTTGACTCTGAATGTGGGACATTCACTCGTGCTATGTGGTCCTAAGCACACCGAACACCATTGTTGCTCTCTCCTTGGGTACATATGGCTATTCTGAGGAGCTCGATTACCCCTAAAGTATTCTTGGAGAGCCTTAGTAAGGTCGGTCACAGACATTTCAGATATCTTGGGCTCCTTGGCAATTGGTTTTACCGTCATTGGCTCGTGCCCAGATACTTGCGAACTAACGGATTTTGTTTCTGAAGACACCTTTTTACCTGCAATCATCAAGTTGTCTTCTAACTGGATTGCATTGGCAGTGACTGCTTCCCACGTTGTAAGACCTCTAATGACTAGGCCATTGTAAATGTCCTCGTGGCGCAATCCTCGGATGAATCTATCGAGGAGTTGGTTGTTATTGAAGCGTTCATCGGGAGTGCAGCGAGAATTTAGATGCTTCAATCGACTTATAAAGTCTCTCACTGACTCCCCTTCCTCGCGTTCAGCTTTTTGGAGTTGAGATGCTACCCCCCAAAGCACACCCTCACGTATGTATTCCTTCAAGAACAATCTCTTGAGAGTGGGGTAGTGAGTGCGCTCTTCAACCCTTAAGGTTCGATACCAATCTCCGGCCTTCCCACTCAAGGTTAAGCCTAAAGCTTTACACTTATGCAGCTCATTGTGCTCTTCCAAGGAATCACACACGTGTTCAAAGACTTCAATGTGCTTCCTAACATCCTCGTTACCACTGAAGTTTTGAGTGAGCTTAGCCACTTGTACTGCCTTGCTTCTAGGTTCTCTCTCAGGCATACCCCGCATGTTTTCTGCAATGGATCGTCCGATCGTCTGAGCAAATGCTGCGAGATCACCTAAGTGAGCAGGCATAGTTGGTGGAGGCACTTCTGGGATAGCCTGGCTGATAGGAGTTGGCGTTGGTCTAAGTAAGTTGGCAAACGACGTAGGATATGATATGTGACTAGACCTAGCTCCCCTTGGATAATGGTTATGATAAGGCGGTCGTGGAGCATACGCCATTGGCATACTAAGAGGCGTAGGAGCTACCTGAGCATGAGTAGCGATAGGTACATAGGGTCGATAGGCACTGGCACGCACTGTTGTAGGTACTGTTCCACTAGGTAGCGGTGTCGTACTAACTACAGCGGTAACAGGTGCACTTTCAGCTATGCTCATCATTGGGGTAGGCATTGCGGATTCCCTAATGGAAAGTTGAGCCAAGGTTGGAAAGCTAAAGTTACTACTCGTGGGCTCAACCTGCATTGAGACTCCAGGCGAAACAACATATGAAGGGTCTATGGGACTCACCGAGGGAGTCTCCAATTGTGATAGGGTTGGTTGTTTGGCCTTGCCTGTATCCAAAAATCTCATAGGGCCAGTGGAAACTAGGTCCACTCCCCTATTTTGCCTCTCAATTTGGATAATTCTATGAATCACCTCACATATCATGTGTTGTTGCTCCTCTAGATTAGTGGCGCTAGATGTAGATCGTAGGACTTCTAACCAACCTACATGGTATGTGTAACCCGTGTATAGGTCCGTTAGAGTCTCTGTGTGTAGATCATATTCCCAATTTTCATTGAGAAATGTCCCATCTAGACTTGGTGTGCCAAACGGCTCTCTTGAAGTGGACGCAATGTCACTTCTTATGGGTTGGCTTCTAGGGACCTCTACTTTAGGAAGAGCATCGGAATGTGGTAGCTCAGTAGGGCCCTCATTAAACGAAGTGGGTAGAATATCCACATGGACACTCTTTGGGAGGGTAGGGTCTACATAAGATGTGAATGGCGAATCTACTACCCCTCCTTCCTCATTTACTTCGCTTGTCGCATGTTCAGAGCGTGTAGCTCTACTAAAGGTCTCTATTAAACGACTAAACATGCTAGATCCGGGTTGTGGGGCCCACACTGGCATGTTTTGGCTTGTCTCCTCAGGGTTCTTGGTAGGGTGTCCTTCCATGGCTTCTGAGTCAGAGGACGAGTCACTATCCACTATTCGTGGATCTTGGGTTGCACTCCCTTGGGTTCCAGCCGAAGGCCAAGATGCCAACGTGGAGGGATGGTGTGAGCCTGCGTAGACTGAAACGCTTTCCAGTGGTTCAGGCTCTAGCACCCGACCAGAACGTAGATGCATGTGACGTGGGTACCCTACGTGCGTTGGTAACTACCCTTGAAGCCCACACAAGTGGTTTCTTGGGTATTTTGCACCTCGTTTTTACTTGTTTTTAGATTGTTTTTAACTCGTTTTTGACCCCCTTACTTACGGTCGAACTTGGACTAGGGCGTGTGATAGCTCGAAACGAGCGTATCGTTTAAAGGGTCCTAGTGTGCTTTACAGCACCGTGTTCGCCTATCTAGAGCTCCTGTAGTCCTCAAAATAGTCTGTTTCCTTTGGGGGGAAGGGGCAAAAGCCTATTTGCTTGTGGAGGAAAGGGTGAGGGCTTTATCCCACATGCTCACTTTACTCCTTGGGGAGTGGGCTACATATAGGGCACGACTTCCCATAAGCTCTCACTTGAGAGAAAGCTATGGAGGCTCACTCTCCTATATATATATATCAAAAGACCGAGGCCGGGGTCGGGGTCGTGGGTCGTGGGTCAATTGGGGTTCTTTCTTTTCAAATTTTTTTTCTCCAATTAGAAAATCTTTCCTCTCCACATGTTTGGTTCTTTCTTTGAAAATAAAATTTATTTTTTTCTTATTTGTTTTTTATAATTTTTTTATTTTTCTGTTTTTTTTTTGTGAGATAAGTTTTCTAGGGTTTCCTTAGGGTTCAGCCTTGGCCGCGGTGCAGTTCGCACACACAACGCAGATCTGGGGATTCAGAAATCCCTCTCACGCGCAGAAACCAGGTAACAGAACGCACGCCCACACGCGGAGCGAAAATATAACAAAAGAAACAGAAATGCAGAAGACAAATTGCAGAAACAGAGATTGCAAAACACAGAAACACCACAACAGCAACACAGACGCCTTTCCTACAGTAGTGTAAATTAAACTTCACGCAGCAGCAGCCGAGCTGCAAACTGGAGCTTGGTGCAGGGCAACTCCCCGGCAGCGGCGCCAAAAATGTGCGCTTTTGCCGCACACGTCGTAGCTGGGGACTTGCCGGACACCGTATGCGAGCCACAAATGGCTGCAAGCATACAACCAGGGAAGGAAGCTCAAACAGAATGCCAAAGGGTGTGTCACTCACCGCTCAACCGCCGCCTTGAAGGATTCCCGCGTCGCAGCCGTGAAGGAGGAGCCGCCGTCGCCGCTCTACCGCCTCTCCGCCGCCGTGCCGCTACACAGTGCTCGATCGCTCTCTCACTCTCTCTCTCTCTCTCTCTCTCACACGCAGGAGAAGGAAACCAAAGAGATAAGGCAAGAGCACTCTTGTATTCACAACACATGAGAATGAGGATTTTAGGGTTACATTTGACTCTTATAGGTGACTTGGCCGTTCACACTTGGGCGCCCATACATGGCCGGCCGACCCTAACCCTTATCCTACTGATATCCAAGGTGCGCCTCTCATCGGCGATCACCCAATCCCTTCATCCTTAACATATGGTGCCGACAAGCCCGGCCCATGACTCAGAATATTTAAATTAATGACGTAAAACATAGTGCGTCCGCCATGGGTTAACATCAAGGTTTGAGAACAGTTCTCATATTCTCCCAAATATGATGGTAAGGTTTTCATTGTATGCTTACTTCTAGGAGAAACAATTGTTTGAACTTCCTCCTGGATGCTTGGGCGTCTAAAGGTGTTTTCTGTGCTTCTGGTAAAATCCACCTCAGAGAATGGAGGTGAAATAATAGAGGACATATTCTCATTAACTTTCTCATGAACTGCTGCCCACATCTCATTTGCCCTCTCCTCGTTAGCATCAATAACTTCATCATTGCATGGGAAGGCAAGTCTAGGTGGTGGCAGAATACCTTCTTTTAATGGGGTGGCAATTGGTGCAGACTTCTCGCTATGAGATTGTGAAATGAGCTCACTTTTCATTTCCCAACTTGATGACACTTTTGGTATGGTTTCTAATGTTGGCTTAAGAGAGGTTGGGCCTCAAGGGATAGGTGGAGGTGGGCCCTCAAGTATTGATTGAGCTTCCCTAATGAGTTGGTGATGTACAGCTAGATTGATCTTCTCCTCACATGAGGGTTTGGGTATTCTTGAAGCTTCTTGGGTAGCTCAGATAAAGCTGCAATGCGACTTCTATGAGCACCAATGATGGCATCTAGAGTCTCGTTCACCTCATTTCAGGAGGTGCATTTATGGGAGGCCGAGTTGGCTCCCCTACCCTCTGATTGTCATAGTGAGAGAAACGCTGTTGTGGTGTGATCTGTGGTCGCACTTTTGGTGTAGGATAATGTCTTGGTGCTAGAGTTGGGCTACTTGCAATGGTCCACTTTGATGTTGAGGGTCCCTCTCTAATGAACTCTCGTAGGGGAGGAGCAGTAGTTTCTCCAAGAAAGGCTGTCTCTCCTGGTTTAGCTGTATTTGTTGAGAACACTTCCATGAATAATGTTTGTCCTTTCCACGTGAGCTCCCGAATCTCCTTCCAATCTAAGGTTCGATATTCATTGGCCCATTTATCAACGATTCGGTTCTTGTATTCTGCAAGCTTCTCGACTACCACCACAAGTGCTAGAGGAAGATCTAGCTCTGGAAATCTAGTTGTGGCATAATATCCTTCTAAAGAGTCCTTATAGACCTCTTGAAGTGGGTCATCCTGTAAGGCCTTTGTCACTGGAATTTGTCATACAAACTCCCATTGGTTCTCAGCTCCCTGATCCATTTTGCTCTTGCCTTTCCTATCCCTTTCCAAATTTAGATCTACAAGAAGTAAATCATCTATGGATGGCTTTGAGGACTGGGCATTGGATGGTCCAAGCATGTCCGGCTTAATGAGCCAATCATCTCTAGACTCCCTTGCTCTGGAAAGCTTTGATAAGTCCAAGAACTCGCTTTTAGAGAGCTCCCCTAATTTGTCTACATTCTCTGGATGATAGGTGACTTCGTAGAAGCGAACACCATCTCCACCCATGTACATGTTACCCTGGTCATTGACTAGAGGTGCTCTATCAAGCTCTGAGAAAAAGTCTGCAATCTTAACAAGATACCGTTGTTGTGGATCCCTAAAGATCTCAGCTCCTTGAGCATTCGTGTAGACATATTGAAGTCTCACATTGAGTGGTAACCCCATGGTGTCGGCTTCAAATGGATTAAAAGATCTTGTGGGTGTCCTAGTTGGGGCTAAGGGATGACTATTTGACGGCCCTAGATTGTCCATGGACAATGAGCTAGTTGTTCTGGAAAGGGTATCAGATTGGGATTCGGAAAAGGTTTCAGCAATATCTGCCAAATTTCCTACCGATTGGGTCCCACTTTCCTGCGTAGGTACTCTAGAAGGTGCCCTAGGCCCTATGGCAGTGTTTATATGACGTCCCGACCGCAAGTGCATAAGGTCAAATTTTAAGGTTTTATATATATATATATATTTATGTATATATATATATATATATTTTAAACCCTACCTAACCACTAAATATTTCTAATTATTTTATTGTTTTTTTCTTTTTCTTTTTATTATTATTTTTTTATTTTTTTTAAAAAATGCAAAGAACATGAAAATTAACAAAAAATAAAAAATAAAAAAAATTAAAAATTAAAAATTAAAAAAATACTAACCTTATCCTTGCAGCCGACGAATCGTGCAGTCCCTGCGCCTTCGCCTTCGCAGCGTTATCCTCGTCTGCTTCACCTCCTTCACGCCTCCTTCTCGCCTTCCGTAGCTGCCTTTGCTGCGCGACTGAGAGACAAGCTCAGCCCTCAGCTATCGTCAGCTCTTGTTCTCTTTCACTTTAGCGGCCAGGTGCCGCCGGCCCCTTCACCTTCGCTCCTCCTCTTTTCTTCCGCAACACCTTACCTTCTGACGCCCTCGTCAACAATGCAGCCTTCGTTGCCCTCTTCGCCACCAGCTGCCTTCTTTTCTTCCACTGCTGGCAGCCGCCCGCCGCCCTTCACTGCTGCAGTCGCCTCAGCACCTTCCAGCCTTCGCACCGGCCAGTCAACTTCTTGCTGCCGGCCTTCGCCTTCTTTTTTCAGCCTTCGCCGCCCTTCTCGACTTCTCTGCCCGCTCTGGAGCTTCTTTGCTTCACGTCTCCTTCACCTCGCCTACAGCCAGTACTGCCTTAGCTTCCTACGTTGGCCACTGCAGCGGCCTCCTTGCCTACACAGCCCACTCGCTTCTCTTTTTTCAGCCAGTTCTCCACCTCCTCTTGCTCTCTACGTTGGCTACTACAGCCTGCAGATAAAGAGAGCTAAGGTTCTGCATTAATAAAACTAAGGCTAGTGGCTATCTATAAAACAGGTTAGCCATTTATAGTGGCAGTTATCTCTCTTCGCTATCGCCACCTTCCTTAAGCGGCATTCACACTTGAGAGCCTATGGAGCTTGCATAAGCTATGGAAGAGCTTAGCAACACACCCAATAGCATTCCGCAATGCTCCATGAGAGCTACAACCCGTCACAATGCATGGTTTCTTTGTGTGTGTTTTTTTTTAATATAACAAAAATAAAAAAATAAAATTTGCTACCTTATCCGGTCCCTTCCTTTGTCTTTGTAATTTACCTTTTTTCTCTTCTAATCACTAGCTCCGAGATTCCACACTCATGCTAACCCTAAACCTAAAAACAAAAAGAAATAGTGGTAGTAATGCAAGCTTCTCAACTGGTTTTGAGTCTTCTCCCCGGCAGCGGCGCCAATGGAGAGACGAAAAACTCTCTCACTTGTCGCATGAGTAGTATGATCCGTGTATAGCTCAATCCAATGGGATTTGCATCCCTTTCGGAGCTAGGGATTCAACCCGTATCGGTGCACAAAAGCTTATCCACAAATGGAGAGAATGCTATGAACACCACTACCTTGACATAGACTTAACACACACACAAGCTCAATCTTGCCATAACTCATTCACTCATCATCCCACTCATTCATGCATCCAATACAAGAAGAAAGCTAAGCTAATGCATACACAAGCTCAAAGCATACTTCATTCTCAAGCACTTACTTCCCTAGCATGCACACTAAAGAATAGAAATGAGAAGAGAGAAAAACCTCATATCATTGCATGGAATTAGAAGAGCTGTGCTCATACAATAATGTAGATGGGGAGAGAGAAGAGCTTGCACCTCTATGAAGAAGAGGGAGAGCTAGTCTCAAGAGAGCTCAAACACGAGTGTAGCCCAATGTGTCCATAAGCTCTCAAATGAGCCACTTTTTACCAAAACTTCCCATGTGGGATTATTCTCAAGCCCACTTCCACACTCATCTACAACTTGGAACTCTTTACAAGAGCCCTAAATAAGCTCGTCACGCAACAGCATCCAAGTCATTCCAATCCTCTGCATCCATATCTGCAGGCTTAGTAGTTATCCCCTTCAAGGGCTTCAACTGCTTCTTCTGAATGAGCACATCCTGAATCTACTCTTTCCAGAGCGAGAAGTTCGTACCATCGAACTTCTTGATGTTGTACAATTCGCGCTCTGAATACGACGAAGACATGATGTACAACACCAATGGCAAAGATAACAGATTTTGAAAAAATTGGGCAGAGTTTCCCCTGCAAAAAACCTCAGTATCCACCTCAAACTGTAACACGTTGCCAACTCTACAACACCTGTGGACTCAAAACAAAGCACCTGCTCTCGAAGAAGACAACGAAACTATGGTCATGCACAAGAAAAGGCTCAACTCACTGGACGAGGAGCATGCATAAAGACCACATATCCATACATAGAGTAAAACTCCACCTGTGTCCAGTGACTCCTGTCACGAAACCTGTGACCGGTTGCATACAAGGAAAACCACCTGCTAGCCGCCGCAACTCAAAACTGCTAATGCATAACTTCTCAAGTCCTACCAAAACCTGTGAATGGCAAGAAACTGCTGCGGGAGTCACCTACTCAACCGACAAGCTGTGGGAGCAAAGAATGAGCAAAACAATGCTCATGGCATAGCAAATCTGCCCATGATCCACAAACCAAGTACATCATTGAGCACACATGCTCCAAAATGCCTGCAAATCACCTGTAAAGGCAAACATAGCAAGAATCACCTGCTGCTACCTGTACTCGACAATGTCCCGTAATCTGCAAATAGTGTACCTGTCACGCTCTCACATAGAGCAATGCAAACCCACAATCAACATACATGAGCATACACTACTCAAAAAATGCCTGCAATCTATGTCTCCAACACCTATAAAGCAAGGCAATACACTGCAAAAGAATCTGGCAAACTTTTGCTACCTGTGAGTGGGTGTGTGTATGGCTATGGCAGCCAAGCTACGGCACACAAAACCTGCAAATCTGGGCTGAAATGTGTGGTGGAAACCTGCAGATCTAAGAGCTGATACCTGCTGGATCAAAGAACGGCTCCAAACTTAGTCTTCCATGCCTCAAAATCAAATTCTACGGCCACAAGTGCAGAAAAGACAGAAAAGGCGGCGAAAACTGTCTACTCTTCCGCATGCAAAAAACGGCTCGCATTTTGGATGCTCTGACACCGCGAATTGCTGAATCTTGTAACCAGTAATGGGAGCAAGATTCGGGACTGATCTGAGCTTGAAAGCAAGCTCTAACAAGCTGAAAATTTCAGCATACACAACCCTACAATGGGCTGAAAAATAGTCCCACAAATCTCCTTGCAAAAGCACCTATAAGGCGGGCAATCTGTAGCACCTGTAGTAGGCGACCTGTTTA
Source organism: Cibotium barometz (assembly GCF_041138505.1). Lineage (NCBI taxonomy): Eukaryota > Viridiplantae > Streptophyta > Polypodiopsida > Cyatheales > Cibotiaceae > Cibotium > Cibotium barometz. The sequence continues at coordinate 55,946,478 of NC_141070.1, forward strand.
AGCGTTGATTTGTGCCCAACACGAGGGAAAAACACAGCTGAACACTCTCTCAGAATATGGCTGCAAATCAGCCCCTAAACTCTATGCGGTACGCTCACGCTACCGGCAATCCTCGTAGCTCTGATACTTGAGAGAGAGAGAGAGAGAGAGAGAGAGAGAGAGAGAGAGAGAGAGAGAGAGAGAGAGAGAGAGAGAGGAAGCTCACGGGTGAGCAAGAGAGGAGGAGACGACTCGTATTTGGTGGTAGCTCATACTACCTTATCTTTCTTTTCTTCCATTTATATATGATGGGCTAAATACCCATATACAGGGGCCTTTACCCCCAACAACTTCTTGTAAGTCACCATGCAAGAACACATTTTTTACATCCGTCTAATGTAAACACCAGCCTTTAGTTGTAGCCACTGCAATCACAGCTCTCACAGTTGCCATATTTGCAACCGGGCTCAAACATCTCCTCATAATCAATCCCATGTGTCTTCGCATATCCTTTGGCTACCAATCTAGCCTTGTACGTGTTTATGCTACCATCATTGTTATGTTTCACCTTATACACCCATTTACATCCAATAGCTTTCTTGCCTTCAGGTAATGGCACCAAACCCATTTACATCCAATAGCTTTCTTGCCTTCAGGTAATGGCACCAAACCCAAGTCTCATTTCCATTTCATGCATCCATCTCCTCATCTATATCTTTCTCCCAATACACATTTCCAATAGCCTCATTAAAACATGTGGGCTCTACAACCTGCATAACTTGTAAGCATAGTAATGTGCCACATAACCATCATAAGTCAACCTCTGCATAGGGTTTTTGACAGATCTTTGTAACTTTGCATTCATGGCTTCCAAATCCTTCTTTACATCGGGTGTCCTCATTGATGGAATCCCAAGCTCCTCATCAAGGCTCATCTCCGAGAGCCACTAGACTCTCCATCAACAAGAGAATGCCTTGCAGAAATATCAGGCATACGAAGGGGCTCAACTGCTTTCCCTTTGCCTTTATGTGATGTACCAAATACATTTCCAGGTTTGGTATTATGATGTAGCTCGCCACTCCATGGTCTATCAACAGAACCGCCACATGAGGAATCTCCTGGTCCACTTAATGACTGTGATTGTTGCTGACTTGCATTCTGTGCAACCACATGTACACTTACATCAGCCCCAACAACATGTATACCAGCTACTTATCTCATCAAATACATCATCCCTGCTTACCCTCAATTCACGTGTAGCAGGATTGTAGTAGGATTATAACATTTGTATCCTTTTTGCTCAAATCTTAGTGCGCAACTCATCTAGCACATGCACATATACAATACATCGAACTCATCTAGCACATGCACATATACAATACATCCAAAAACTTTAAAGTGAGAAAAATCAGGTTTCTTTGCCAGTAAACTTCTCCTCTAGAATTACATCATGTATGGTTGCACTAGGAGTCTTGTTCATGATGATATAAACTTCTATAAAAATAGCTTCATCCCAATAGCTATGCAACATACTCTTTGTTATCATCAATGCTTGTGTTATCTCTGTAATGTGCTTGTTTTTCTGCTCAGCAACTCCATTTTGCTGCAGAGTGTATCTACATATTTTTGAATGCCATTCTTTGGCAAGAAATTAGAGAACTCATTGGAGAAGTACTCTCCCCCTCCATTTGACCTTAGGCACTTCACATGCTTCCATGTCTGCTTTTCAGCCATCACTCTGAAAGTTTGAAAATGAGTGAAAACTTCATTCTTCTCCTTCATAAAATACACCCACACTTTCCTTGTATGGTCATCAATGAATGTTACATAATACTTACAGCCACCCATAGACAGTTTTTGCAGGACCCCATATATCTGAATGCACAACATCTAGTACATTCCTGCTCACATTTCTGTCATATGGAAATACATGCTTTATTTGCCAAATGTTTATATCTATAACAACTCCTGAACCATTTGCAAACATTATCTTTAAAGTCTTCTACATAATAACCATCAGGGTTAAACCGCACTTGCAAACCTGTTGAGAGATGTAATCGTGGTGTTGTGTGTACGTGGGAAAGCACCCTAGAGATGTAAGATATTGCAGTACTTGCAAAGTTTGGTCACCATATCGGAGCTTGTTTGGGTTAGCAATTAGCGCCCAGGCGGATTTTTCAAGTCTCTTTGTACTTAAGAGGCCATGGAAAATCCCGCTCTTCCCCATACAATCGTACCCAAACATGCTGGGATGCGGACCAAACTTTGCAAACATGTGGGGGGGACCCACCCCCACATGTCTACAAAGTTTGGTCACCAATCTGAGCATGTTTGGGTTAGCAATTAGCACCTAGTGTGTATTTTTCAAGTCTCTTGGTGCTTAAAAGGCCAGGGAAAATCCCACTCTTCCTCCCCATACCGTCATACCCAAACATGCTCCATTGGGGGGACGAAACTTTGCAAGCATGTGGGGGGGACACACCCCCACATGCTTGTCAAGTTTGGTCCCCCCCATTGAAGCATGTTTGGGTTAGTAATTAGCCACATGTGATATTGTATGGTGTGTGAGTGTTGACCAAAAGAGTGGAAAAGGAGTGCCACATGGATGATGATGTTGTGTAAAGTGGGATAAGGCTAAAAGGCCTGTATCATTGTATGGTTCATTGTGAATGAATAGAGATATTAAGTTGAGTGTGGAATCTCTCTCTCTCTCTCTCTCTCTCTCTCTCATGGAGTTTTTAGTGTGGTATAATCGACCTTAATCTTGTGTCTAACACCATGATCAATCCCATATTAGGATTCATTGTTGCTCCTGATGAGTTTGACTTTTGCAAGCCATCTGTTACAGTCAAAGACCCTTTCAAATTCGTCAATTTCTCTTCCCAACTGAATGTGAAGGATTTTCCTTCTCCCATATCTTCATCATCTATTACCCATGCAACTAGGAAAATAGGTTGGTCATTCTGGATGTAGGGAGCTCTTCTTGTGATATTATTTATGTCTTCTGCAAGGAGATTTCTACCGTTTGTGCCTTCATGAGAGATGCATTCTCTCCATACAATATCAGCTTCTGAAATTGATGGTAGAAGGGGCTTCTTGCAACATGAATGTTGCGGGTTTTGTGTCTGCTTCCACACATTCTGGGGCTTCTTCATCATCCGAATCTGCAGACAATTCTTCAGCTATTTCAAAGTCAGGCTTTGGATTCAAACCTAATATTATGGCCTCATCAGTCTTTTGGGATTCGTTGCTCCTCCTGGAAAGCAGCTTCATCTTTTGGAATATATCCAGAACATTCTTCCATTTTTCTTCTGTGGCTTTGATGCTGGCCTTTTGTTGCTGAATGTCATCTTCCTTTGTAAGGTTGTATTGCCACCACCATTTCTACAGTGAGCGAGGATTTGTGGGTTGGCGAAGATGGCTCGTATGTTTGCTGACGATATTTTTCTTTAAGGATCCTATTCAACCTTACCAAGTTTTCTACAAGTGAATTCTTCACTTTGATGTGGTTGAAAAGCATCCTTGACTCAATTTGGCTGAGTCTTTCATTTGCTTGCATGATAGCTTGCCTTTTTTGTATTGCCCTTATTTATTGTAGAAAGAGCCTTGGAGTGCTAGTTTTAAATAGAGAGACCAATGTTTACTGCTTGATCGGCTAGTTGGTCTCCATATGGTGTATATACCCGTAGGTATCCTTGCTTCATGCCTTCCTGGTCAGTGACTATGGTGACATCTGGGTTGGGGAATAGATTTTCGATGTCACCTTGTTGCCTACCAAGCAAGTGTACTCATCATAGATACTCTACCTTTTGCTCTAACCACCACTAGCTATTTATGGATAAGAGAGGGTAACTTGGGCTTATATGAAGCGGTAATCTTAACAGTTGTATTAACAGAGGCCGTAAAAGAAAAACTTGTCAAGAGTATAACGAGAGAAATGAACACAATGATCTCAATAATCATATATTATAATGGCAGGAAAAACTTTGGATTGAGAGTGAAAAAACCTGCGACTCAATGTACAAGAGAGTGAAGGGAAATGATGGCTAAGGAAGGCTCACAACTAGAGAACATACACTAAGGCATATCTCTGTCTTTGTGAGGGCGCTTATTTATACCCAAGCATGCCTTGATGCCCAAGCTTGATGCCTTGAAGCCCAAGTCGAATGTCTTGTCATTCAAGCTAGATGCCTTGAGGCCCATGCCAGATGCCTTGCGGGTCAAGCCGGGTACTATTTGTAAAGAGAAACTTTACAAGCGCACCACCTTCATGTGCACATGGGTGTAGTCCAAAAAAGTGTACCTTTTGGAGTGAGGTGTACGCTACCGACATTCCTAATAGATAGCACTATTGTAACTTGTAGCATACTCTATCGACAAGCCCGATAGATATCATTTTTATATTTTGTGGTTAACAAAAAGGTGCAACCACTCACCCATGACGAGTCAGCATGTCAGCAACATAATTATTTGTGCCTTTGACATGTTCGCATTTGAACTTCCAGCAGGCAAACCATCCCGCCCCCATCAGAGAAGTCTCCCATTGTTTTGTCGATTTTTCGCACATTTTTTGAAGAGAGAAATCCCATGAAATTATTGAGATCTATCTTTACCGCGTGAATTCCACGGGAAGAACAAACAGTCAAAAATTCTTAAAACAATTTTTGGTGGATAGAATTTCCTTGTGGATGGAAGGGTAATTTAAATCTGCATCATGAAATCTTCTTGCAGCATATCTGCAAATTTCTTCCGTCCCATCCTTCGATTCCGTGAGAATGTCGCCCCAATATTTGTCAAAGGCATCTGAATAGATTGTAAGATGTCCATGTGTGGGTGGAGACGCATCTTCGGAAGAGAGAGGCATTTTTACTTGATCTTCTTGACCGCTTCTGTCTGTTTTCTAGTCCATTCGGACTTGTGAGTCGAACTTTTGGAGAGGTTGCCGATCTTTGGAGAGGTTGAGGGGGTAGATCCAAGAGACATAATTGAGACATCCAAGGAACCTTTGTGCAACCTTGACATCTGGAAACCTTTCGGGAAAACTGTAGATCTTCTGTATAACATGTTCCTGGAGCATTATCTGTCCCAAATAGATTGTTACTTCTAAAAAATTTATCTTCTGAAGGAACATGTGAAGCTTTTTTCAGAAATCACAAATCCAAATTTATGAAGTTCATTGAAGACTTGTTCCAGGTTCTCAAGGTGCTCTTTAAGACATTTTGAGAAAATTAAAATGTCGTCTCGATGTAAGGAGCTGCAAACTTCCTGAATTGCCTAAAGACTGAGTCAATGCATCTTTGGAATTCTGAGGGTGCATTCTTTAATCTGAATGGCATCACTTTCCATTGAAATTTTCCCTGTGGGACTACAAAGGCTGTTCTGTGTTTGTCTTTCTTGGCAATCCTGATTTAATGAAAATCGGACTTCATGTCCAACTGAGATAACCATTTAGCAGCACAGATTGACCTGATCAGATCGTCCTCCTTGTTGGGAATAGGATACCTTTTATCTATCAGATGCTGGTTTAGCTTCCTGTAGTCTATCACCGTTCTCTTTTTCCCTCTTTTGATTTCATTATGAAGAAAGCAGGAGAGGACCAATCTGAATCTACTTCTTTGATCAATCCTTTGGCTAGCATTTCTTGGATAAGGCTCTTGCATTCTTCAAGATCATCAGGATTCATTCCAGGGTGAGATGCTTTGGTCAGAGTGGCTCCTTCTTTGAGTGGTAGCTCAACTTCAAATTTTGATCTGCTTTCCCATCTAGCAAGGGGGTCCTCGGAGCAAAGGGTTAGGTACTTTTTATGCATAGCATTGATTTCTACAGCATATCTTTGCCTTTCAATGTTGAAGAACGCCTCTGAAGAATCCTCTTTGTTTGGTAGCTCGACTACCTTCTTGAAAGGGCTGCTTGTAAGGGTGGCTACTCCTTTTATCTTCAAATCTTTATAATGTCCCTTTTTAATCTTGATTCTGAAGATGTTCCTTTTGGGATACATTGTATACATTTTGAAGGTGTGCAAAAAGTCGGTGACAATTAGGATATCGTAGTCATACTTCTCATGGACATACAATCTGATAGGAACTGCTAGATTGTTGATCAGGATGTCCGTCTGTGACAAATGTCTCTGTGATTAGCCCTTTAGTGCTATTTGCATAAGTGACATAAGCATGAAACATACAAGCATAGAAGAGGCACAAGTGCTAGAATGCTCTCTCTCAATCTCTCTCAAGACACAAAGAAGAGCTCTCAGTAGCACAAAGGGGGATTGTGTCTATTCATTATATGAGAAAATGCCTTATATACATTTGGCCCTTATTCACACTTGGGCGCCCAAAACTTACTTAACTAAGGCCTTGGGTGGCCAATATCTCATAATGTACAACTTTTATAGTGCCTTTACATGACACTTATTAATGTCCTCAATAATTGGAGGAGCGTACTTGTTAATCCAAAATGGGATTAACATCTCCCTATAGTATGATCACTACAATGCAAGGATAGCACACTTACAGACTCTCATCTCGCATTGTATTGATTGGTACCCATACTTGTAAAATAGGTGTTTAACATGTGTAGAGTTCTCTTCATATTATGAAGTCAATACAACACGATATGGGGGTTTCAATGTGTTGGAAGTCTTCCTATCACGTTGTAGTGAATTTAATCTAGAATTATTTCCTTGTTTATCGTTTGAGCCTATTTTGCTTTTCTTTGATTGTGAATGCAGTACAATGCAATGTACTGGTTTGAATATGTTGGTTGTTTGCATATCGCATTGTATTTGAGTTGATTTTACGTGTTGGAGTTTCTTTCATTTAGAATTCAATACAATGCGATATGGGGGTTTTAATGTGTTGGATGTCTTCTTATCGCGTTGTAGTGAATTTATCCAAAATGTTTTCTTTATTTGTCATTTGAGTCTATTTTGTGTGTTGGAGTTCCTTTGATTGTGAATGCAATACAACGTGATGTATGGATTTTAATTGGTTGGTGGTTTGCATATCTTGTTGTTGTGATTTTTATTCAAAATTGTCCTTATTGGTCATTTGAGCTGATTTTCTGTGTTGGAGTTTCCTTCATTGTGAATTCAATACAACATGATATGGGGGGTTCAATGTGTTGGAAGTCTTCCTATCGCGTTGTTGTGAATTTAATCCAAAAAAATTTCCTTGTTTGTCATTTGAGCCTATTTCGTATGTTGGAGTTTCTTTAATTATGAATCCAATGCAACACAATATGTGGGTTTGAATATGTTCGTTGTTTGCATATATTGCATTGTAGTGATTTTTATCCAAAAATTTTATTGGTTAGTCATTTGAGCCATTCGTCCAATTTTGTTATAGATGGTTTGTGCGGACAAAGCAAACTATGAGGCCTCCTCGTCAAAGGATCCTAAAATAGGTTAGAAAGTTGCACCAGGAAAGAATATATCCAGCCTTCAGTCAATGAGGACAAAGTACGAGCAGCATAGGTCCGTTTTACGTGAACTTTGAAAGGTGCAGAGGCACATGTAGTGCGCAATTATGAAACTCCCATTCTAGAGCCTTGTCAGTTCCATTTACAAAAGGAACCACTATGGTATGCATTGGCAGGGCTTGGCGGCGCTGGATTGCTTACATGAGGTTGTCGAGGATTGGCTCATTGAGCATTCTCAGGATTGCTATGTTCTAGTTGCCCATGCACATAGAGTAATAGTGATGTCAAAGGATGTGTACTCGCTCTACGGCTTCTTAGGTTTAGATATGACAAGACCCTAGAGCCAGTGAACCTCACTAACACAAAGATAAAAGGTCTCCTAGAGATCCCCCCTTGAGGGAAAGAGTTACTACCACTGAAGGGTCAAAGGTCAATCATTTATGTGATACACGACACAACGTACAAAAGACTGATAATGAAGCCAAAATTAGGGAGGCTGATAGAGGGAGAGTACTGAAAGGGAAAGGGGGACGAGAAGAGAAGCTTCCTTTCAATAATTGCGTGCTTCTAATGTTGAAGCTTTGAGTTATTTGGCCCCCTCCTTTGTTGTGAGGTTGGTGATGCGAAACATTCCTCAGTACTTCCCTTTCAACGTGGAGGAGATTGATGTGTTATCCAGAGTGCACAAGGAGGTCAACGATAGAGTTATGTTGGTATTCTGACATAGATACTAGATTTACCGTCTTATACTATTTATTGACTTTTGTAGTGAAGACTGAAGTTTGATTGTTATAGATACTGAGTCCAAGCAATGTAATCTTGCCAATTCAACTACAGGATTTCATGGCAACGTGAGGCAGTAAGTCCATGTGATCGTTTTTTATATTACTATGTGTGTGTGTGTGTGTGTGTGTGTGTGTGAGAGAGAGAGAGAGAGAGAGAGAGAGAGAGAGAGAGTATTGACAATTGAAAAATGGTATGTAAATCTATTAGAAAGTTAATAGCTAGTATTAAGGCCCTTACCCAAGAGGATATTTTAGAGGCAATGGAGATCATTAGATGTAGAGTCCCCGTAACATGATGGCTTTAACTGTGGTTGGAGAGTGTTCTACAACGCCATGTTGCTGCTGCACTTTAATGGTGGGACTGCCCTTAGAAAATGTAAGCATGCACATCTTCTTCTAATGATATCTCAGTTTCTTTATACATTCATTGATAACACATATGTAATTTTTTATATGTGTAGAATCTACGATTAGTAGAATATACAAATTTGGACGTACGAGTATATAGGGCCATAACAACATGAAGGCTTTAACTGTGGTTGGAGAGTGTGCTACAACCCCATGTTGCTGCACTCAATGGTGGTACTGCCCTTAGAAAATGTGGTACAACTCCATGTTGCTGCACTCAATGGTGGTACTGCTACAACCCCATGTTGCTGCACTCAATGGTGGTACTGCCCTTAGAAAATGTAAGCATGCACATCTTCTTCTAATGATATCACATATGTAATTGTTTATATGTGTAGAATCTACAATTAGCAGAATATACAAATTTGGATGTACGACTATATAGGGCCACAACAATTGAAACTCTAATTAACAATATTGGGCAATGAGAGCCTGATGTGGCATATACATTTGTGCCCCCTCCACAACAGCTAAGAGCAATGTCGACGTGCCACCGATCGACAAATGCCAACCGACAGGGAGTGGATCTACTTTGGAGATTCGTCATCCCCTCGGTGGAAGCAAGCATAGCAAGAGCATGCTACTGGCTCTCCCCAATAGTAAGAGCAAGCTTCCCCTACCCAACAATAATATTCTACATCAGCCCATTCACATTTGATGCAATGTGTAAATTCAATATAATTGACAATGTAAGAAGACATTGATCTTTGTATTGACTACTCTGGACATGTACCAAAATTTGTCATGCCGAATGTTAACAAGGCATTTTTGTATCTCCATGCTGTAATGATGATCTCTATGATATAGTCGGTAGCACCAAGAAGACTTGCTTTATGGTAATGTCTTTACATGAAATATTCCTTTCGTTCTCCACGGTACCTATATGTAGAATTCCAATTAATATATGTAAGTAATAGTCTATTATGGCTTAATATTGAAATCTAGACATTTTCAAGGTAGAGGAGCAAGGATGCCCAGAACGTGTGGTTGCCATTGAAGCAAATAGAAATAAAAAAATGCAAAAAGAAAAAAGAAGTAACATTTATACAACATATAGACCAAATATAAATTTTAAAATTTTATTATAGATGGAAAGGTTACAATCTCAAGGTGATTCCACAACTTCTAGGATATGTGGTTTAATGTAAACCAAGCAGGTTTTGGAAGCTTCACTCATGCTTCAGATTTGCTACCATCTAACTTAAAATAGAAATCCCTCAATGCATCACTACACATCAATTGGATCGCTTGTCTAAGAAAGGCCAATGGGGCCAATGACTTTCTAGATTGACCACTAAACGGGTCTCAACCTTGTAATTGGATTACAACATCTATGACAGAAGAGTAAGTTTTATCACGCATGTCTTAATCCAAGACTTGCCAGACACCTCTCCATAGTCGCCATCTTTTGTAACGAAATCGCATGCATAATGTTTGCCTCCTAATGAAATACCTGGTCATAAAAACAATCAATGCTAAAAAGTAACGGATGTCACCTTAACAGACTTTGCTACATGCATAATGTTTGCCTCCTAATGAAATACCTGGTCATAAAAACAATCAATGCTAAAAAGTAACGGATGTCACCTTAACAGACTTTGCTACAGACACAAAAAACTTTATGTTTTGTCACTTGAATGTAACATCTGGCATTATTACCTTGCATTCAATAGTATCTTCTACAGAGGTCCTCTTTATATCCCATCTCTCCCCCAAAAATTGGTTCATCCAATCATTATCAAGGGACCTCTCTTGATATTAACTTTGTTTTCTTGACACCCTCACATGATGCAAACATCTGTGCAAAGACACTAAATGATATAAGTCAACTCAAATGGACTTCCTTAGAACCTATTGATGGTTTCATTGCTGCATGAATATATATTCTTATCTTATTCTTGTATGCTAAAACGATGTCTGTACAAGAACAAACCCATTCTTGGCTAGATAATGGTGGTAGTGGGATAGGCTCCAGTCTACCAACATTATCATTTGCATTAGCCAAAACATACATGGAATTATAAAAGAAGATTCCCTGTGCTGCTAAATAGCTGGGTGGGTTATCATGTAGCAACGTGCCTATCTCTATATGGAAGAAATTGATTCTTCCATTGATGCATTCTGCCACTTCTCCACATTCGATGGATATAAAGCTGCAAGAAAATTTTAATACTTAGCTAAAAGGCTAACCCATGCTTCAAGATCAACATATTTCTCTAGAGGGTACTACATCAGAGCTGGCTACTAGTTGGCTGGACTCTTATTTCACACATATGCCCATTGTGTAAGACGCACAAGGAATGTGCTTTTTATCTTCTTTGGGCTTGTCCTCATGCCCAGACTCTGTGGAATGGGAGTCAAACGCCGGCTCAGGATGGCGAGCACACCACAAATTCACATGGAAGCAAGCTCTACTTTGGGGACTTGAACCCAACCCTTGCGAGCATATGGCCCTGGATTCGCTTCCACATCATTAACCACCTTTGGCTCATTCGTCTCGGGTGTCCCAGCTCGTATTGTCAGGAGTGGCAGCTAGATTACTTTTTTGCTGAGCTCGGAATTCTCACAAATCCCTATCTCTAAGATGCTGGATAGCATCAAGAAAAAGCTTCTCTAAAAATGAGGTTCTTATGGACCAATAAGATTAATAGGGTCTGGAAAGCTTTACATTTCAGCTCCCGTCCTTTCTCTCGGGTGCAGCCCCGTTTGACGGGATATTTCCTTTTAAAAAAAAAAACACAAATTCTCTTAACTCTCTCTCTCTCTCTCTCTCTCTCTCGCGAAAATTGATATTGATTTTTCTTGCACAAAAATCGCTGTAGCAGTAGAGGCCAGGCGAGGTTAGGCTAGATGCGGGCATGGCTGCCCTCCCAACGTCTGATGAAATGGACTGCATCGCGCCTTCCCAGGCCCTGTCTGGCCTCTTCTTCCTCCTATCAATTCTGCAGCCAATGTGAAGGGCAAGCTTGTGCGGAAGAAGCCCCCACCCTCAAAGGCGAGCTCCGGCGTCTCTTCAAGCTCATCCACCCGGATCTTTTCCACAACCAGCCCCTGGAACAGGTATCCTCATCTCTCCTGTGACGCTTGTGAATACCCACTATTGATCTTCATTCTGTCGGAGTTTTTTGAATCTGCACCTCTTTTTTGTATGCTGATTTGATTCAAGCCTGTTTTCGGAATCCTCCTGTATGTGGATGATGCCCGATGTATGTCTTCTTCCATGGTGATATGCCTGAAGTATGTTTGGGAACAGTATTTTGTATGCAAATTCGTCTGAAGCATGTTTCTGGACTGGCATGTGAAGTGTGTTTCTGAAGTCCATTTTTACACAAGTTTATGCTTATATATCTGGTGCATATGTATCTTGTGTTGATATGTATATGTATATTTTCGTCTGAAGCATGTTTCTGGACCCATCCTGCATGTGAAGTGTGTTTCTGAAGTCCATTTTTACACATTTTTATGCTTATATATCTGGTGCATATGTATTTTGTAGCAATCAAGCGCTTTCATGATGACAGGCAATAAATCAGAACTCATTTCAGCTTCTGCAAGAGTACCTGAATGCAGCCAAGGGGGGTGGAAGCTTCCGGCAGCATCCATACCACTTTGTTTTCTTCATCAGACAGGATGCAGGTGCTGAAAACTTGAAAAAGGTGGAGATTTCACTGCCTCCACCTCAAGTTCGATATTTTGACCAGAAGAAGGCAGCTGATTTGTTGCCTACAACACGAAGATCCATCGCCCGACTGCTATCAGCCTGTGGGCTTTCAGACTATGTCTCGGGTGGCCTAACGGCAGAAGAAGACAAAATCCGCCTGTCGGAGTTGTTTCAGCAGGCATCAGAAATCCAACGACAAAATGAAGCTTCTGCAACTGACTTTCAAAGACAATTGGCAGCAACAAAGAATGCATTAGGATTGGGGCGGGGGATTAAGGTCTCATTCCACCCGCCTCTATCAGAGCTCTCTTGCAAAAATCAAATTGAAGCTTTGGAAAAGCTTGCCATTGCCTTGGATAGATCCCAAGATGTGAAGCTTTCTGGTCATACCCTGTTGATTGGAGATTGTTATGGTGTGGATGCCCTGGGAAACCTTTGGCTTAGGTGCGAGGACAGTATTCGATCATGGTCAGATTTCCTAAACACTGCAGATTTAAGTAAAGCTGCCCAAAATAAGAAAGATGCATCCCAGAGGCACATTCTGGAACTTAAAGCTGCCAGATTGATGGAGGTAGAAATGGTTTTTACCCACGATGGGTTGGCTATTAAGCCAGACTACACCCTTTTTCTCAACAAGACTATCAAAGAAGCTTTTAGTCATGGAGCTGTAGGTGAAGGTAAATTTTGTCAGCTCCCACTCCGGATTACCTGTCCAAAGAGAGAGCTGAATCCAGAGAGTATTAATGGTGCAGAGTCGGATGAAGTTTCTTACATGAAAGTCGATGAGACATTCGGGTACATTGCTGTGCCTGTATGGGAAAGCTTACCTAATATATACAAGTATATTGAGCAACGCGGTGATGAAGCCCTCCAGATTAGGGAGAGGCTCAAGCATGCTGAGAAACATGTAGAACAAGTAAAACTTCTTGTGAGAAAGAAGCTTAGGCTGCGCCAGTTGACATTTGATAGGAAGTTAAGAAGTGACATGTGCATTGCTGCATGCACTCGCCTTATTCATTTTGCACCTGATCTTGAAAAGTACATGGAGGGTTTGTCCCTGTGCATCTCAGATGAACATAGGCTTCCTGTAGAAGGCACCAAGAGTTTTCTCTACCTGAAGTGGAATTTCAGCCTAGCAGAACTCTAAGGTGGATTGCCGCCCCTCTATGTTCCTCTTCCATTTGAGTACTGAAACCTTCGGTTTGGTACTTTTATTGAGGTCCTAGCAAATAAAATTTACACTCATTGGGCTGCCTTGAGGTATGAGGCCAAAAGTGGAATGTGTGACCTAAAAATGTGTGTGTGAGAGAGAGAGAGAGAGAGAGAGAGAGAGAGAGAGAGAGGCTTCATCATTGGCAAGTCTGCAAAGGTGAAGTGGAGAACTGATGGAAAGGCAGCTTGATGGTTTATATAGGAAGATTTGTCTAGTAGGGTGACGTATAATTGGTTTATTTATGAAGATTTGTCTACAATGGTGACCTACTCTTAGGTGTTCATGACATGAGTGGGGGTTACATCGCATATGGTCTATGTCACGGGAGATGGAGTTTAAGCTTTGTCGGTACACTTTCATGGAGTCAAGTTCAATATTTGGTTTTTGTAAAGTCTGGGAATTAACTTGAACTTTTAATTGGCTTATTATGATGTCATATAAGCGCACATGCATAATTTCTCTTTTGAAGTCCTCATCCATATTGTAGCTAGTTTTCTTATATTAATTCTTTCTAACCAAAATGATACTTGTAGTGTGTGTGTGCACGCGCGCTTGTATGAGTGGACACACATATATATATGTGCCTGTGTATATACGGGTGAGTTTTCCCTTCACCTTTGAAGAAGTGATAGAAACTAGGTTTGATGGTTCATCTATGAAGAGTTGTCTACTACAGTGGCTCTTTATGCATGAATTTGTATCCTTGGTGCTGAGTGATGTAATAGCATGCAGTCTATGCTTTGTGATGGAATTGATGACTTGAAGCTTTGTTGGTACACTTTCATAAAGTCATTGCACTTAGGTTTTTCTTACATTTGGGAAATAACTTGAACTTTTGGTATAGTAAAATTGATTTATAAATGTTTGTTGGAGGACAAAATGACCTATGAGACCAAAAGAGTACATTGTGTGAACAATCTACAATAAAAGACGCTTAAAGTAACTCCTAAATGCTATTGCAACAACACAAAGTAAAACCTAGTGATATATGGGATCGCTGAAGGTTAATACATGTCAATCACCTTGTGGTTTAGAGTTAACATGTGGAATCACCTTGTTGTTCAGAGTCTAAAGGCATCAGTTGTTCAAATTCCTTGGTAAGGGCATGTACCTAACATAGTGTGCTTAACTACTTAACTACTTTTCATAATCTAACATAGCATGTTTGACTACTTAATTACTTTTCATGCACTCTCACCCTCCCCCCTCTTCTGCCAACTTTCATCCTTCTTAGCTTTTTAAGTTGTTGGAAACTGTGAAATGGTGTGCTCATGTGATGATTGGCGTGGTCACTTTTTGTTCCAATGGGATGTAGAAAACATCCCGAGTCCCAATCATCAATGGTAGGTATGGCATCGGCTAAGACCGGTAAGGTCTCAATTGTGAGACTTGGTTTAAACCACCCTTTAGGCAATTCCCCTACTTTAATTCTCACTAATAATGCTTTCGTATGTTTTTCTTTTGGGGTGAAGAGACAATACTCAGCACCCCATCTTGTGGAGCGAGGGGAGGGGCGATTTGAACTCGCACCATCCTTGACTAGAGTGTTTGCCACTAGCCAAGATTGTTGACGCGCCACTTTCGTATGTTTATGTTCTTGTATTAATAGCCTTACTACACGAGAGAGAGAGAGAGAGAGAGAGAGAGAGAGAGTGTGGAGGGGGAGAGAGAGAGAGAGTGTGTGTGTGGAGGGGGAGGGGGAGAGAGAGAGAGAGAGAGAGAGTGTGTGTGTGTGTGAGGATCACACACGATCCATGTAATGGCATGCCAGTGTGCAAAAGATGAATTGGAACCTAGGTACTCTAGATTAAGTGTTGAAAGTAAAAACCACGTTGGTATGGCCGCATGCTTACTCTTCACATGCTACACTACAAAGGTTGCATATGCATGTAACATTCCCACCTGCTTATTTGGGACAAAGGGAAAATTTATCTTTCCTAAACCTCCACCTAGATTATTTATGCCTCGAGCATGTCCTTTAAGTCGTCTCCTCTTAGATGTTGAATTTAATCTTGGAGATAGCTTCTCAATCTTCACAAAAACTTCGAGAGAAAGATCAATGTTACCCACACACTTATTCCTAGCTAGTGAAATTATTACAATCAAATTTCTAATTAATAAATCCCACAGCTCTAAAAACTCCTCTTCTTGCATTAGATCTTGTATAGGTTTCAACTTCAGAGACACATCCTTCCATTCCATTGACAATAGTCCACCATTAGACAAAGCTCATTAAGGGAAATTTGGATCCAAAATGGACAAAATAAGAGAGTTGTTTCAAATAAAAAAGTAAAATTAGTAAATAATCATGCCCTGTGGTGGCAACATGATTGGGACTCCCCCTTACCCTAGTGAGGACATGGTAGGGCTTCCCCTTAAAGAGAATGTAGGGAAGAGGGAGAACATGAGCTCCTTGCAAGTAAACACACACACACACAAAAGAGAACAAGACACAAGGGAGAGATGGATGGTTGAATTTTCTTGTATCTTCTTCTCTTCTCTACAATCATAAAACTAGATAAGAATACTTACTATATAGGAAAGTTCTCTCCCGCTATACAATGGTTGATCTATAGTGTGAACCCGACTATATGACCTAGTGTTATAAAAAGAATTCTAAAAATTTACAAGCATTTGCACAAAAACAACAAACATAAGAAGCATATCAAAATTCAAATTCATTTTAAAAGCATGTTGAATGGAGAACATTTAGGCAAAATGTGAATCACTTGATGCGGGATTTCATAGGTGTTCGCTTTCTTTTTGTACCAAAATGCACTTAGCATGGATTCCCCGTGCTTGTCTGCCATTTTGAAGAAGCACCTTCAGCTTGAATATCTTCTTTTAATGTGATTGTTGCAGTGCTCTGATCCTCTTCCATATCTCTATATACCTTATCATGTAATGCACTTGGCATGGACTAGTCGTACAGCTGTCTGCTATTTTGAAGAAGCACCTTTAGCTTGAATATCTTCTTTTAATGTAATCGTTGCACTGCTCTAATCCTCTTCCTTATCTCTATTTCATCCAAAACTAAGATATCGTCCTTCCATAAGTCAGTTAAGCCCTTTTCTTGGCAATCCTTGTTGTCTGTAGAAGAGTCATTTTCAAAAAACTTAGGAGAACCCTAATTTGATATCCCAAGATGTTTTTGAATTTGAGCAAACTCTTCCTCTGATGGAAGAGCCTCTTTATAGCATCTAGCCTTGGCAAAGCATAACTCCAATGCATTCCTAGGATCAAAATACTCAGATGACACATTCTTGATCTGAGCAAACTCGTCCCCTCAAATACTGAAAAAATACCTCATTATCTCTACAGGCATCTGCAAAATATAATCACAAGTGTGTAGTCTTCTCTGATGCTGAACATGATTTGTAAGTCAACCAACAACAGATACTCCACTCCCAAACTAAAAAGAGGGGAGTTCAGGTGGAGCAACAAGATCACTCTCGACTTTTGCAACATTATCATGTTGCAAAAGCTCTCCGGACTGTGCTATGTCTAATCTCCTTAAAATCAAGAGATGCACTTAACTTCATTTCTTCTTCTGGTGTAATCTTTTCAGCATCACTTCCATATATTTCCCCTTGCTCTCCTCGCAAGCTCTGGATTTCAATCTCCAAATAAATATTCTTCCTCTCTAGCCACTATATATAAGTAGTAATCAAGGCCAACACTCTTTTCTAAGAGCCTATATTTCCTTGCATGATGTAGAGGATAATTTTTAATAACAAGCTTTACTTCATCTGGAAAATTGGCATACTTCTTGTTGATCCTTTGCTTGCTATTGTATTCCACTAAGATATCTGAAACATACACAAATGTTTTTCCACTTACAGTCAAGATGTCCCTAAAAACAAGCCCATTAAACTCATTGAGCTCTTTTGTATAGTAATCCCTGTGCTTTTCTAAAATGCCCTCAAATTTAAAACATGGGTTGAACATAGGTAAAAACTTGTGAAAATGATGGTGGGCACTAGCTTCCACCAGAAAATCATAGAGTTTCTCTTCAAGAGAAGAAGCTTTTCCTAAAAAAATGAACCCTACATAAGCAGTGCAAGAACTAAGCATGCACACCAAAGCACTATGAGTATATGCACCATGACAACACATGTTCCCAACAGGTGTGTTGGCAAAAATACATTGCTTGGATGCCAAAATGATAAGGCGGCGTGTTGCCAAAACACTATGAGTATATGCACCATGACATAAGTACATGTTCCAAACATGCACAATCAATTCTAGATGCCAAGATGATAAGCTCTGCGGCCAACGCACTATGAGTATATGCACCATGACAACACATGTTCCCAAAAAGGTATGTTGCCAAAGATACATTGCCTAGAGGCCAAAAATGAAGAACATGGTATTTGTGGCCAAGCAACATAGAATCCAAATGCCATCAAAATGGTAGAATATGATTAAAAGCGATTTGGGCGCAACAGTCCAAGTTTGTTGGAATTCCCAAATCACTTTTGATGGTACTTGACCTTGCTCATGGTACTTTACCCTCCAAAATGAGATATCAAGGGAAAGTCCATTTTTGCTAGACGACTTAAATTACTTTTGATGGAACTTGACCCTGTTGATACCAATCTTGTTTGTAAATGCATACCCATCTTGCCACGTCATGTTACTACCACCATAGTGCATAACCTAATATTTAGGCTAGGACTATCATGGTTAATGAAAGAAGAAACTAAGGTATGTGTTGCTTGTAAGAAAATGAAAGCTCTTGCATGGGGTATCACACTGTGCCAATACAAACCAATACTCTCTTCAATAGCTCATCTTAAAATAACAATATGATATATTACTACGCTGCACAATTCAACTAACAGACTACCACATTGTACAATCTAATATCCATGCTAGACATATCTTGTTGATGATTAGGCAAAAATGACTAAGGTAAGCATAACAATTACGTGCAAAGACAAGGAGTTCTTCAACCAAAAGCCTCAGTGTTGTGACACTCCGCTTTCTAGAGCTTGTGCTAAGCTCGAAATGTCAAGTCGTGGCACAAGGGAAGGTGGTGCAAGGGTGGGAGGTGGTGAGAATAGATCTGTGGTGGCGGATAGAGAAGAGGGTACATGAGTGTGCTCGAGGCATCTATCCATGTTGGGGTGCACGTATGGAGGGCCCCCACTAGATGAGGGCTCTTCAAAAATCATTTCACCCTCTCGGACAAACATGTGTGGCATGGCGACCACATGTGAATGTTTGATTGGGGCTAGTGCCGCCGAATGAAATGGGGACATTGGGGGCATGCAACCATGACCGAAAGGTGTCCATCGTATGCGGGGAAGCTTAGAAAAGCTTCAACAATGCGCGCGCGGGTCTGAAATAGGACTTTTTAACTCACTTTTGCCTTGTGTGTAAATGCACCCTTAAGATAAAAAATGGTATTTTGAGACGTTTTATGATTGTAAAAACGACCCTAGTGAATCGAGGAGGTAGACCAAAAGCACGTCTAAAGATTTGGAAAAAATTAAATTATTTTTTTTCAAGAATGGTACATCCGTACGTTTAGGTTGCTATGCCCGTGCCTTAGGAACGGTACGGACGTGGCAAGTTTGGAATGGTATGGGGGTGGCAAGTTTGGAACGGTACGGGGGTGGCAAGTTTAGAATGGCACCGTCGGTGGCAACAGCACGGTCGTGGCAACTTGGCCATAGCTATGGCTATGGCAACTTTGGAACGGCTGTGGTAACTTTTGAACGGTCGTGGTAACTTTGGAACGGCCGTGGAAACTTATGAACGACCGTGGCAACTTTTGAACGGCTGTGGCAACTTTGGAATGACTGTGGCAACTTTGGAATTTGAATTTCAAATTTAGAGGGAAGTGAGTGGGAGATAACTAAGACCCCCTTATTAATGCCAGGTAGGTGGGAAAAGGCTAAAGTTAGAGTCTACCTCTAAATTAGTGGATTTTTGACTAATTTAGAGGTACTCTAGCTTAATTAATGATTAATCTTCTTAAACCCATTGTTAATCATCATTTAACCCTCTTCTTTGCCCTCTAATTACTCTTAATCGGTGAGGAGTTTAAGCATGGTTCATAGGTGGATTAGCAATGTTTAGGCTAATCCAAAGATATGATTACTCCTAAATAATCTCAATAATTAGGTCACTAATTAACCCACTCAAAAGAGGAAAATTAAGCAAATGAGGCTTATTTAGTGCTAATTCTTGCTAATTAAGGCCTAATGGGAGTGGACTAAACATGGATTTGGATTAAGGCAAGTTTTTAGAACACTAATGCCACTCCAACTAGTCTAATTACAAGCAATTAGGCTTATTTTTTTTTAATTTTTTTCTCTTTTTAAGTTTACTAATCACACTAACCAATATATTAATGATAATTAGTAAAAATTAAGAGATAGTTTATGGTTTTTTGGGTTTTTTGATAGATTATAATTCGATTTAACAATGCTGACCTACCTATAATTCGATTTAACAATGCTGACCTATCTATGCAAAGGAAACAGTATTAAACTAAAAATTAAGAGAAATAGTCTAGGTTTAAGCAAAAACCCTCTAGATTAGGCTCTCTTATCACCAAAATCTCAAGTTTTTTTTCACTCAAACAAGTAGTAATTCTACTCTAAACACAAAGCTATACATGAATTGCAACAAAACAATCCACAAAAACCATGCAAAACATCAAAATACATCAAAAAATTGATGCCAAAGAGATTACCTGGCATCAGGCTATGGAGACTCCATCGAATTCTAATCAAAGATGGCATAGACAAGTAGCGAATTGGCGCTCCATGATAGCGACACCAAAGATTTTAAGAAAACCCTACCTCATGGGAAGTTTCCTATCCGCGCTGAGCTCGAGCTCCATTGTAGTCACTTTCGTCACCGCTATCCTCCCACACTCATCGTCACCCCAAGGCGGTTGCTCTAATCCAACGGGTAATGCAAGCTCTCTCGCAAAGATCGTGTGGGATCTCTGCGGAAGAGGATTGCGTTAGTAGGCTAATCACTCAAGCGAGAGAGAGAGAGAGAGAGAGAGAGAGAGAGAGAGAGAGAGAGAGAGAGAGAGAGAGAGAGAGAGAGAGAGAGAAAACAAGAGGGAAGCATAAGAGAATAAGTGATTAGCACTAATCACTCCCAAACCCTAACCCTAAGCACACCACACATGCTAGATTAGAGCACTCCACGTCTATTGCACAAATGGGAGAATGAGTTACAAACAAGAGGAATTGGCTTTTATAGTTCCAAGCCTTTCCCACTAGGCTGCCTGGGAGTCAGTGACCTGGGGCATGCAAAACATAGTTACAAGGCTTTTCTCTATGGTTTGGCCAATTGACCAAGATCCTCTTGTCCGTCCATCGAAGCTCAATACTTGGGAGCATCTTTAGGGCGTTTCCCTCATCAAATGACGGGATTTACAATATATAATGCCGGTGCTCATTACATAAGTGTGCGGACATAGTTGTCATAGGAATGTGTTAACAAAAATGTGGTTAACATGCTCCTTATTCTTTTGATGTTCCATGACATGAGCATGAAGCCTTGTATCTCTATCATGTGTGACTTCTGTGACTTTGACTTCATCTCTAGGCTTTGTTGTGGGAACAACTAGGATGTCTTCTATCTTCTTATCTGTAATGTCAACAGATAAGAAGCTTATCTCTAGGTTTTGTTGTGGGAACAACTAGGATGTCTTCTATCTTCTTATCTGTAATGTCAACTAGGATGTCTTCTATCTTCTTATCTGTAATGTCAACAGGGTGTAGAAGCTTATCATATGTATATCTAACTCTCCTAAGAGAGTTTATATCCTTGTCCATAATTTTAACCCAATGAGCATGTGTAGCAAGAGCACAATTGTCTTGGAGCCACTCAATCATGAAGTCAACAGGGTGTAGAAGCTTATCATATGTATATCTAACTCTCCTAAGAGAGTTTATATCCTTGTCCATAATTTTAACCCAATGAGCATGTGTAGCAAGAGCACAATTGTCTTGGAGCCACTCAATCATGAAGTCCTCTGTTGCCTCTTCATCATTAGGGGAAATATGGGGGGGGAGGGTCCTTTAAGGTTTTGAAAGATAGGCTCTCCAATGAGGGAAAGGCAGCCGTTACGGTCCATGTCATTTCTAAATTCCTAAGTTATTTATGAAAATATAAATATTGATTTAAAAAAACCGTTTTATGTGCCCTAAAATCATAAAAAGTATTTTGAATATATATTTACGTTATATTGTCAAAGATATGCACCCATAGGCTTTGATGTTGCATTTAATAGAAAAGAAGTGGAAAGGACAAGGACACGCTTGAAAAGTGTATCTCATTAGAAAATCATAAATTTTTTTTGTAGAATAATCTTTTATCGACTTCAAAAAGACTAAAACTAAACTCAAAAGGTATGATCATATGTGTGCTAGAATGCATGAGAAGGAATAAACAAGGGATTTGTACATGACAATGCACCTCCACTTGTACGTAATAAGGACGTGAAAGAATCAAATATAAAAAGTACCTCACCTTTTGAGTTCATTTAATGCACACATTTGAGGAATTTGAGGGAGGGCTAAGAGAATAGTTGTACATGAAAGGGAATCTTAAATTTGGTTTCATAAAAAAGTTGAATTCAATGAACTCCCTCTTCTTCTTCTCCATATCCAACCTAGTCTAGCTTTTTCACTTGCCCTTGTTTGTCTTTTCTACTGAGAGCATACTTATTTGGTAAGTTCTTCAAAGTTTTATTTGTGATCATACTTTGGCATATTTTTCATCTAGTGTTCCCATCAGTGTTTAATCCAATCTTTACATAGAGCTTTTCTTTTTGTGGGTTTGAAAACTCTCTTCAATGCGAAGAGTTACTAAATCAAATCTTGGTGAGAAGATGGGAAATTAAAATTTTTCTATATACTCATATAAGTTTATTCATGACATTATTTATTTCAGGAATTTCATATTTTGAAATTTTCTACAAGTTGGTTGGAGCTAAGAAGAGTGGCATGGTATTGTTCCTTGTACCACATATAAGTTTTCATCATGAATTCGGTGCCCTCAGCTTGAAAGAGGAGAGTGTAGCGGTTTCTATTGCTCTTGTAATGTCACAGTAGGTTAAGTGGTTGATGTTATCCTTGTACCCCATACAAGTGTTCATCGTGGATTTGGTGGCCTTACCTTGGAGGATATTGTAGTGGTTTCTCTAGCTCTTCTCACATCTCAGTTAGCCAAGTGGTTGCTCTAAGTCTTCCCCATTGGTCTTATTTGGTACATTGGCTCATGGTCCAAAGACTACTGTGTACCTTTTTGTTTTTATATTTTTATACTTTATCATCTCTTTTCCATTAATCTCCTTTTTATAGCATGCTAAATTAGAGCATGAGTTACCTTGGTTGTAGATTTTTGATGCAAATTAATGGAAAAGAAATTTTATAAAGCAACTTCTTTTGTAATGTTATATTTATTGTTTTGAAGTTCTTAAATGTAAACTTTTGTTGGGTTATCATCCAGCTACATATGTTATGGCACCAAAGGACCATTTTAAATTTATCAAGAATTTTCTAACTTGATAGCTTATTTATTTTAGTAGTTGCTTTAGGTGTAGTTTAAACAAGTTAATAACAATCGATCTTCCATATGAGACAGGCCAATGATTGAATGAGGTCCTCAATCTCAAACTAAGACCATTCTGTGACCTTATTATTCACATACACATACATGCGTATGTATGTGCACATTCATATACATATTTCAATATACAATCTATAATAGAACACCTTAAGGTACTCTTAGATTCACAACAAATCCTCTACGATAACAAAGAAAAAGTTGGAGGTACTCCATATTACGAAATCCCAAATAACTAAGTTGATACCAATAAATCATGTATCTTGAACTTTGAAACCCATTGTGAGTGTCAAAAGAGAACTTGGAATTTGGATCAAGATGGCACATGGAAGCCTAGCATTTGTTGTGATGGTATATGAAATAAATATGATGCCCACGAAGCCAAGTTTAAGTATTGAGAGGAAAGAAAGTTATATCTACATGAAAATGCTATATATGTGATGTACACACACAAACTCATACTTTTAAGAAGAATATCTTCTTACGAGCGTATCAAGTATAACATCAAAGCAAGGGAGCAAATGGCAAACTTGCTTATTACAGTATGCATATCTATCCGTCATGTTGGGAATCCTACATGCAGGAAGAGGCACACACGCAGCCATACATAGCCAACCCGCTCTCAGTGGTATTTAGACGGAGTATTGCATGACTTCGAACTCGATCACACACTTTATTGATCGAGACAGGTGCATGGAGTGGACAGGCACGAGAGACGAGGTTATGCAAGCTGTGTGGACTACAGAGTGTAGAATCAGAGGAGCACATGATTATGACATGCCCAGCATATGCACACATACGGGCTGACTTTGATATCCCTTTACAGGGGCCACTTCACCAGTTTCTGACCACTACTCCTATATCGAAGTTAGGGGCTCTCATCACCCGCATGTTACACTTTCGGGAGAACCACGCTGCATAGATCGTTCTTTCACTGTAGCTACCCTTTCCTACCATGGGGGAGGAGACTCATTGTATATCTGGAAAGGTCCCATGGGTCATAATTTGGCCTTCCGCGTGGACGATAATAAACTACTCTACTCTACTCTCTCTCTCTCTCTCTCTCTCTCTCTCTCTCTCTCACACACACACACACACACACACACACACACACACACACATGCACACAAACATACCTTTAAAAAATGAAAAGTAGGGTACCCTTAAAAAAACGAGCCTTAGTAATTTAAAATTTTGAAAGGGGATTTCATCCTTGGGTGCTCATAAATACCCAAGCACTATATCCACTAATAGTATAGCCTATAAACATTTAAAGCATCATCAATGCATGACAAAAGAAACTCTCTTTCATCTTGCAAGTATGCAAATTAAAATAAATGGATCTACTATAGTCCTACCAAGTCACCATAGTCATACTTGAGCATCAAACTTGAACACCATGACACCCCTTAAACGTCAAAATTTATTTTATGATACTTGATAATATCTACTTGAACAACTCTCTCTCTCTCTCTCTCTCTCTCTCTCTCTCTCTCTCTCTCTCTCTCTCTCTCTTCACATTATACACCATAATGTAAAAAATAACAAAACCAAAAGCACTAAAATCTTCATGTAATGCTAAAATGAAGTTAGTATTTTACACAACAATGTGGAAATATCGGTGTGACTTGGAATTTCACTATGCAAGCAATAGAAAATCAATTCGGCATGTCCGTGGGAGAAGTAATATAGTGGTTTGATACTTGGGTTGTCATAAGGCATGCCACTAAGTTAAATACAAACATACTCTCATAGAGCCAATTGACTTTAATTATCTCCATTAGTTATTGAATTACAATTTAACAGTACCTAAGTTAGCCTTCAAAAGAAAGGCAGTACCTAAGTTAGCCTTCAAAAGAAAGGCAAAGATCTTTACAACGGGAAAGGTGTCTTAGGCCCGTTACACATACCCCACCGCCCATGTATAGGTGGGGGAGATTGCCTGCCCATGAATTATGGGCGGTGGATACCCCCACCACATCAGCATGGGCAGGCAGGGGTATGACGATGTGTAATGGGCCTTAGTTCATTCTTGGGCTGGTTGAGAACTCGGGAATCCACGGTCAAGGGAACTAAGTTATAAGGTTTGTAAATGTTCCGGGCTATAGAGAATTGAGTCCACACAATGGTGGTAGTGGGAAATGAGCTCTAGTAGTAAGCCCACATGCAAGTTTATTGAAATTGGAGTGAAAGGTATATTGTATAATAACTGCTATCCTTTGGATCACATAACTTTAACACGAAGGAAGCCTTGGGGGTTGAACTTTGAGCAACGTGCATTCTATCCTGCTGGTAGTGTGCCATCTTTATCACACAACAAAGATATAGAGCCAAGCAGGAGGAGTTGCAACCTATAGAGTGATGTATTGTAATACAAAAATGATGTAGATACAAGCACGATCAGGAGGAGCTCGGAGGAGCCGCAGCAGCACGCAATGCAACTCACAATGAAGATATAGACTCAAAGATTTGGGGTGGACCGTGGAGGACTTGCAAGGAATGCTTAGGCTTAACGGGGATTTAAACTTGAAAATCACAAAAAAAAATCATACAAATGTTCACACTACACACTACAATCCCATGCTCTTTGACCATTGGCCAACGAGCGCCCGTCAGAGTACCTTAAAAATGCGTTACAAGGCTCTCTCATTAATGGAACCTCTCATGCACGTTTTCAAAGTACTCCGTGGTTTCTCCATGGTTTCCTAATAGGGCTCATTTTTTAAGCCTTCGTTTCCCTTCTTGAGGCTTCAGATAAGGGCACCCTAAAAATAGTCTTTCAAAAGAATGGTGAAACTTTCAAAATTCCTTTAGTAACCCTTCTTACATATAGGTTAAAAAAAAGTCATAATAGAATTTACCTTTCAAATAAAAGTTTGGGGCCACCCTTCAAAAATGATCCCCGTTTCCCAAGGGAGCTTGTCATGGTTTCCAAGGGCTTGTTCCCAAGGTACTTCATGGTTTCCTAAGGAGACTTGTTTCTTCCTTACTACCTGATGGTTTCCAAGGGCAGGGCTGTCCTCATCAACCAAGCCTCACAATGTCAAACTCAAACCTCGCAATGAAATCCTCTCAATACAACAATAGCATGTATCAATGAAAAAATTAATGGACCATACTTACACAATGAACTCCTATCAATACAACAACAGTAATGCATTACTTTCAGCTTGAAAAGCATGCATCAAGAACTTTGAAAATGTGCCCACTATTGCATCCTTACTTATAGCAGGAGATTTTTCTAGCTCGATGCCCCAAATTAAACAGAGAAATTTGCACATTACAACTTACATCTCCTGTAAAAACAAAAATTGGGTTAAGTGAGTAGTTTTTCTTATGTAAGTAGTTAGCTCATCTAAAAAAACATCATTTACAAGGTTATTATTATAGATGTTTTATTAATACTAAGAGGAAATAGAAAGCATCCTAAGCAGTCCTTAAAGCTTACAGTAAAGCTTTCAAGGGAGACATGCAATGAAATGAGACTTGCTTACTATGGTGAAGACGGAGCTCTAATGGTCTTTCATTATGCAGATAAGGCCCTCTCATTTAGAGGAGAAGCATTTAGCCTTTGTGCTACCATATAAGTTCCTGCTCAAAGCGAAGGAGAAGAAAGAGGAGGAGGATAAGAAAGAAAAGTGGCAGAGTAGGGCAACAAGAGAGGTAGCGTAAAGAGGAAAAAACATTTACTAGTGGATTGAAGTAGGATGGTTTGAAAGATGTGAAAGGGGTGCGAGTCTCAAAGCATTAATACACACAATTCAAGACTGTAAAAATAGCACATTTCAAAGGTACTATGATGTGACAAGTCAAAAATGTAGGGGAAAAAACTCTTTTACACAAAATTAGTCTTGTTTTTCTCAATTCTCCAAAAAATCACAAATAAACACAAAAGGGGGTATTTCTTACAGGGCCCTCCAACCCCCCCCCCCAAATTTTCCCTAATGGTAAGCACAAAAATGTAGTTGTAAAAACCATCTAAAGTGTACTTCTCTTTGTTCACAAATCTCTCTAACCATCCTCTGAAATGGAGCCTTTGGGAAACCAACTATATTTTGTTGTTTCCGATGTCCCCGAGATACTGGTTTCCTCTTGTCTCCCTACCTTTCTTCATCTTAGGATAAGGCTCACCCTTCCTAACATTTCCCATTGTAGCCATTTTTGCAAGTGGGGGACCTTTTCCCTCCCTGGACTTTGGTAGTTGACTTTGTCCTAGCCATGATAGTATGTGCCCACAAAGAACAATGAGGGGTCAAATAAGGTAAACAAGACGTGCTACAAAGGCAAAAGAAACCAAGTACCATCAAAAGCAATTTGGGCAATCCATCGTATGAATTTTAACACTACTTACATGCGTGATGGAAAAATACTAGGCTCTTATAGTGTATAACTCTGCCTCTCCCTTGTCTTATGCTCTCTCTTCCATGCACACGGAGGGGGGTATCACACGATTGGTAAGACTGAAGCTTCTCTCACTCATGCACACACACATACAACAGATGTCTGCAAATTATTTGTTGTTCCTGCATGTAATGCTGTTAAAGTCGATGCGATTCTTGAGGAACGATCACATGTCTCATCAGTACTTTTTTTTCCCCAAAATCAACACCAGTGATCTTTTCATTTCGTCCCAACTATTTTCGTTCTCCAACAGCTTCAAGACCTACTACAAATGTGTTCTAGCCTCTTCTATCATAGAAATACCTACTTCACTAGTTTTGGTAGGGTGTGCACCAACTCCCCTCTTGTTTGATGCAAGAGAAATGCTAGATTCAACTGATGCCTTGTTTTGTTTAAGAATCACATATCTTCAAGCATCGCCAATGCAATACCTCTACTGGAACACATGCATCCACAAACATCACATACAAAACCTATGTGGGTGAAAATTTTCAAACTTCTGCCAAAATTCCATGGAGTTGGAGACCTCTATACGACATCGAGGTCTTTAACCAAATCTGTCGCATTTGAAATTTTTGATGATGCAACCAAAGTCCATCTCCTTGGACTTGGCCTTGAAGGTAAGGCCGTGAACTGGTTCCAATCCTTGGACCCTTGGCACAAAAGTTCTTTCAAAGCAGTGAGAGAAGCCTTCATACTTGGCTTTGCACCCTACAGGTCCAAATGGAGCCCCATCATCCAACTATTCCAATTGGAAAAGAAGCCAGAGGAAACCTACGCAACTACATCGCACATATCAAGTACCTTCATTCACATTGCGAAGAGAGGAAAAAATTGAGTGACAAGCACTTAATGGATGGTTTCCTCTTGGGGTTGCACAATCCAAGGCTACACGACCACATGCTGGTTAAGGCCTGCAAATGGGCGATCTTTCTTGATGACAACATCTGAGAAAGCTATTCCATGCAATTGGCCACCGTGCCAATGACAAGCCAAAGCTCATTTGTAACATTACCTTCCTCTCCTCTTGGGCCCCAAGACTTATTGGTGGCACCACCCCCCAACTCACAAAGCACCACCACCATGACCTTCCCCAATACCAATCTTTCCATTCCAACCGTTGCCTCTCCAGGAAAACCCAATTGCTCATGGAAAGATCCCAACCAAGTCCATTGCTAAACCTGTGGAGCCCATGCGCTCTGCCATTCTCGAGGCACCCCTAACTTCTCATCTCCCTTTTCCAAGGCCTCACATGGACCCTAAACCACTTGTGCACACTATAGGTTCACCCACAAGGAAACCACCTCTTATGTGTTTCCTCTACCAAGGACCCCATAGAGTGGCTGAATGCCCTCAAAAGAAATTCTTGCCAGTGACACCACAATGTCATGGCTATGGAATCGACAATTACTTCAAAGATTTCCCTTTTTTAGTCAGTTTCTCACTCCACAATTGAAGGCATGCCATCTGTCAACGTGTTGATGAGTGTTCAACATGGGAAGATTTTCATTGTCCCATTGAATGCCATCACGCGGTTGCGGCCACGCGGTTGCGGCCAAGCTAAAGAAGGCCACATTCCAAAAGAAACAACACTCTAAGAACATTGGCCCCACGAAGAAGATTGGGTTAGCATCCCGCATTGGCTCAACAAAGACCACATCATCCTCCTATCTTCCATAAGCTAGCTCACAATTGCATGGGCTAGGTGTGTCACTTGCCTCGTGTGCTTGGATTCTCATAGGAGACTGTTAACCACTCTGGTTAACATTACCTTTTGCGTGGCTACACTCTTTATAATCTATCTTTTATAACCGCGCAATGCGCTTATTGTGTATAGGAGACATGGAATGATCGAGCTTACGGTTTGTGTAATTTTGGTCATGAGGAATAGTTGTACATAGAGCTAGAAAGACTAGGAAGAATAGTTTTGGGCCCCCAATTGTAAATGGGTGACTGGCCATTGTAACTCTGAGCTGTTGTATATAAGTCATTTTATGAAATGTGAAAAGGGACAATCCCATTTGTCTCATTTGAGCTTCTCTTTTCTCTCTCTTTCATTTGAGCTTGTGGATGCATGTTGGCTTGTGTTCTTGCTTGCTTGCATGTTTGATTGTCGGTGTATGTAAGTAGGGATGGTAATGCTCTCATTTCTCTTCTTCTCTACCCTCTCATTTCTATCTACTAAGTCCCTTTTACATGCTAGTTGCATGAGGTGAAGGTTGAGCTCTCCATATATCCCTCCTTCTTGCTCTCTAACTAGCCATTAGATCTCTTCTTGGGTGATACAAGAAGAGGTGGAGTGATCCCCTAATGGCTTCACATTGAGGAGTTAACCCTCTTAAGGTTGGCTAAGTACAACTCTCCGGACTCGACCCTTGCATGTATCTCTCTTCTCTTCTCTTTCCCTCTTGTGTGCAAGGTAGCATGTTATCCATAACATCTTTGGCGTCGCTGGTGGGGAATGCAGGACTACTCTGATGAAGCCGTCTCTAACACTCAGCAAGTTAAGGATGGTGGTCGGATTGGCTTTGTGAGCCCTTCTTATTGTTCCAGGTCTTAGCAGATAATCCTTATACATGTGATCAATACCACACCCTACACATAATAGAGTCAAGGCGAAAGCACTTACTATAGAGGTACTCACCATCCCCTTAAACATAATGGAGTCAAGGCGAAAGCACTTACTATAGAGGTACTCACCATCCCCTACACATAATGGAGTCAAGGCGAAAGCACTTACTATAGAGGTACTCACCATCCCCTTCCTGTTGGGACACTCAACCACTCGGTGATGTCCCACACAATCATAGCACTGTATGGGTGGCTGTTTAACCATCCTATTCATGTCTTTGGCCTGCGACATTTGGGCTACTAAGTACAACAGGTACATTTGGTCTCCCTCCATAACATAGTGACTTAAGATTTGAGAGAGCGGGCTTTTTGGCTCCAGGGTTTCATAAGTGGTAACTTCCGAAATTTCCCCCTCGTTCCCATCTTCAAAGATTTCAGTTAGCTGCCAAACTCTTAGTAGTGGGGGTTGAGGTGGAAGAACTGGGGGTGGTAAGGGCATTTCATGCACCCTGAGGATTCCTCTTTGGGCCACTTCTTGGCTTGGTTAAGGTGCGTTATAGAGCGTTGGTGTGCTGGCTAAGCTAGTGTGGTTTCCTAGGGTTGGCTCTGCTGGGGGCAAGGCATGAGGTAGAGCCAGGACCTAAGGTAGCTCTCTGATGATAGCAGTTGGAGACTTCATAGTTTTCCCATTTTACACAATAGGTGCAGTAGAGGTATCTAACTTTATTGATGTAGTCTCTGATGGTTTCTCCTTCCTTCTGTCTGACGTTAGGCAACTGCTCCACTAGGCTCCCAAATATCCTACCTTGAAGGTGTTGAAATATACAAGTGAATAGGGTGTGTGCGAGAACAAGCCCTTGGTTAGAGGCTGTAAAAGAGATTGAGTAAATGTGAAAGAACCTGTGAAAAGGTGAGAAGAATCTACTGGGAGAGAATATAGGGTAGCATGAGAGAATTTAGGAAGTGTCGAGTTATTCTGGGAGATATTCAGGGAAAAGAGAAGAGGTGGAGAGAATCAAGCAAGAGGTGGAGATATTCTGGGAGTGAATCATGGAGAAATCAATGGGATTTGATGCTTGATGTAAACTCTATAAATTGAGGCATAGCCCTAATGAGAATTTACTGGTTTTTGAGTATCCATGCCTACATTAATCTATTTGCTAATTACCCTAATTACATCTTAATCACTTTATTAATGATGTTGATTCTAGTGTTTGATCCACCATAGCTCATCACAATGCTCTAATTTTAACATGGTATCAGACCCATGCCTAGAATCCATCAGGTTTATGAGCCTATTATTTAATTAATCAAGATTAGTAGATAATTAGAAAATAATCCAAATTTTAGTTATTTTTCACTTTACCCCTTCACCCCCAGCCAGTGGAGGAGTCCATTCAGCTTGCACACTCATAATTAGGGCAAAAGCTTCTAGCATATGGTAGCCAACACACTTGGCTTCAAGCTCATCAAAACGGCGCAGCAAACCGCCAAGCAACGAAGGAGAAATCGACGATTTGGCCTGTGCATTTTTTTCTGAGTAATTTGTAGATCTCTTCCTCAAAAAATCAAATGCTTCTAATTCCTCCTAGCCCAGGGGGTATTCAAGCATGCTCTACAAGCTGGTGAAGACAGAATTCAATTTCATCAAGTCTACATTGAGATCCAAGCTCTTCATCAAATCTGTAGGTGACTTTGGTAAAACAGAGATTAAGCTTTCAATATTTGGTCAAATCTTGTGTTTCTTGGCTTAATCCTCTACTAGACTCATTGCTATTGATGCCTTTGAAAGCATTTGAGCTCATTTGAAGTCTAAGGCACCAGATCTGGACTCCTCGCATACTCTGTTTTTTGCACACAAAATAGAGCATTAATTTGCTAATTAGTGATTAATAAGTGCTAATCACTGTATTTTGGTGCAATTGAGGGTTCAAATTAACCATTAGGTATCTGATACAGATCTCTATAATTTCAGATTGCAAATCGGAGTTGGTTTGATACTCCAACCATCCCATACAAATTGGTTGATTTTATGCTGATAAATTTGTTGTAATCACCTATTAAACACCAGATTGAGTTTTAAAAGGGTAGACACTGCCCTTGAATCTTGAAATTGGATCAAGAGGTAAGACCCCCTTCACATCACCATGAGTTCAGCACAGGAAATAGCAGAATTTAATGGGGAACAGTTTTATACATGGCAGACAAAAACCATGTATTTGTTGATGAGGAAAAATCTATGGGGATTAGTTGAAGAGAGAGATGAATGCCCAGAGAGAGGGAGAAATGAGTGGAAGAGGAGGAATGAAAAAGCATTGGGACTTATTAAATGATGAAATCATTCATCACATCACATCACAGGGATACAATGGGCAAAAGATGCATGGGATGAACTCAATAAATTATTTGGTAAACAAGCAAAAAGTTCAAAGATAAATCTGTTAATGTAATTCTACAAATTGGACATGAAGGAAACTGAACCTCCTTTAATCACACACTTGAACAAATATAAAAGCATTAAGCAACAGCTGGCAACTATTGGCAAAAAGGTAGAAGATGATGAGACACTAGCAGTGCTTCTGAAGAGTGTGGATAAAGGTGATTATGAAAACATTGTAGCAACACTAAAGAATGTACCTAAATTGAAGCTACACGAGATAGAAGCAGCTCTACTGGAGCAAGAGAGCAGAGGCAAAGAGAAGAAAGGGCTCGACTCAACAGAGCAGGAGAGGAAAAAGCATTCTTCACCCGAGGAGGATTCTCTCGAGGACGAGGATGAGGAAGAGGCAGAGAAGGAGGAAGGACCTTCACTTGCCACAAATGTGGAAAGCCAGGACACATGGCGAGAGACTGCTACAGCAAACCCAGTGGAGAAGGAACAACATCGGCAAACTTCATGGAGGCTCCAAAAGGAAGTGGAGTCAGATCATCTTTTCTGAGAGAGAGAGAGAGAGAGAGAGACCCCACAACCCAATGTAACCCGCCCCAACAAAGTAAAACCACCTCTGAGCCACCGATGATGTAGGCCAAGTGGTAGATGTATGTGTGAGCACTTTAGTCAAGGTCGCGAGCGGGCACTTATAGTAGCCTTGGACACATAGAGAGAGAGAGTGTCAAGGACTATGGAGTTTAGGGACTTGAGGCACTGGTCGCGGGCTATCAAGTAAGAGGGAAACTTGGTATAGGGTCCAGGTGTGCTAGGATTATTCACTTGAGGGGAGGTGTTGAAATATACAAGTGAATAGGGTGTGTGCGGGAACAAGCCCTTGGTTAGAGGCTGTAAAAGAGATTGAGTAAATGTGAAAGAACCTGTGAAAAGGTGAGAAGAATCTACTGGGAGAGAATATAGGGTAGCATGAGAGAATTTAGGAAGTGTCGAGTTATTCTGGGAGATATTCAGGGAAAAGAGAAGAGGTGGAGAGAATCAAGCAAGAGGTGGAGATATTCTGGGAGTGAATCATGGAGAAATCAATGGGATTTGATGCTTGATGTAAACTCTATAAATTGAGGCATAGCCCTAATGAGAATTTACTGGTTTTTGAGTATCCATGCCTACATTAATCTATTTGCTAATTACCCTAATTACATCTTAATTATTTGCTAATCACTTTATTAATGATGTTGATTCTAGTGTTTGATCTGTTGAGATATCGAGCTCTAGTGAGGCGGTGGACACTGATGACCCGCCTGGGGATAGGCCCCGCACTTACACCACTGGCATGGTTGGTGAGATCTTGGGTGATATGCGGCCAGTGGGATGACAGGCTGTGTGACAGCCACTCTAGAGTCTGGCATAGTTATAGCGCCAGCTCATTTAGTCGGGTTCACACTATAGAGAACCCGTGTATGTATTGGTTGAGTACCTTTCATATTATTGTGTACTCTTATTCTTGTATATGGTGTGTTGAGTGTTGATTAGTGAAGAAGAAGATTTTCAGCCTCTCACCTTGTGTGTTCTCTATTAGGGTTTTGTGAGTGTGTGTGTGTGCTTGCAAGAGCTCAAGCTCTCTTCCCCCCTGCATCTTTTCATGGTATCAGAGCCTGGTTCGTGCTAAGGGCTGAGCTGCAAGCAAGAGAACCACAGGAAGCGGTACGAGGGTAAGAGCTGCAACTACTCTTCCCTATTGTGTTGGTGACTACACCCTTGTCGGGAGCTCTACGGGAGGCACCGGCAAACGATCTCCGATTGAGGAGCTTTCTTCGCGGGAGTGAAGCTACAGGGCAACTATACAGTCCTTCGGACTACACTTTTCGGGCCAAAAACGCGTTTCGGGCGCGTCTGGACCTCCGTTTTTCAGAAAGCAGGCGATTTCGAGCACTGCGGGTAAGTCATCGATTCTCTGCAGAACTCTGTTTTACGAACTGCAGGAAGACAGATTGACTGTGCAGACACTGTGGGTGCTGCAAAGAGGTCTACAGTTGCCATTGGGTGTATGTATGCACATTGAAGTCACTGGTTGTGACATTTGAGAGTACAACAGTACCGCTGTGCAGAAAATACTGCAGGTTGTGCAGAAAAACCAGAGTGCAGTTTCTGGTGAAATTGTGTATTTGGCAAGATGTCTAATGATGGCATAACACAGATTGTGGCTGAGAAGCTGGACAAGAATAACTTCCATGCTTGGAGGTTCAGGTTGACGAATTTCCTGATGGGAAAAGGCTATTGGGACTACATAGAAGGTGAGCATGAAGAGGCACCGGAGATACCGGATATAAATCCGACTGCTGCAGATGTGAAAGAGTTTAAAGACTGGAACCAAGGAGCCAGGAAAGTAATGTATTGGCTTTCCATTAGTATACAGGACACCATGATTGGGCACATTCAGGATGCCAAGTCCCCCAAGGAGGCGTGGGACACCTTGGTAAAGCTGTATGAAACAAATACCAAGGCACGTAAGATACAGTTGAAGAATGAACTTCACACTGTGGAGAAAAAGAGCATGTCTGTGAATGACTATGCGTTGAAGATAAAGGGCATTGTGGAATCCCTTGCATCTATTGGTGTGTCAGTAGATGATGATGACAAGGTGGAAGTCTGTCTACGTGGTCTCGGGCCACAATACAAGGCGTTCAAGACGTCCATTCAGACTCGGGAAAACATTCCCAACTTTACAGATTTGGTGTCTATGCTGATTATCGAAGAGAAGAGCTTGGGTGAAGACCAACAGTCTTCACAAAGTAAAAACAGTTCAGAGCAACAGGCCTTCTACACGAGTTCAGGAAGAGGACGAGGTAGAGGAGGCCGTGGACGCGGTCAAGGAGGTGGCCGAACAAGTAATCAGAATTATGGTCAGCAGCAGCAACAACAACAGTCCCAGAATCAACAACAACAACAACAACACGCAGGTGGAAGAGGCAAATTCAGAGGCAGGGGGAGCCAAAGAGGCCGTGGAAATTGGCAAAGGCAATATAATGATGCACGTGAATGCTACTATTGTGGTAAGCCAGGACATGTGCAGTCAGAATGTTATAAGAAGCAGGCTGACATGCAAAATGGGAAAGTGCAGCAAAACAACTATGCATCCTCAAGCAGAAATAATGAGGACAATGAAAGGTTGTTTGTTATGCAGCATGTCGTGAATGCCATGTCTGAAAATGCTGATGCAGCACAAAAAGATAATGTATGGTATGTGGATTCAGGCGCTTCGAACCACATGACGAGTCATGGGGAGTGGTTCAAGGAGATGAAGAACCCGGAAAGACCAGGTTTTGTGGAAACAGGGGATGACACTGCTCATCCAATTGCCCACATTGGAGATGTGCCATTGTCTATGCAGGATGGCAAAGTGAAGTACCTTGCAGATGTACTTCATGTACCGAACATAACAAAGAATCTGGTTTCAGTTGGCCAGATGATTGAGCAGGGTTTGCAGGTTCGGTTTAACCCTGATGGGTGTTATGTTGAAGATTTCAAAGACAAGTGCAGGTTGGTTGCAAAAGGCAACAGAGTGGGCAGAATGTTTACGTTGGATGTAGACATGCCTGAGATGAGTGCTGCGATGTTTGCAAATGGTTCAGGAGTTGTTGCAGACACAGACATATGGCATAAAAGGATTGGTCATGTGAATGTGCAGAGATTGAAGTCTATGCAGACAAAAGGAATTGTGACAGGGCTGCCAAAATTTAAAGTGGAAGGTATGCAGAAAATATGTGAAGCATGCCAATTTGGGAAGCAAACAAAGCATGTGTTTACACGTAACAGATATGTGAGCAGAAATGCACTAGATGTTGTGCATTCAGATGTATGGGGTCCTACGAAGACCGTGTCTATGGGAGGCTGCAGGTACTATGTCACTTTCATTGATGACCACACAAGAAAAGTGTGGGTATATTTCATGAAGGAGAAGAGTGAGGTTTTCACTCACTTTCAGAATTTCAGAGTTTTGGTTGAAAAGCAAACAGGAAAATATGTCAAGTGCCTAAGGTCAGATGGAGGGGGAGAATACTTCTCCAATGAGTTCTCTGAATTTTTGAAGAAGAATGGAATTCGGAGACAGTATACATGCAGATACACTCCGCAGCAAAATGGAGTTGCTGAGCGGAAAAACAGGCACATTGCTGAGATTGCGCGGGCATTGATGGAAGAGAAAAATATGCCGCATTGCTATTGGGCTGAGGCTGTTTCTACAGCAGTATACATCATGAACAGGACTCCAACTGCAGCCATACATGATGTAACTCCAGAGGAGAGGTTTACTAGCAGAAAACCAGATTTGTCTCATCTGAAAGTTTTTGGATGCATTGCA
Organism: Cibotium barometz; assembly: GCF_041138505.1. NCBI lineage: Eukaryota > Viridiplantae > Streptophyta > Polypodiopsida > Cyatheales > Cibotiaceae > Cibotium > Cibotium barometz. The sequence goes on from NC_141070.1 coordinate 55,983,264, forward strand.
TATGTGCATGTGCCAGATGAGCTGAGAACCAAGCTGGATCCGAAAGCTGAAAAATGTGTGTTTATTGGATACTCCCTTGAGCAAAAGGGGTACAGGTGTTATAACCCTGCTACACGTGAGTTGAGGGTAAGCAGGGATGTTGTCTTTGATGAGATGAGCAGCTGGTATGCTGCTGAAAAAGAAGCTGTCGGGGCTGATGTGAGTGGAAGTGTGGTTGCACAGAATGCAGGTCAGCAATCACAGTCTTTGAGTGGACCAGGAGAGTCCTCATCTAGTGGGTCTGTTGATAGACCATGGAGTGGCAGGCTGCGTCATAATACCAGCCCTGCAAATGTGATTAGTACATCACGTAAAGGAAAAGAGAAAGTGGTTGAGCCCCTTGGTATGTCTGACATTTCTGCAGGACATTCTCATGTTGATGGAGAGTCTAGTGGCTCGGATATGAGCCTTGATGAGGAGCTTGGGATCCCAGCTATGAGAACACCTGGTGTAAAGAAGGCTATGGAAGCCATGAATGAAAAGCTGCGAAGATCAGGGAGAGTGAAGAACCCTGTGCAGAGATTTACATATGATGGTTATGTGGCACATCACTATGCATATATGGCAAAGGTTGTGCAGGTTGTTGAGCCCACATGCATTGATGAGGCTGTTGGAAATGTGAATTGGGAAAAAGCTATGGATGAGGAGATGGATGCACTATATGGAAATGAAACTTGGGATTTAGTGCAATTGCCTGAAGGCAAGAAAGCCATTGGCTGCAAGTGGGTGTACAAAGTTAAACATAACAGTGATGGAAGCATAAACAGGTACAAGGCTAGATTGGTAGCCAAAGGATATGCGCAGACATATGGGATTGATTATGAGGAAACTTTCAGCCCAGTTGCCAAGATGGCAACGGTGAGAGTTGTGATAGCAGTGGCTGCGTCAAAGCAATGGTCTTTACATCAGATGGATGTAAAGAATGCATTCTTGCATGGGGATTTGCAAGAAGAGGTGTATATGTTGCAGCCACCTGGATATGAGGATGTGGGTCACCCCGAGCATGTTTGCAGGTTGAAGAAAGCCTTGTATGGCTTAAAGCAAGCACCAAGAGCATGGTCTGACAAGATTTCTGAATATCTTGTCACTATTGGCTTTCATGTAGCCAATGCAGATTTCTCGCTGTATGTGAGACATGGTGATAGAGGAGTTGTGCTTGTCGTCATCTATGTAGATGACTTGATCATTACGGGGGACCATGATGCAGAGATATTCGATGTAAAGATCTTGCTTAGACAGAAGTTCGAGATGAAGGATCTGGGGGAGCTCAGATATTTCTTGGGCATTGAGGTGATTAGGTCACCACATGGTATTGGATTACTGCAGAGACAGTATGGCTTGGACATGTTGTCCAAGTATGGTATGACAGGCTGTAAGCCTATTTCTGTGCCATTGGATCAGAATGGCAAGTTGAGTGCAGACTCAGGAGAGATCTTGGAGGATCCTACTATGTACAGGAGCATAGTAGGAAGTTTGATCTACATGACGATCACCAGACCAGATTTGAGCTATGCTGTTGGGTTGGTGAGTCAGTTTATGCAGGTTCCACGGAAACCGCATTTGGATGCTGTGAGACGCATACTGAGGTATGTGAGGTCTACTTTGCATTGTGGACTATTCTATGAGACTGGGACAGAGATATGTGTACATGGGTACACAGATGCTGATTGGGCTGGTAGTATCTCAGACAGAAGATCTACCAGTGGATTCATGTTTTCTTTGGGGAGTGCTGCTGTGACTTGGAGCAGCAAGAAGCAACCTACGGTTGCTCTATCGAGTACAGAGGCCGAGTACAGAGGAGCTGCTATGGCAGCATGTGAGGTAGCTTGGTTGAGAAAGCTACTTGCAGATTTGGGTCTATCAGTGGATAGACAAGTTGTCATTTTCTGTGACAACATTAGTAGTATACAGTTGGCCAGGAACCCAGTCTTTCATGCTCGTACGAAGCACATAGAGGTCCACTACCACTTCGTCAGAGAGAAGGTCTTGGCAGGAGACCTTGACCTTGCTTATGTCAGCACAGAGGATCAGGTAGCTGACATTTTCACCAAAGCATTGGGTACAGAGAAGCTCCGCAGATTCAGGGCTTCACTTGGTGTACATGAGATGGAGTTGAGCTCGAGGGGGAGTGTTGAGATATCGAGCTCTAGTGAGGCGGTGGACACTGATGACCCGCCTGGGGGATAGGACCCGCACTTACACCACTGGCATGGTTGGTGAGATCTTGGGTGATATGCGGCCAGTGGGATGACAGGCTGTGTGACAGCCACTCTAGAGTCTGGCATAGTTATAGCGCCAGCTCATTTAGTCGGGTTCACACTATAGAGAACCCGTGTATGTATTGGTTGAGTACCTTTCATATTATTGTGTACTCTTATTCTTGTATATGGTGTGTTGAGTGTTGAGTAGTGAAGAAGAAGATTTTCAGCCTCTCACCTTGTGTGTTCTCTATTAGGGTTTTGTGAGTGTGTGTGTGTGCTTGCAAGAGCTCAAGCTCTCTTCCCCCCTGCATCTTTTCATGATCCACCATAGCTCATCACAATGCTCTAATTTTAACATGGTATCAGACCCATGCCTAGAATCCATCAGGTTTATGAGCCTATTATTTAATTAATCAAGATTAGTAGATAATTAGAAAATAATCCAAATTTTAGTTATTTTTCACTTTACCCCTTCACCCCCAGCCAGTGGAGGAGTCCATTCAGCTTGCACACTCATAATTAGGGCAAAAGCTTCTAGCATATGGTAGCCAACACACTTGGCTTCAAGCTCATCAAAACGGCGCAGCAAACCGCCAAGCAACGAAGGAGAAATCGACGATTTGGCCTGTGCATTTTTTTCTGAGTAATTTGCAGATCTCTTCCTCAAAAAATCAAATGCTTCTAATTCCTCCTAGCCCAAGGGGTATTCAAGCATGCTCTACAAGCTGGTGAAGACAAAATTCAATTTCATCAAGTCTACATTGAGATCCAAGCTCTTCATCAAATCTGTAGGTGACTTTGGTAAAACAGAGATTAAGCTTTCAATATTTGGTCAAATCTTGTGTTTCTTAGCTTAATCCTCTACTAGACTCATTGCTATTGATGCCTTTGAAAGCATTTGAGCTCATTTGAAGTCTAAGGCACCAGATCTGGACTCCTCGCATACTCTGTTTTTTGCACACAAAATAGAGCATTAATTTGCTAATTAGTGATTAATAAGTGCTAATCACTATATTTTGGTGCAATTGAGGGTTCAAATTAACCATTAGGTATCTGATACAGATCTCTATAATTTCAGATTGCAAATCGGAGTTGGTTTGATACTCCAACCATCCCATACAAATTGGTTGATTTTATGCTGATAAATTTGTTGTAATCACCTATTAAACACCAGATTGAGTTTTAAAAGGGTAGACACTACCCTTGAATCTTGAAATTGGATCAAGAGGTAAGACCCCCTTCACATCACCATGAGTTCAGCACAGGAAATAGCAGAATTTAATGGGGAACAGTTTTATACATGGCAGACAAAAACCATGTATTTGTTGATGAGGAAAAATCTATGGGGATTAGTTGAAGAGAGAGATGAATGCCCAGAGAGAGGGAGAAATGAGTGGAAGAGGAGGAATGAAAAAGCATTGGGACTTATTAAATGATGAAATCATTCATCACATCACATCACAGGGATACAATGGGCAAAAGATGCATGGGATGAACTCAATAAATTATTTGGTAAACAAGCAAAAAGTTCAAAGATAAATCTGTTAATGTAATTCTACAAATTGGACATGAAGGAAACTGAACCTCCTTTAATCACACACTTGAACAAATATAAAAGCATTAAGCAACAGCTGGCAACTATTGGCAAAAAGGTAGAAGATGATGAGACACTAGCAGTGCTTCTAAAGAGTGTGGATAAAGGTGATTATGAAAACATTGTAGCAACACTAAAGAATGTACCTAAATTGAAGCTACACGAGATAGAAGCAGCTCTACTGGAGCAAGAGAGCAGAGGCAAAGAGAAGAAAGGGCTCGACTCAACAGAGCAGGAGAGGAAAAAGCATTCTTCACCCGAGGAGGATTCTCTCGAGGACGAGGATGAGGAAGAGGCAGAGAAGGAGGAAGGACCTTCACTTGCCACAAATGTGGAAAGCCAGGACACATGGCGAGAGACTGCTACAGCAAACCCAGTGGAGAAGGAACAACATCGGCAAACTTCATGGAGGCTCCAAAAGGAAGTGGAGTCAGATCATCTTTTCTGAGAGAGAGAGAGAGAGAGAGACCCCACAACCCAATGTAACCCGCCCCAACAAAGTAAAACCACCTCTGAGCCACCGATGATGTAGGCCAAGTGGTAGATGTATGTGTGAGCACTTTAGTCAAGGTCGCGGGCGGGCACTTATAGTAGCCTTGGACACATAGAGAGAGAGAGAGTGTCAAGGACTATGGAGTTTAGGGACTTGAGGCACTGGTCGCGGGCTATCAAGTAAGAGGGAAACTTGGTATAGGGTCCAGGTGTGCTAGGATTATTCACTTGAGGGGAGGTGTTGAAATATACAAGTGAATAGGGTGTGTGCGGGAACAAGCCCTTGGTTAGAGGCTGTAAAAGAGATTGAGTAAATGTGAAAGAACCTGTGAAAAGGTGAGAAGAATCTACTGGGAGAGAATATAGGGTAGCATGAGAGAATTTAGGAAGTGTCGAGTTATTCTGGGAGATATTCAGGGAAAAGAGAAGAGGTGGAGAGAATCAAGCAAGAGGTAGAGAGAATCAAGCAAGAGGTGGAGATATTCTGGGAGTGAATCATGGAGAAATCAATGGGATTTGATGCTTGATGTAAACTCTATAAATTGAGGCATAGCCCTAATGAGAATTTGCTAGTTTTTGAGTATCCATGCCTACATTAATCTATTTGCTAATTATCCACTAATTATATCTTAATTATTTATTAATCACTTTGTTAATGATGTTGATTCTAGTGTTTGATCCACCATAGCTCATCACAATGCTCTAATTTCAACAGAAGGCCTCTTTTAAGGCTTCAAAGGTGGCCTTGTTGTCAGATTTCAAGGACCTGAACCATTGGTCTGCTTTGCCATCAAGGGTGAGGCCAAAGGTGCTCACCTTGACTTGATCATCTACATGGCCAAAGGATTTGCAAATCTGATTAAACATCTCCAAGTGTGGGATGGGATCTCCAGTCCAATCACTTAGTGATAAGCTTTGAGATGTTAGTGGGTTTTTTTCGCTCTAATCTTGGTGCAGGTGCAAGTTGTACTGGTGCTGGTGGGGGTGTGATGCCTATAGCCACCCCCTCCCTATTTCCATGGCTAATCTCAACATTTCTAGTGTTAGCCCAGCCATGAGCTGTGTAGTTTGAGGAAACGTTGGTGGAGGAGTGGGGCCAAGAGAATAATATACCATTGGAGGCCCTTGTCTGATAGGTGGGTTAGCATGTACCCCTTGTATCTAGGGTAAACTCCCTGTGGTGGGTACTGCTGATATGTAGGTGGACCAGGTTGATGTGAAGGGCTTGGGTAGGCCCTTTCTCTTTGGTGCAACGTTTCTGGTCCTTGGAGATGATGAACTTGGCTGTTTAGGCTAGACCTTAGGAGGAATTACTTTTATCATATGTATGAATCCTTAGTCTATTTTGGGGACTTTTCATATCTTGGAAGTTAAAAAGTCGTTTGGTTCTTGAAAAGGGAGAAGGCTTTTCAGTTATGGACGTTCTTGATACTAGGCGGATTTTCTGTGTAGCTTTGGGGGATTTCTGAATGCAAGATGCAGTTGTCAATCTATTTGTCAATCTGTTTGTCAGTCTATTTGTCAATCTAGTTGTCAATCTGTTTGTCACCAGTGTTGTCATTCAATTTGTCAGTTCGTCTGTCAGAAAGTCTGAAGTTCTTTTAAGTTTGTGGAAGATATGATAAGTAGTAAACATTGGCGATCATTTGTCTTTTAAACACTTGGCGATCACGGTGATTGTGGCAAGTCGTCATGGTCGAATTCATTCTCTTCTTTTGATGGCGAGTACATTCTGATTTGAAGGCAGATTTTGATTTAAAGATGGATTCTGATTTATCAATGCAAATCTCAGCAGCGGTCAAATTTGTGAGCGTTCACGGTGTTGTGATGCAATGTCAAGGTCGAGTTTGCTTTCTTCTGTAAGGGGGATGAGTGCCAAGAAGATGTCGAGCAGCAGTTATGGTGGCCGTTACAATGGCAGTTATGGTTCTTGGAAGTCAGATGCTGAATGGTAATACATTCTGGAGAATTCACAATAGCCTTCATATTCTTATTTTGTAAGATCAGTAGTAAGGCGACAAGGTTCATAGCAAGGAGGATCATGGCAGATTTTGGCAGTATGGCAGATTTTGACAGTGCAATTTGACAACACAGTTGACAGTTTTTCTGATTTGCAGACTGAATTTGCTTTGCAGCCAGAAGGTAACTTTTTATGGCAATTTTTTCAAGGAGAAATCATAATATTATCAATTTAAAATATTTCAATCAATTTTAAGTAGCCAATTAAGTGAACTTTGCGGATCCCGGTATAGCATCCGTGGCTCTCCGTTTAGCAAATTTAATGGGTCTCGGATTGGTGTGGTGCATCTTTCTTGAGGGCTGAATATGATTGTTATATTTTAATGATGTGATCATAATGGGAGGTAAAAAGAAGAAAAAGAAGAAGTGCAAGATTTGCATGAGTGGGAAGCATGAGGTGGATGATTGTCCATGTGCAATTGATGAGTGCTCAAATAAAGATGCATGTAGGAAATGGTGTATGGTTGACCTATGCACAAAGTTTCATAAAATCGTTCATAAAGTGCATACATCATCAGCTTGGGAGGAAATGAAGAATGCATTGGGAAGGTTAGATTACTTTGAGGATGACTTGGAGAGTGCATATGAATGGTTAACTGATCACAAAGGAGACAGGCGAAGGTGATGTTCAAGTACGAAAAGCATTGGGAAGTTACAAAGAGCATGTGAGAAGTTGAGGGATGCACATGAGCATGAGTTCAATGGGGAATCAAGTGATGATGATGACATTTGGGTTGGCATGGATTTTGAAAGCCATCAAGTGGGGATACCAAAGATGGAGGAGAAGGAGGTGCAAAAGGAGGTTGGCCAAGAGAGCCTAGAAGAGCCCCTAGATACCCCTAACCTACCACTAGAGTATGCTCATGGAGTGGAAGAGGAAGATTCATTGCTTACCCTTAGGTTACATATGTCACTTGCATCTGAGGAATGTTGTGAGGAGAAGCAGATCATACATAGCAATGATGTTTTTCATGTCATTCAAAGCACAATTGAAGAGGCGGATACCAAGATGAATGAAGAGGAGGATGTGATTCAGTTGTTTTTAGTAGGTTCCATGGATGATGTGTGTGGAATTACAGATAAAGAATCAAATCAAGAGGAATTCTCTGAAATCAGATTTGCTGAAGAGGAATTTTCGGCAAATATGTCAGTTCAAGAAGAATTTCCACCAGAAAGATCCGCACAGGAGGATTTGCAGCCAAAAGATATTGCAGAATTGATATTTGAACCCTATAAACAAATTTTGCAATCAAAAAACCAGTGGGAGGAATTCCAGCAAGCACGTGTATTTTAGAGGAATATGGCGGAACAAGAGCAAAATCCGTTCTTGTACATCAAAGCATGGTAGATAATTGTTGTGGTCACATTTCAGGTGCTGCAAGAATACCAGAGGAGTTTCCAGATGCTAATTTTGATAGTTGGCGGATTCAAGAGGATTTTTTGACTGATATAAGTGATATTGCGGATGATCAAGGAAATCAGAATTTTGACTCTGAATGTTTTGAAGGACATATTTTGATGTCACAGGTTGATATTCAGCAAGGAGATGTTTCAGTTTCAAAGAATTTGAACAAGTGGATTGATTTTTGGTCTGAATCAAATACATGTCTTATGGATCAAATTGAGCAGGGAGATTGTCAAGAGCAAGTCATTGAAGAGTACAAAGCAGATTTGACAAGTTTGGAGGATCAGCATATGATGTTTGACATACAGGATCAGCATATGATGTTTTGACATACAGGATGATGCAATTTCAAGCTTTAGCTCGATGGAGGTGCATTCTGAACAAGATGTGGGATAGGTTGTTGTCAACCCAAACATACTTTTGTCAGAGGATGTGTGTTTTAAAGCTGATGAGCCAATAGAAGTGGATTCTTATAGAATGGATTGTCAGATGTGGATGACAAATTCTAAAATACAGATGATGGCAGATTTTCAGAATTCAGATATTCATGTGTTACAGATTTTGAAGTTGCAAATTGGTCAAAGAGGATTGCATTATAGGATGCATAGTGATCAGTTTTTATTGTTTGTGGATCAGATCACATCTAAACAGGTTTAGAGGATTCCAGAGGATTATATGCGGATTATTTTCTTGATTTTTATGGAATTTTCAGATTTCAGAGCAAACTTGGTTTGTATACATCTCAGTAGGTTTCTGGCATATTGGTGTCACATTTTCATAGTAGATGGCCAAATAAACCTACACAAGTTGATTGAGGCTGATTTTGATCGCTGGAGGATTCAAACGGAATGTCAAACTCTTATGAGGGAAGATGCAAAAGTTGTTAAGGGTCAAAGTTTTGGTTTTGAAGTATCTAAATCTCTGATGTTGATGAGAAATGTTCAGTCTAACTTTCCAAATGTTTTCATTGTGAAGAAAGTTGGTGATCAAGTTGACTATTTGGCAGATTTGGGTTCAAATTTGTTTGACAAAGGTTGTTTTGATAGCATTCAACTTGGAGGATGTCAAGTACAGATATATGACAGATGTGAAGCAGGTTTTACAAATCTGATTATGTCAAAACAGGTGTGGAGGATTAGATCAGATTCAGGGCAGAATTATGATGTAGAATTTTTAAGTATTCTGGAAGTGTTATCTGATTTGACAGTCAGGTTTCTTTCATTCTGTTTGACAAGGGAGTATGGTTCGATTTTCAAAATGTGGAGGAAGCATGTTTTCAATGACAAGGCAGGAAGTCAGATCAATAGACAGTCGGCAGTGCAGCAAATTAGTCAAAAATTAGCAGTGGAGGATTATGTTGCAAATGGAAAGTTGATAGATATGCAAGATTTCAAAGAGGTGGATGTTCTGATGGCGTTTATGCTTATCTTTGCAAGATTCTTTGCTTGTCTAGTTTATGGATCAAGGGATTGTGGGTTCGAAGTCATTTTTCTTTGAAAAATCAAGCCACCGCGATCAGGTGTTTAGGCTAGACCTTAGGAGAAATTACTTTTATCATATGTATGAATCCTTAGTCTATTTTGGGGACTTTTCATATCTTAGAAGTTAAAAAGTTGTTTGGTTCTTGAAAAGGGAGAAGGCTTTTCAGTTATGGACGTTCTTGATACTAGGCAGATTTTCTGTGTAGCTTTGGGGGATTTCTGAATGCAAGATGCAGTTGTCAATCTATTTGTCAATCTGTTAGTCTATTTGTTAATCTAGTTGTCAATCTGTTTGTCACCAGTGTTGTCATTCAGTTTGTCAGTTCGTCTGTCAGAAAGTCTGAAGTTCTTTTAAGTTTGTGGAAGATGTGATAAGCAGTAAACACTGGCGATCATTTGTCTTTTAAACATTGGCCCTAGGTTTTGTATTGGTCGTGGGCCTTATAAGGATCGGCCACACCTGAGATAGGAACGACTCTCCAGACTAGTGTTCAGTCTGGGTTTGTTGGCTTTCGCTTTCCCCTACTTTTGCTCTAAGATATAAAGATGGAGTGGGCTCACTTTCTTGTGGTTAGTCCATGCCTCTCACCCTAGGTTGCGGTTCCTCTGACTGTGTATTTCCCATGATAAAATTGTGGAGCCTCAAAGCAAGGCTTCTTTTTGCGAATGTGTGGGAGAGGTAGGAGCTTGTTCTTGGATATATGGTCTATCCATGCACTGAAGTTCAGGATCTCCTGTTGCAAGGTTAGGAGTTAATTGTCCCGTGCTGGGATGGTCTTCACTTTCACTGATGCTGTCAAAGACAAGTACCGTTTGACTCCATGCGGTATATTGACCGATGGGTCTAACCTTATAAGCAAGGGAGCTTCAAGAGAGTTTACTTCATCGAAAAGAGGGTTATTTCGCACCAATCTACCCGATCATAGGTGCATGGAAATGTGAAACTGCTATGCAAAACCCCTTTGTGAAAAGATTATTTTTTTGGGGAATGGTACGATCGTACACTTTGAAGTGGAACGGGCGTACGCTTTCAAAATGAGAATGGAACGGGTGTGTATGCTTCTCAGGGAAAGATGTATAGATGTTCACTTTTAGAAGGGTATGGGCGTGCACTTTTGAAATGAAGAAAGGAACGAGCATTCGCTCAAGAATGGAAAGGAACGTGCGTTCCAAGTTGGGTCAAGAATGGAATGGGCGTGGTGAAGATGCCACGGACGTTCACTTCCAAAGGCTAAATAGAACGACGTTCGCTCTTAGAAGGAGAAAGGAACGGGCACTCGCTTCTTGAATCAAGTGACAGAGGGAATGGCACAGGCATGACTTTTGGAACGCTGTGGCACGGCCAGATTTAGGAATTTTTAAGATTTGTCTGGGGATTTCTAGGAATTTAAGGGTGCAAGTCTGATAGCCCCCCAATATATTCTCTGACAATTCAGTTACACCCACTTGATTGAATGTAGTTAAATGCACTTTATGCTCAATTTAATGCAAATATTTTAATTTTAATGCAGCTACCACATTCAAGCAAAAAATCTTACTAAAATTGGTCAGTTGAGGAAGGGAATAGGCGTGGCAGATGTGCCATGACCGTGGCATGTAAAGCGAATGGCCGTTCCCTTCTCTAAGAAGCTAGAAGAGTATAGTTTTCGCTTGGTTTTTTCTCCAATTCGTGCTGATTCAAGTGTTCTCCCACTTATTTTTTGTGTTTTTGATTTAATAGAGAGCTAGAGCTAGTCTCTAGCTATCTATTCGTACCTACAAAGCATAATTAAAACTTATTTTTTGTGTTTTTGATTTAATAGAGAGCTAGAGCTAGTCTCTAGCTATCTATTCGTACCTACAAAGCATAATTAAAACTTACTAATAATTAAGATTAATTTATAGATTAAACTAAGATGCAAACTTGAAGAAAAAAGAACAAAAAATCAAGGTTTTACATGAATGTTAAGGGCAATGTGGGAGAACTTGATTGCTCCTCCCATGCTAGGTTAAGATTTCAACGCTTCGATGCTCGATTAACCTTCAATGTCTAGGTAATCACCATAAAAAATAGAAACAAATGCAAAATCAAACAACCACTCGGTGGATTTGCACTACAACTAGGTTAATCAAAGATAGTAGCAAATGAATAGAGTGAGGATCCTAAGCCAAATCCACAAGGTTCCTGTTAAAACCCTAAGATCTCTCTAGATAATTGTTATGCATAAACATGCATAAATCAGGCATAAACTCAACCACCCAACCACCCCCGAGCCCAAGGGATGCACACATGAATAATAATGAAATACATCATACCTCTACCTTGATGTCCCATACCATCAAGAGGTATAACTCCAATCCAATAGCATGTAGCTATAGTGTGAAATGGTAGATGAGTAGATATGGATCTCTACACAAGAGACCATAGCATAAGCCTCAAGCTTCCTAGCCTCCAGGCCCCCAAGCTCCCTTGAGTGTGCCCCATGCCCCTATTATATAGGAGGGCCCTCAAGTGACTTGACTTTCCATTTCTCATGTGTGACCCTTGGATGCCTGACCCTAACCTTAACCCTTAAGGTTAGTCCTAACCCATGCTCCACTAGAGCTTGTTCCCATGCTCCCATGCTCACAAGCCTAATGTGGGTTAGCCTCCTAGTATATGCACACATAATGTGTATATAGCATAGCACACATAATGTACATATAACATACTTCCCCTCTCTCAAAACATTGCACTCTTACAATGAAAAGAAGGAGAACTGCGTTGAACAATCTCAACCAACTCCCAAGTCGAATTCTCAATTTCCCTATCTTTCCACCTAATTTTAACCTCAGGGATTAGTCAACTACAAAGTTTCCTTTCCCTGAATTCAAGTACCTTATTAGGTTCATGTGGAACATAGGATAATTCATCGACTTCAACGAGTTCTTGAGGAGTGACTGTGTCATCCTTACCTCCCAGTTTCCCTTTCAATCTATCGATATGAAAGACTGGATGAACTCTAACAATTGGAGATAGTTTTAGTTCATACGCAACCGTGCCAATCCGATATATAACTCGAAATGGACCACAATATCTAGGAGATAAATTCGAGCATTTTCCCATTGACAAAGTCTGAAAATCTTTAGGAACATTAAAATAAACCAACGCTCTTGGTTCAAAAGACCAAGATGAGCGTCCCCTATCAGCATAAAACCGTACCCTATCATGAGCACACCTGATAGAATCCCGAGCTTTGGTCAGAATTTCCTGCATATCTCGCAAGAAATCCCTCGATGCATCAAGCTCAATGTCCTTAAGAGACCGGCATCAATTGGTGCCCTAGGTTAATACCCATACATAAGTATGCACGGACTAAAATAAAGCCGTAAATTTAAAACTGTTATAGGCAAATTCCATCATTGAAATATTTTCCAATATGATGATTTTCTAGAGACATATGCACAAAGCATATACTCTACAATCTGATTCATACACTCTGTTTGCCCATCAGACTACTGCGGATGATCAGAACAATTCACATTCAAAGTAACTTCCTCGTTGTAAACCATTCGGAATAAAGTAGGAAAACATGGCATTATAATAGCAGAAACCAGGGATTCATCGGCGCCCCGACATACCCACATCTGCATATGGAATAATCGACGTCTCGAGTTACCCATATCAACATAGAGTCATCAACGTCTCGATGAGTCACATATGTCCATCCGTAAACCTATCAGGTTGATTGTGTAAATCACCTAAAGTACGGAACTAGAGAAAGAAATGCCAACAAAGGAAGAATCCAAATTTCCTTATCCGAACACAACAAGATAAACTTGTTTGAACTCTAAAGAAAGAGATTTCAACAAGTGAAAATGTCGACGAGATTTTCCTCATCAAAACATGCAGGCTATAGATAAAAGAAGTTTATCTAGAGAATGCCCACACTATAACTTCTAGTGAATTTAGAAAATAAGATTGTCTTTGAATATTGAGGTCAACATGCTAAGTGATGTAAACAAAGCAACCATCTTGAGCCCAAATTATCCCATAAGATAATATATGTGAGGGATCCCTAGCATCCCATTCCACCATGATACCACCCATACATACCTTAACAATTTGAAACTCCCTAGTATGCTGTCTAGGAAATATGAATAAAATCTTGTATAAAAGGAATAAGATGGCCTTATCCAGACTTTCACATACTAAACCTGTCTCTATATACTTGAGACTACATCAAGGAATAAATCCTTCTAAGTATATCATTAGAAAAGAAATTGAATTATTGGCACCTTTCTAATGATAACTACCCAAAACACAATAAAGTTAGGGTAGAAAAATAACTCATCTAGATATATAAGTAACTAGGTATCTGAGTTGGAATATATACAAGAGTATAAGAAATATACTTCAAAATTATGTGCAAAAAATGAAGACAAATGCTACCTTCAAAGCACATGTAATTATTCAAAAGATCAAAAGATCCTTATAAAACCATGGATAAAAGCATAGAAGCTCCTCAAATCCATAAAAACCATAGTTGATCATAAAAATCAATGCATACCATCTAATGGACATTAGTCATGCCAAAAGAAGCATTAAAATCGGTGGCCAACTCATCAATCCGGAGTATATGAATGTTGTGTTATTCAAATAAAACTCCAAATTAAGAAAGTGAAACACATGTATGTAACACTCAATAAAAAACCCTAGACACAAGTGATCTAGGTAGAACCTGATGAGTCCATATAAAACTTGGAAAACATCCAATAAAAATCTACCAAAATAAACCGATCAACTAACCCATGATAGAATTTGTCTTAGGCTTAAGAAATTAAGCACAAACCACACTTAAAAAAGTGTAAAATAAATTATCATGGAAAAGTGTCAAAGGTGAAACACACTTTGAACGTAAATTATAGCCATCAAAAGAAATTAAGGAACATGTCCAAAAAGAATAGCTAAATAGTGGTAAAAAATCATGAATACATCGTTTAGAATTAATCCAAACATAAATATCCATTAATACAAGGTATAATTGTATTAATAATATGCGAATAACCCGCATCTATCTAATGTCAGCACGAGAAAACGTACTTCAACATTAAATAAACCTCGAAAATATTAAATTCTCGAGAAAAAGAATTTATCATGATTTTTTCCTAATTTTCCCTAATTTTCTAGGGCCTCAAAATATAATAATTTTGAATTCCACCAAACCTATCTTATGGCATTCCAAACCTATATTTTTTCAGAAAATTTTTAGCAATTTAATTTGCCAAAATACCATTGATATTTTAAAAAATACCAATTTTTAGGATTTCTAAAAATAATTTCTAGAAATTTTCTAATTTTTCCTGAGAATCCCATCGTTCACGAAATTTCCAATTTCGCCCGACAATTCTCAAATCCAATGAAAATTTTCAATTTTAATGGATTTTTCTAATTTTTTGGGTCAAAAAATATAATTTTAAAGAAATTTGAATGGTCACGGGTGCCCGAATGGACGCACCACATGCCAAACACCAACCCCACATTTTCTGAAATTTAAAATAACCTTTGTTTAATTTTTCACTAATTTTCAAGAATTTTTTGAAATTTTTAAATTACCCCGAACGCATTTAGAATACGAACGGTCAAAAAAATTCGGAATTCCAACGGTTTTTTCCGGAATACGGAAAGCCAAAAGTTTTGGGAAAATGAAAAGACAAAAAAAATCGGAATGTGAAAGGTCAAAGGTTTCCGGAATACGGAAGGTCAAAAGTTTTTCCGAAATTCGGAAAGCCAAAAAGTTTCGGGAAAACGGAAAGCCAAAGGTTTTCCGGAAGATGAAAAGCCAAAAATTTTCATTAAGAAATTTCCAAGAATTTTCCAGAGATTTTTTTCCTCAAATCCCATATTTTTCAGTAATTTCCAGGCTTTTTCCAAGCTTTTTTTTGAAATAAATCCAAAAGCTTTTTTTAAAATAAAAAACTCATTTTTTTTAAAAATGAAAAAAAATGAAAAAATAAGCTTTTATTAGCTTATTGCCATTTTGATTTTTCTAAGGGGGGGCCGATTTTTTTCGCCCGGCTCTGCTGCAGCGCAGCCCCCCCCCCCCCTCCGTCGCGCCTGCGCGTGGAATTGTGAGAGATGGAGGAAGTGAGAAACTCCCTCCTCACCTTCTTCTCCCCTCTTTCCTCTCCTTCATCTCCTTTCCATTCTCTTTCTCCACCCTTCTCTGTTAATCAGAGATTAGCTTAATCTTTAATTAAGTTTTTTAATTAAACCCTTAATCGTAATTAACATTAATTATGATTAATGTTTAAAAAATTCATTTGTAAGAGAATTTTCACCCGGAAAAGAGAAAGAAAAATCAGATTTGAGAGGCGGAGAGAACCCCACGCACACGGGAGAGCAATTCATGCATCAACACGCTGCCCCCTCTACTGAATTTCAGTAGAAATTGACAGAAACTTGATCGCATTCCTGCGGAAAATACCCGCAAAAATGTATAAAAATATATTTTTTATCATAAAATGCTCTAAAAAATTCCTAAAAAATTAGAAAAAAATTTCTTAAAATTCTAGAAATTCAGGGAATCCATTCTACAAAAATATCCACCATAAACTTTATGGTATTATTGTAAAAAATTCCATTAATGCTCGATTTTAATCATAAAAAATAGAGAAAAATAGCATTAACTCACGGTATTCCCCCGCAACGTCGATTCGTCCATTGAATTGTAGTTACACACGTTCCAATCACCAAATCGATGATCCACGTATAATTCATCAACACAAATCAACAAAAAATAACATTTTATTAGTAAATATTAAAATTTACTAAAAAAAATTTAATAATTAAATAGAGATTGCTCTGATACCACTGTTAAAACCCTAAGATCTCTCTAGATAATTGTTATGCATAAACATGCATAAATCAGGCATAAACTCAACCACCCACCACCCCCGAGCCCAAGGGATGCACACATGAATAATAATGAAATACATCATACCTCTACCTTGATGTCCCATACCATCAAGAGGTATAACTCCAATCCAATAGCATGTAGCTATAGTGTGAAATGGTAGATGAGTAGATATGGATCTCTACACAAGAGACCATAGCATAAGCCTCAAGCTTCCTAGCCTCCAAGCCCCCAAGCTCCCTTGAGTGTGTCCCATGCCCCTATTATATAGAAGGGTCCTCAAGTGACTCTTGACTTTCCATTTCTCATGTGTGACCCTTGGATGCCTGACCCTAACCTTAACCCTTAAGGTTAGTCCTAACCCATGCTCCACTAGAGCTTGTTCCCATGCTCCCATGCTCACAAGCTCACAAGCCTAGCCTCCTAGTATATGCACACATAATGTGTATATAGCATAGCACACATAATGTACATATAACAGTTCCATCCCATGGAGATCAATACTATGGTCCCAAGGCTCCATCACTAAGAGCCAAAAGTCTGTCCTACCTAGATCGCACATGGCCATGGTTATCTTCTTGTACGTTTTTTTTTCTGGTTTAAACTAGTTTCACTTTCACAATTCACCTAGAAGGCTCTACTATAACTAAAGAGGTTACACTAAGGAAGGTGGAGTACTTGGCATACTCCTTTAGCATACTCTAAGGTCAATCTCAAGGAGGATTGAACTAGGACCAAAGCCTAAATGGTTATCCAAGTAATCACTAGAAAATTGATAGACTAGTTACATAAGTATACAAGCAAGCACTCAAACAAACACTAAATGGAGAATCATAAAAAAGATTGAAACAGTAACAAAAGGTGAGGATGGGTTAGAATACACCTGAGCAATGAGGAAAATCATGTCCATATTGAGGTTGCACATCCATTGCATGTTGTAAATTTGGAGATGGTCTACACGATATATATATATATATATATATATATATATATATATATATATATATATATATATATATATATATATATGGCTAGTCAAATATTTAGTATGTGTATAGTTGTTACACTGTTGGTTCGAGCTATATTGTCATGGGTTAGATTTTTTCCAATAGGCTCCCTCTTGATATCGACAGGAGAAAAATGTGGAGGGTAAAAGTAATGATATTAGCATAAGTCCCCCCTTCCTTCTTTATATCATACCTTGACCTCATGTAAGATATTGTAGATTTTTTGTAACCATCCCTTCCAAATTTTCTCCATCAGTGTTTGTTGGCTAGGAGGGCCCTTTGTTCCTTGTTGTGGCATGTCAACTTCTAGCTTTAATGGGTGGCAACAAAGGGCTCTCATAAGACCGGATGGAACTTATGGGTTTGCCATTATAAATGAGGAATGGAGTTGACACTTGCGTAGTGGGTTACTCTAGGGAAACCAATAGGGTTGGGACTTGGATAGGCAACAATGGTTTTATAACCTTTAGTGATGTAGAGGCTTCACTATCAATCACCATGTCTTATGTGATAGGGTTTCTCTTTGAGATCCAGACTTTTTTGGGCATTAGTGGTGAAGGTTCTTTTACAATAGCTTTTTCTTTGTTGAAATTTTAGCTATTGAAGCCTTTATCCATCATTGATGAGGAGATTTGGGAATTTGTAGGTGGCAGTGAGACTAGTGGTATATTTTTATGTTTTGGTATCCAAATACAATTCTTACCCTTGTAGTAGCCTTGAGATTTTAATAAGCGTTTGGAGATCCATTTTGGGGTGACTTGTAACTTGGACTTCCTGCATCGATTCTTCTATTGACGGCCTTTTTGCTTGGTCAGTTGAGGTGGTATGGATGGAGAAATCTTGGGAACCCATTTCAAGGTAAATTTGGGTTGCCACTTTGTAGCTCATGTAACTGTTCATTTTTTTGATATGTAGATGTTTGTTGTGTGGAGATAAAAGTATCGAGAGTTTTTTGAATAGTGGATGTTGAAGTGGTGGAGGGGGTTTCTATAGATTTTTTGGATATTAAATCTTCCTCCTCTTTGTGACCCCCCTCGATCATAGTGAGAGGTGGTAGGGGTTTATGAGTAGATTGTTCACCTATGGTTTCACCCACAAAGACACACCCTGTCGACTAGTCAATCATACATCCTTCAACCTTCATCCATGTA
Source organism: Cibotium barometz (assembly GCF_041138505.1). Lineage (NCBI taxonomy): Eukaryota > Viridiplantae > Streptophyta > Polypodiopsida > Cyatheales > Cibotiaceae > Cibotium > Cibotium barometz. The sequence continues at coordinate 56,001,528 of NC_141070.1, forward strand.
TGACCAAGTATTACCTTTTCAGGTAATGTTCTGGGTGGAAGGCATAACCAGGAAGTCTCCCACCAGTTTCTTGCTGCCCCAATATATCTTTATTTGTAATAGCCCAAGTATATCTTTATTTGTAATACCAGTTCCTTGCTAGCCCACTATATCTTTATTTTTAATAGCCCAAGAACCTTTGTAATTTGTCTTTCCTCCATTTGTATGTGGGTGATATGGCATTGACTTATGGTGAGAAATCATGAATGTGTTAGTGACATTTTGTATTACATCATTGATGAAATGCTTACCTTGATCACTCACTAGCTCAAATGGACATCCAAAGTGGGTAATGATGTTCTCATAGAGAAACTTAATGGTCACCATGGCATCCTCTTTTCTTGAAGCTCTTGCTTACATAATCCGTTTTGGCAACAATGATGAAGCATGCTTGTGTGTCACGTGCAGTAGGACTAATAGAGACAATGAAATCTAGGCCCCATTTTTCAAAAGATTGGTTGACTCTAGCAAGATGCAGTGGCATCATGTCCTTCTTTTGTGGCTTTGCACAACTTTGTCACCTCCGAAGTGTCCCCACCTTGGTGTGCTTATTCGATGATGTAAAAGTATTCATCCTCCCTAGGACAGTGTCTTAATATGTCATCCTTACCTTGTCTATATAAAACGAGTTACAGCAAATAAGTTGTGGTAAGGTGCACTCTCTTTTAGCAACTTTCTTACTAAATCTTTCCTCCGTAAGGTGCACTCTCTTTTAGCAATTTTCTTACTAAATCTTTCCTCCGTTCCTTTCCTTCTAGAAAACCATTAGATAAAAAGTTAACAATTTTCTCACTCCATCTAGAATAGCCTCAACCTTGAATAGTGTAGCATTTGGTAACTCCTTATCAACCCCAATTGGTTCTTCGCCATTAGATGATCTGCCAGACATGTTTCTTGCTAGGCCTCACAACACTATAAAATTGAACTCAAGAAGAATCAATCACCGTGTGATTCTCTTGTGGGAGCATGGTTTGTTTACCAGATATAACAAGGCTTGATGTGATCAACATAGAAAACAAATTTGTTAGTAAAAAGGTAATGCCAAAATTTCTTTACCGCATAAACCATTGCTAGCCCTTCATGCTCAGTGGTGGTGTAATTGATTTCAACATTATCTAGTTAGCAACTTGCAAAACTAATAGGATAGTCCAATTTGTGCTCCCTTGGTTGTACTAGGACACACCCAATTGCAAAATTAGGGGCATGTATGATGGTGGACAAATGATTATTGTAATCTGTTTTACTGGATCTCGTTGCTTACCAGCTGGTTTCAACAGAGAGTCCAAAGTGATTCTATTTTTTGAGAAACGAGGGACTGGATGGATTTTTTGAGTTATGACATTTGTAACCAATAACTGTTTGTCAATGGATTGTTTTATAAGTTAAATTTTTAAAAGAGGAGTGTGTGCATATCTGTATTTGAAAGCAAAAGTTAAGAAAGGCATTCAATTATGGGTGGGTGAGTAATTGTCTGGTTCTACCAATTCCAGTGGTTGGTGGCTAACCCATGGGCCGGATGGGGTTAAGCTGGAATGAGTGGAGTTTTAATAAATAAAATTGAATAATAGGAATACGCTAAGAACTCGAGTAGTTAGTTTTTCTTTTATCTGGTTTAATCAGGTGAAGGATAGTTTAGCTTCTTGACCCCGTTAGAAAATTCGTTAAGAAAATCAAAAAGGTGGAATCGTCCCTATTTTCAGGCAAGGGAAATTTTCTAGGTTTCGGTTTTGGAATGACCACCAGATTAGTCTCGTGTCCAGACATTCGTGGGCGAGGCCTCGAGTGGGAAACCCTGCCCCGCGTAAGAGGAAGCTACTTCCATTGCTAGTAACCAAGAATCCAGTGCACGGAGGGGGCAGTGGGGTCTCCAGCTAGTATCAGAGCTCTGTTGTAAACTTATGAAACAGCAGCAAAAATTGCCTAAAATTTTAAAGTAAATCTAGGAAATAATATTTTCACTTGCTAAGATTATGTTTAAAATAAATTCATATATTAAAAACTCATAAATTTAACTGGATTTTTAGATGGATACCCCAAATCTGTCTAGCATTCCTGGACTTTCCCAGAGTCAGGATATGATCGCCTTTGCCTTCGAAAATCTTATCAACTTTGCTACAACCCGAGAAAGCAGAGTGAGGCTCGCTCATCACTTTGAGGATCTATACTTTCATGATCCAGTAGAGTGACGTCAACAAATGTGGTTCTCTAGAGGGCGAAGTATTAACGTCAATACCAATCAGCGTCGTCAAAGACTCAGGTAGAATATCTCGCTAGCCATGATCTTGATAAGGCTAGGAGTTATTCATTATGTCTAACTCTATAATCATTCACCCCGGAATTTTAGAATTTTTTACCGAGTTTTTAGACTTCTAAGCTGCTTTATTCCTAGGAGTAGAATTACATCACCTTTATCAGTGATGAATCGTGTATATCATAGCATGTCTCCTTCGCAGTATCGCATTTTATGCGTACGCGATTGAGGCGGTGACTTTTGGAGCCGAGACGCTCTATGTATATATCAAAAACTTTTGATAATAAATGATGTTTTGCAAAAGATTTTAAAATTTTTTCGTGATTGCAAAAAAGAGCAAATGCACTTTCTCTACCAAACATGTTGAATACTTGGGCTTTCTGGTATCCAAAGACGGAATCTCTCTAGATTTCACTAAAGTCCAAGCAATCATAGATTGGCCTGAACCAAAGACAGTGAAAGAAGTCAGGGGATTCTTGGGACTAGCTGGTTGGTATAGAATTTTTATATCTAAGTATGCTCTGATAGCCTCCCAGTTGACTAATCTTCTCAAGAAGAATACCCCGTTTCAATGGTCTGCCAGGTGTCAGAGTGCTTTTGATAAGCTGAAGACCACCTTGGTAACCAATCCCATTCTGAAGTTGCCAGATTTCTCTCTACCCTTTGTGGTAGTAATAAACTGATGCCAGTGGTTTTGCCCTAGGAGGTGCGCTCATGCAGGAAGGTCATGCAACAGCCTATGAATCCCGAAAACTCAGAACGCATGAGAGAAATTATGTTGTCCACCACCTGAGCTACTTTCAGTAGTCTATGCCCTGAAGTTGTGGAAACATTACCTACTGGGTCAAAGATTCACTTTGATGACAGATCATCAGAGCTTAAAGTGGATCTTCAAAGTGGATCTTCACTCAGAAGGATCTCAGCATGTGTCAAAGAAGGTGGATGCAGACCCTACAGAAATTTGATTTTGAAATCAAGTACCGTCCAGGCAAAGAAAATGTGGTAGCAGATGCCCTCAATAGAAAAGCTTTCTTGCTTGCAATCATAGTGGTGTCAAATCCATTGATTAATGAAGTAAGAGAAAAGATCATACAGGATAGATTCTTTGGCCCTATTTCTACCCTACTTATGCAGGAAAGCAAAACTCCTTAGGATTTGAACCGAGTTCAAGGGTACAGCCTAGATGAAGGAGTTATGTATTATAATAGCAGGCTATGCATTCCCAATGATGAGGGAACTAAGGGTCAAATTTTGAATGAAGCCCATGATAGCCTTATAGCAAGACATCCACGTTTCATCAAGACCTACATGTCTGTAAAGAAAAGCTTCTTTTGGCTTGGACTAAAAAAGGATGTACTTAATCATGTACGTCAATGCCTGATATGTCAAAAAGTCAAAGCCAAGAGAGTAAAAATGCCTAGGAAGTTACATCCATTAGACATCTCCCCCAGGTATCAGTATGGATTTTATTACTGGAATACCTTCAGTGCAATCAGGTTACAACTCCATCTTCGTGGTAGTTGACAGACTAACCAAAGTTGCCCATCTGATTCCAATAAAAGAAACCTATACTGCAGTGGATGTGGCCAGAGTGTTCCTCAAGGAAATCTTTAGATTGCATGGCCTTCCCAAGAGAATAATAAGTGATCGAGATCCCGAATTCACGTCAAGATTCTAGACTGCATTTTTTGAAGCAGTAGGAACTTTCTTGGATCTCAGCACAGCTTACCACCCCGAGACCGATGGTCAAACAGAAAGGGTGAACCAAGTAATTAAAGATATGAAGTGGCTAAGCTATCTGCACCTAGTCGAATTCACCTACAATGCCTCTTATCACCAAAGTATCGGGATGAGCCCTTTCAAAGCTCTATATGGACAAGACTGCCTAACACCATTAACTTGGTTCGACTCCCATTGATTAGGGTCGAGATGTCCCGACAGATGAATGACAACATGGAGCAGCAGATGGAGTCAATCCGCAAAGATATAAAAGCTGCCTAAGATAGACAGAAGCAATATGCAGATAAGAAGAGGTCAGACAGAGAATTCGAAGAAGTAGATATGGTCTTCATTCGAGTATGCCCCAAAAGAAGTTCTCTATCTCTTAGGAAGTACAAGAAGTTATCCCCCAAACACTGTGGGCCATATCTGATTACAAAGAAAGTAGGTGACTTAACCTATGAACTTCTTCTGCCTCCTCATCTCAAAGTACATAATGTATTTCATGTCAGCCTACTTAAGAAGTATGTACCAAGCCCGAATCATGTGCTTAATTGATGAACTCTTAACTTCTTCAACCCAAGGGCAAATGGAACTCCAACCTGAAGAAATCCTTGATGTTCGATAGAGAAGGCTCTCAGGAATAGAATTTTGAGAGAATTATTAGTCAAATGGAAGTTCTATCCTTTTGAAGACGCCACCTAGGAGAAAGAAGCCGAACTCATGTGCGAGATTACTCCCAGTTTGCGAGATGAGGACATCTCTCGTTTTTCAAGTGGGAGAGGATGTAAGATTCCTCCCCATCCCCTTAAGATGTTCATTTTCTTCCCTTGTAATCAATCCCCTTTTCAGAATAATAAAAATTCTTGTTTCTACCTGTTTTGGCCTAGAGAGATAAAATATTCTAGAGAGAGATAATTCAATTTTTAGATATCTTTGGATGGAAAAATATCCTTTCTTATTAAAATAAATTCCCCCGAAATAGAAGTTTAAAAAGAAACTCCTAAGGTGCATTAGAAATAAATTATAATCTGCTCTCAAAAGACCTTAGCCTAAGGGTCCGGATTTTTTGAAAATTTTGGATTAAGGTACTGAGGGACCAATAAGATTAATCTAAATGTAGGGAGGAGATAAATTTAAGAATAAAAGAAAAACCCCCCAAAAATGAGTAAATGCTCACATAAGATGAAGAGTGGACTAAGGACCAAAGAAAACATTTAAAAAAAACTGAATTTTTGACACCTCAGAGTGGGGATCTCCCCTCATGAAGGAGGTGCCTTTTTTCTTATATTACTCCCCAATTTTAAATCAATAAAATGAGATATTTCATCTCTCCTCTCTCCTATTTCAAGTTTAGTTCCAAAAAGTAAGCTGAACTCACCCAAAATTGGTCAAAATTTGACCAAACTGATCTGGAAAATTCTAGAATCAGTTTTCTTGGATTGAGACTCACTTTTTCCTATCAATAGAAGCCTCCCCCTTTGTAAAGGCTTAATAGTGTTTATGCACTGTTACTCTACTCCTACCTAGAGAGCCATTTACATTGAATTTTCTTGATAATTCAATTATTTTTGGCTTAATCCTCTCCAAAGTAATTGGTGGCCACTCTTGCTTCAAACAAGAGTAGAACCCTCAATCCCTCAAGCCAAAGGAAAGCTTATAACTCCATGTAAACTAAATTTTTCTTTTTTTTAATTTTAAATCTATGGTTTTCTTGATTTTCTTGTTTTATAGTTGATTAAAGTAAATTCTAATGCTATGCCTTCATGAAAAGGCGATGCCCTTCTCCTCTTTACATTTCAACCTTTCTTTATCCTAGAATGATTAACAAAAAAGATTAATTAAACTTTTCTTATAGTTTACTCTCTTGGAAATTAAAAATTATGTAGATTAGAGTCCTAGATATATAATTCGGGTTAATATAAGTTGAAAATAGAATGATAAAAATGAGAAATGGTCAGCCATACAAAGGAGGTTATGGCAAAATTTTCTAGAATTTTATGGAAAAGAAACTTTATTTTTATATTATTCCAAAAGAGTAATTCCCACCGTTTGTGCATTCTGAAAGAAATATTCTAATTTACTCCATGTACATATTCACCTATGAATATGAATGGATATCACTTATATTAATTATTAAAATTAATTTCTATGCATAGAAAGATGCATAATGAAATTTTTTTAATTATAAAAGTGTTATTTTCATTAAATTTAACTTCTATGCATAGAAAGATGCATAATGGAAAAAAAAAATATTATAAAAGTGTTATTTTCATTAAATTTAATTTCTATGCATAGAAAGATGCATAATGAAACTTTTTTTATTATAAAAGTTTTATTTTCATTGAATTTAATTTCTATGCATAGAAAGATGCATAATGAAAATTTTTTATCATAAAAGTGTTATTTTTATTGAATTTAATTTCTATGCATAGAAAGATGCATAATGGAAATTTTTTTAATTATAAAAGTGTTATTTTCATTGAATTTAATTTCTATGCATAGAAATTTATTTTTTTAATTATAAAAGTGTTATTTTCATTGAATTTAATTTCTATGCATAGAAAGATGCATAATGGAAATTTTTTTTATCATGAAAGTGCTCTTTTCATTGAATTGAATTTCTATGCATAGAAAGATGCATAATGGAAAAAAAATTATTATAAAAGTGTTATTTTCATTGAATTTAATTTCTATGCATAGAAATTTATTTTTTTAATTATAAAAGTGTTATTTTCATTGAATTTAATTTCTATGCATAGAAAGATGCATAATGGAAAAAAAATTTATTATAAAAGTGTTATTTTCATTGAATTTAATTTCTATGCATAGAAAGATGCATAATGGAAATTTTTTTATTATAAAAGTGTTATTTTCATTAAATTTATTTTTTATGCATAGAAAGATGCATAAAGGAAGTTTTTATTACAAAAGTGTTATTCCTACTAAAATTGATTTTATGCATAAATAGATGCATAAAGAAATTCTTTTTATTTTAAAAGTGTTATTCCCATTGAAGTTGATTTTCATGCATAAATAGATGCATAAAGAATTTTTATATCAAAATTAGATTTCTCTTTAATTCTATGTTTAATTTCTACAAGTATTTGACAAATGAGTAAGTAAATACTCTAAGAGAGAAAATTCTATCGTTTTATACTCTCAAGGATTGTAAAAAGAAAATTCAAAAAATCTATCAAGATCAAAATATTCAAATAAATGATTAATTTATTCCTCATTGGAATTCGTAACTAATTTAGAAATCAGTTAAGTGAATACTCAAAGAAAGAAATTCAGTAAAATAGTAACTGAAATATCATCCCCTCTTCGATAGTTCCGGAAAAATCTTATCAGACTCGAACCTTGAATCAGACTATGGCCAAGACCAACAAACTCTTTCGTCAGCTTTTTGAGGAAAGAAGATGTGACCAGTTCAAGAAAATACTCTCAAATCTCCCTTCAAATTTGAAACTAAGTTTGAGACCCTTCGAAGTGATCTGTGGATCAAGGTTACAGAATTCGAAGAATTCTGTTATGAAATTAAAAAATTTGATCAAGAAGTTTTGAGGATACTGATTTAAGATATACTCATTGTATTCAAAAGAAAATCAAACTACATAGAAACCCTGTTTTCTTAAAGGACTATCTTACGCCAGAATGCTTAGAGGGAGAATTTGGTATGTGTTTTTCTAAGGGAAGTTCGGTTGCAAGAGCTGGCAGGGAGTGTTCAAAGGACAGCTCACACGGCAAAGCCTGCCTAGGTCTTGACCAGCCTCGGTATAGTCAAAATGGTGCACTTCCTGTTGTACGATGGACGAGGGCCGACGAAGCGGTCCTTGAGTGAAGTGCCAAGACACCCAAGGAGGATCCTGAAGGATTCTGACCAGGCAATGCAGGGGCTCGCGGTGCCTAGGATACCCATGCGTATGTCGTGGAAGATATGTATGACGGACAAATGATTATTGTAATCTGTTACTAGATCTCGATTTGCTCTGAGAGTGATTCTGTTTTTTGAGAAACAAGGGACTGGATAGAATTTTTGAGTTATGACATCTGTAACCAATAACTATTTGTCAATGGATTGTTTTATAAGTTAAAGTTTTAAAGAGGAGTGTGTGCGTATCTATATTTGAAAGCAAAAGTTAAGAAAGGCATTCAATTATGGGTGGGTGAGTAATTGTCTGGTTCTATCGATTCCAGTGGTTGGGTGGTGGCTAACCCATGGGTCGGATGGGGTTAGGCTGGAATGAGTGGAGTTTTAATAAATGAAATTGAATAATAGGAACACGCTTAGAACTCGAGTAGTTAAATAAAAACTTGAAGACTTATCAAATGATTAGATCAACGGGCTGTGCCTGATTTCGGTTAGGAAAAATGCGTTGATTTCTTCAAGTTAAGTCTGTAATAGTTTTTCTTCTATCTGGTTTAATCAAGTGAAGGATAGTTTAGCTTCTTGACCCCTTTAGAAAATTTGTTATTAAGAAAATCAAAAAGGTGGAATCGTCCTGGTTTTTCGAGCAAGGAAAATTTTCTCACTTTCGGTTTCGGAATAACCGCCACATTAGTCTCGTGTCCGGACATTCGTGGGCGAGGCCCCGAGTGGGAATTCTTGCCCCGTGCAAGAGGAAGCTACTTCCGCTGCTGCCCTAGGAATTCGGTGCACGGAGGGGGCAGTGGGGTCTCACACATTTCATGTTCAGTGTGGCAAAGAAGATGTGGGATTTCCTTTCTCGCGTATGGGTTCCGTTAACACATAGGCCTGTAAAGGTTAAATATTGGATTTTTGGCAAGATTTTGAATGGGCCGAATAACCTAGAACATTCAGTTTTCTTTCTTTTTTTCAGGTAGATAGGTTTGTGGCATATCTGGTTAACTAGGAATGCCTTCATATTTGATGCAAAAGTGGGTATTATAGCTCACATAGGTCGTATGAAAGGGCTACTATTGTGGCAAGTCTCTTCCTTGTGTGGTCAACTCATTTGGTGGTGGAGAATAACACGGCTATATATTGGTGGATGAGGGTACTCCGAGCTACACTTGTGGTTCGGATTGAGGGAAAGCTAGTACACCACATGGCGGCCATGTGGCCATTTGTAAAGTAATTTTTGGTAGAATATCTTCTATTACAAAAAAATAAATAAAGAGAGAGAAGGGTGGAGAGAGAGACCCCTCTATTGTGCCAATAGATGGAGAGAGAAAGAGAGGGTTTAAAGTGTACCTAGAATAGCTCCATAAATCAAGCTGAATGATTTGTGCTTTAAAAAAAGTAATAAAATCCTATTTTAAGTTCTAAAGATTTATACCCTTTATAACATTCAATGTTTGCAAAGTTTTTTTTTTCAAGGAAGTTTTAATTAATTAATTTCTAAATACACATAACTTTTATAGCCTTAGTGCACTCATATGCTACTTAAGGTGGATTTGAATAAGAAGAAATGAGATAAGATGGTTGTCTAGTCATATGGTGACTCCCTTTACAATATGTAGGCTAAAAGATAGGCTTGGGTAAAGAGATTTGTTGATGTAGCTCTTAGAAGAGTCTATCGTTGTGGATACCTCCTCTTTACTTTATGAAGACTCCACACCATTGGCTTCTTGGTTCTTGAATCTGCACACCTCTTCTTTGTGTCCTAGCTTCTTGCAAAATGGTCACACTTTGGTTTGTGCTTGAGTTTGCATTTGCTTTAGTGTCCTATCCTTACACAATGGAATAATGTCTTGGTGGTTTTGTTTCTTGTTCCACAATTGTGCTTTATTTGGTCAAATCTTATGTTTTTTGGGCTTGACCCTCTGCTAGACTAACTGCTATTGATGCCCTTAAAAAGATTTGAGCTCATATGAACTCTATGAAAAGATGCAGGGGGGGAAGAGAGCTTGAGCTCTTGCAAGCACACACACACTCTCACAAAACCCTAATAGAGAACACACAAGGTGAGAGGCTGAAAATCTTCTTCTTCTTCACTCAACACTCAACACACCATTTACAAAGATAAGAGTACACATAATATGAAAGGTACTCAACCAATACATACACGGGTTTCTATAGTGTGAACCCAACTAAATAAGCTGGCGCTATAACTATGCCAGTCTCTAGAATGGCTGTCACACAGCCTATCATCCCACTAGCTGCATATCACCCATGATCTCACCAACCATGCCAGTGGTGTAAGTGTGGGGCCTATCATCCCACTAGCTGCATATCACCCATGATCTCACCAACCATGCCAATGGTGTAAGTGTGGGGCCTATCCCCCAGGCGGGTCATTAGTGTCCACCACCTCACTAGACGAGCTCGATATCTCAACACTCCCCCTCGAGCTCAACTCCATCTCATGTACACCAAGCGAAGCCCTGAATTTGCAGAGCTTCTCTGTACCCAATGCTTTGGTGAAGATGTCAGCTACCTGATCCTCTGTGCTGACATAAACAAGGTCAAGGTCTCCTGCCAAGACCTTCTCTCTGACGAAGTGGTAGTGGACCTCTATATGCTTTGTGCGAGCATGAAAAACTGGGTTCCTGGCCAACTGTATACTGCTAATGTTGTCACAGAAAATGGCAACTTGTCTATCCACTGATAGACCCAAATCTGCAAGTACCTTTCTCAACTAAGCTACCTCACATGCTGCCATAGCAGCTCCTCTGTACTCGGCCTCTGTACTGGATAGAGCAACCGTAGGCTACTTCTTGCTGCTCCAAGTCACAGCAGCACTCCCCAAAGAAAACATGAATCCACTGGTAGATCTTCTATCTGAGATACTACCAGCCCAATCAGCATCTGTGTACCCATGTACACATATCTCTGTCCCAGTCTCATAGAATAGTCCACAATGCAAAGTAGACCTCACATACCTCAGTATGCGTCTCAGTGCATCCAAATGCGATTTCCGTGGAACCTGCATAAACTGACTCACCAACCCAACAGCATAGCTCAAATCTGGTCTGGTGATCGTCATATAGATCAAGCTTCCTACTATGCGCCTAAACATAGTAGGATCCTCCTAAATCTGCACTCAACTTGCCATTCTGATCCAATGACACGGAAATAGGCTTACAGCCTGTCATACCATAATTGGACAACATGTCCAAGCCATACTATCTCTGCAGTAATCCAATACCATGTGGTGACCTAGTCACCTCAATGCCCAAGAAATATCTGAGCTCCCCCAGATCCTTCATCTTGAACTTCTGTCTAAGCAAGATCTTTACATCAAAGATCTCTGCATCATGGTCCCCCACATACAGCGAGAAATCTGCATTGGCTACATGAAAGCCAATAGTGACAAGATATTCAAAAATCTTGTCAGACCATGCTCTTGGTGCTTGTTTTAAGCCATATAAGGCTTTCTTCAACCTGCAAACATGCTCGAGGTGACTCACATCCTCATAACCAGGTGGCTGCAACATATACACCTCTTCTTGCAAATCCCCATGCAAGAATGCATTCTTTACATCCATATGATGTAAAGACCATTGCTTTGACGCAGCCACTACTATCACAACTCTCACTGTTGACATCTTGGCAACTGGGCTGAAAGTTTCCTCATAATCAATGCCATATGTCTGCACATATCCTTTGGCTACCAATCTAGCCTTGTACCTGTTTATGCTTCCATCACTGTTATGTTTTACTTTGTACACCCACTTGCATCCAATTACTTTCTTGCCTTCAGGCAATTGCACTAAATCCCAAGTTTCATTTCCATATAGTGCATCCATCTCCTCATCCATAGCTTTCTCCCAACACACATTTCCAACAGCCTCATCAATGCATGTGGGCTCAACAACCTGCACAACCTTTGCCATATATGCATACTAATGTGCCACATAACCATCATAGGTAAATCTCTGCACAGGATTTTTCACTCTCCCAGATCTTGGTAGCTTTTCATTCATGGCTTCCATAGCCTTCTTTACACCAGGTGTTCTCATAGCTGGGATCCCAAGCTCCTCATCAAGGCTCATATTTGAGCCACTAGACTCTCCATCAACATGAGAATGCCCTGCAGAAATGTCAGGCATACCAAGGGACTCAACCACTTTCTCTTTTCCTTTACGTGATGTACTAATCACATTTGTGTTGAGATTCAAGCTCGATGTCAGTGTGAGCCAGCTATGCTATGTGCTGGCAGATTAGGTAGGAACATGTGTGAGACATAAATGACTGCGTGTCCAGCTGGTCATAGTGTGTGGACATTAGCTAGGGTTAGATGTGTGTGGACGCAACTCATAGTGTTGTGTGTATTATGGATTATTGCATTATGCTTTGCATGAGAAGGGAGATGGCTTCCCTCTATGGTTAGGGTTTGCAATATACATTAGGGTTGCTCCTGTGTGTGTGTCTCCTCCCCCTCTACCGTTCTTTCAACATGGTATCAGAGCCTTGTGCTGTTTATTAGGGTTTATGAGTGAGTGAGTGAAGAGGGAGAAGAAGCTGTGAAGAGAAGCTGTGAAGCTTGCCATTGGAGCTGTGAAGCTTGGAGCACACCAACTACTATCAGATCTGAGAGCTTGGCCTATCGGGTAAGGTCTTCTAAACATCCTTGAGCGGATTGAAGGTGATACAGGCAAAAACAAAGCAATTTAGAGCAACTCAATGCAAAGCAAATTTTTGGTTTTTGGAAGCTTTCCATTAAAGCTTGAAAGCATTGATGTATGGTGGAAATATATGCAAATTTGGCAAAACAAACATGTATCTGACAATGAGAGATGTATTGGCAACTCCTATGCAAGCCCTACTGTGATTTTGGAGCAATTTGAATGCATTTAAATGTGTGAAAAATTTTGGTTTTTGAGCTCAAAACAGAGAAAAGGAGGTGAAGATTTGATGCATTTGGAGCATGTTTTTGGCTAAAATCAAACCATTGACTGGTTGCACACATACCTAAGTGTGTTGGGCACTTGTAGGACTCATCAATTAGCAACTCAATCACTCCCAAAGGCCCCTACAGCAGGCGGCGCAGCTCCAACAGAGAAACAGGGTAGAAAAGTGCACATTTTGAAGCGAGGAGATCAATTACTAATTGGTTGCTTGATATATTTCACAATTGCTTTAGCAATTGGTTGATACACACATTGGAGAAGAGGACTACATGGTTGGTTTGATCAATTATGCCTAATTGAGCTGGGAATGAGCTGATTAAACAGGCTGTCCACTGGTTTGCAGAGAAACAGAGCATTTTTAATTGAGCAATTAATCTTTGGTCTTAAACAATTGGACAAATTCCTCTTACATGGAGTTGATGGACACTATTGCTAAGCTAATTAATGCCTAGTTGCTCAATTTGGACAAATATTGAAGAAATTAGAGCCATTTTACTACTGGTTTTTCTGGTTTTTCCCAAAACAGAGAAAGGGGTTTTCAAAAATTGATATGTACACATGTCAGATGGTGTTGATACTCTACATTGAGGTTTTTTAGGTGTCAATGCAAGTTTTCCATACTTGATTGCACCACTACATTGTGATTTGGAGCCGTGGAAGCACATCAAAACAGGGTATCTCGGACTGCGTGAGCCAATTCATTTTGAATGCATACAGGTTGATTTTCTACATCAAATTTGAGGATTGTTGGCTACTTTGGAGTATCTGGAACATTCATTGGAGTGTGGTTGACCTGAGGAAGGCTCATTTATAGATTTGAAGTGTGCGGAAGGTGTATGCATTGAGCAAACATATCAAATAATCCAGTACAGATTGTTGGTGAAAAGCTGGATAGGAAGAACTTCCAGGCATGGAAGTACAGGATAAAAAGTTTCTTGAAAGGAAAAGGTTTTTGGAATCTCATTACAAGTGCTAAGCCAGAGCCTGAGCTACCCCAACAACCTACACAACAGTAGGTTATCGCTCATAAGCAATGGTCAGAAAGAGCATTCAAAGTGCTGCATTATTTGTCTATATGTATTTTTGATGCTATGCTCATACACATACAGGATGCTGAGAATCCCAAAGATGCATGGGATACTTTGGTAAAGATGTTTGATACAGACACGAGTGCTCCTCGCAAGTCTCAGTGTTGCGACAACAGATACATAATGTGAAAAGGAATAAAAGGAGCATACATGATTATGTGCAAGAAATCAAGAAGTTTGCAGATGCATTGACCACAATAAATGCCCCCATGCCTGATGATGATTTGGTGGATATTACCTTGCGTGGTCTTGGCAAGGAATACAAATCTTTTGATACATCTATCTCAGTGAGGAGTACAGGTTTACCAGACTTTGATGAGTTGGTTTCACTCTTGCTGGTTGAGGAAATCAAACTCAGTGATTCATTTCTGGATGCATCTACTAGCCATGATGATAATGGCAGAAATCAGGCTTTCTACTCGCAGAGAGGCTTTAGAGGCAGGGGAGATTCACATCACGTGGACGTGGTGGTAATGGTCATGGATGGCAGGACAGGTCACCACAACAGAATTTTCAGCCTTCATATGGTGCTAGAGGTGGTCGTGGATATGCACCTCAGAGAGGCAGAGGTAACCCCCGTGGTAGAGGACGTTGGCAAGGCCAACAAAATTCTATGCAAGATATGGAATGCCATTACTGTGGCAAATTTGGACATATGGCGAGAGATTGTTTCCGCAAACAGAATGATTTGAGAGGGGGTAGAGCACAATGTGGTGGTCATTATGGTGGAAATTATGCACAACATGGTGGAAACTATGCATCAAGCAGTAATGATGGCACTGCAAATCATTTGTTTGCCATGAAACATGTTGTGGATTCTATGATGACAAATGTTGAGAATGATGATACATGGTATATGGACTCTGGAGCATCAAACCATATGACATGTCATGGTGAATGGTTTGAGCATATGAAGCCTGTGGATGTGAAAGGGTATGTGGAGATAGGTGATGACACCCAGCATGTCATTACACATGTTGGAAGTGTACCATTGGTTATGCACAATGGTCAGACAAAGTCTATGTCAGATGTGTTGTATGTGCCTTCTATCACTAAAAGCTTGGCCTCAGTTGGTCAAATGGTGGAACAAGGATTACAGGTTCGCTTCAACGAGCATGGTTGCTTCGTTAAGGACTTCAAACATGGATGTAGAGTCATTGCTAAAGGCAAGAAAGAAGGCAGATTGTTTAAGCTGGATGCTGGAATTCCTGTGTTAAAATCAGCCATGTTCTCTAAAAGCAAGAATGTGTTACAGGACATTGATATGTGGCATAAGAGGATTGGACATGTTAATATACAGAGATTAAAGAACATGCAAACAAGAGGCATTGTCAGTGGATTGCCTAGATTCAAATATGATGGGAATATGCATGTTTGTGAAGCCTGTCAGTTTGGAAAGCAGGCAAAATTGAGGTTTCCTAGAGAAGGAAACATGAGTAGCAGGCCACTTGAGATAGTACATAGTGATGTATGGGGTCCTGCACAAAACCCATCTATCAAAGGTAGTTTATACTATGTGACATTTATTGATGATTTCAGCAAGATGACATGGATATACTTTCTCAGAGAGAAGAGTGAAGTGTTGGAAAAGTTCATGGATTTCAAAGCTTTTGCAGAAAAGCAATATGGCTGTTGGATTAAATGTTTGAGGACAGATGGAGGTGGTGAATACACCTCAAAAGCTTTTGAGCATTTCTTGAGGAAGCATGGAATAAGAAGACAATTGACTTGCAGGTATACACCTCAACAGAATGGTGTAGCTGAGAGAAAGAATAGAGTCATATGTGAAGTGGCTAGGGCGATGCTTAATGAAAAGAGCATGCCAGATTACTATTGGGCAGAAGCATGTGCTACTGCAGTGTATATCTTGAACAAAACACCTACAGCAACCATTCATGGAAGCACGCCAGAGATGTGGCTTACAGGTTAAAGGCCAGACATTGGACACCTCAAAGTTTTTGAATGCATAGCTTATGTACATGTGCCTGATTAAAGAAGAAGGAAGTTGGATCCTAAGGCAGAGAAATGTGTATTTATTGGATATGCACAGGATCAAAAGGCATACAAATGTTATAATCCACAAACTAGACAAGTGGTCATCTCACGAGATGTGGTGTTTGATGAGCTTGCTAGTTGGTACAAAGCAAAAGATGAGGGTGTCATTGAGTCACTTGAGGCTGATGTGCATGTGAACTTGCCACCACAAGCAAGTTCTAGTTCTACTTCTATGTCTGGGCCAGCAGCAGAAGCTGAGAGTAGTACTGTACGTCCATGGTCAAGACGTTTGAGGCATGAGAGTGTGAGTACTGGGAGTAGTGCTATGGATAAAGGAAAGAAGAAGGTCGAAGGAATTGGAATCACAGGTTATGAGTCATCTAGTTCGGAGAGTTTGGATGAGGAGCTTGGCATACCTATTTTACGCACACCTGGTGCTAGGCAGGATAGATATGTGCCACCACATGCTAGAGTTACAGGTGTTCAGAGTGACCCGCAGGCATTGCGGAGATCCCAGAGAGTCAGATATCCAGTTGACAGATTGACATATCGAGATTCTGCTATGCATTATGCATATATGACATCTATGGTGAAGCATGTGGAACCTACATGCTATTCAGAGGCTATTGGAGAGCATGTATGGGAGAAAACAATGGATGTTGAGATGGACGCATTGGTTCATAATAAGGATACATGGGACTTGGTTGCATTACCAAAGGACAAGAATGTTATTAGGTTTACAAAGTGAAGTGCAAATCTGATGGTTCTATTGAGAGACATAAAGCAAGATTGGTCGCTAAGGGTTATGCACAAGTCCAAGGATTGGACTATGATGAAACCTTTAGTCCAGTGGCTAAGATGGGCACAGTGAGAGCAGTCATTGCTATGGCTCCAGCTAATGGCTGGGAAATGCATCAAATGGATGTCAAAAATGCATTTCTAAATGGAGATTTACAAGAGGAAGTGTATATGGCACAGCCAGAAGGGTGTGTACACCCAAGATATCCCACTCACGTATGTAGATTGAAAAAGGCATTGTATGGTCTGAAGCAAGCACCTCGTGCTTGGAGTGATAAGATGAGCAGATATCTTATCTCACTTGGTTTTCAGATTTCTACAGCAGATTCTTCACTCTATGTGAAGAAGCATGGGATTGTTTTACTCGTCATCTATGTGGATGACTTGATTATCACAGGTGATCATAGTGCAGATGTGATGCATGTCAAGAAAGCATTGAGTGGGCAATTTGACATGAAAGACCTTGGTGAGTTGAGATACTTTCTTGGAATTGAAGTGGTCAAAGATCATGCAGGTACATGGTTAGTACAACGCCAATATGCATTGGATATGTTGGCAAAATATGGCATGACAAGGTGTAAGCCTATGAGTACACCTTTGGAGCAAAATGTGAAGTTGCAGGCTGATTATGGTGAGGAGCTTGATGATCCATCTATGTACAGGAAGATGGTTGGTAGTCTCATTTACATGACTATCACACGCCCAGATTTGAGTTATGTTGTGGGGCTAGTAAGCCAGTTTACCCTAGGCCTATCTTTTTGTACTATATACATTGTAAAACCTTTGGTTATGACACACCCCAATGCACCTATTCACACGGACAATTACCTCAAAACCTCAATCTCCCGTACCCCAAACAAACACAGTTCAAAGGGTAGAAACTGCTCAGAAAGCAATTATTATGGCTCACCCAAAAACCCCTTCGAGACAAATTCAACAAGAATATTACCTAGTGAACCACAATTGTCTCGTGAGGATCTTTCCATTGGATGAGCTCGTAACCCTTAGGATCTCCAAGCTCCACAACTCTTTGAGAAGAAATTCCATGCCTCCCGCCAGTGTTTTCACACTATCATGTTGCACTACGTGTATTTGTCCCTCCTCTCACCTCAATTCACTCACACACACTCACTAGCATGGATTAGAGAGATATTAGCAAGAGGATTATCAAGAGAAAGACTCTATTACACAATGGGAGAGCCCTTTGTATTATGAGAGATATTCACTTATATACATGGCCATAAGTGTTCACACTCACTTAAATTGTGGCCGACTGGGCACTTTAGGCTCATAAGAGGCCTAATGCTATTACAATGACTACTTTCATAATATATCTATGAAGTACATCACTTGATTGGGACTTATTTCTAACTTGCTACCACACACTCTTGAAGCGAAAATCACCAACCATAAGTATTCCATTGGACCATTCTGGGTGCCCGTCCAAGTTATAGATTTGGACACCATTGCTTCATATCTTGTTAACCCTAGGAATGGGTTAACATTCCTTCCTTCCTAATGTCGATCGTGTCCTTGTGATTGCATTCAAGACCTTTGTGTGGGGATAATTTGACAAGTTTTGTTGATGGCTTTGTGATGTTGAAAGTTGGTCCTTGTTCCTCCGAAAGGAATAAGAAAGGCTAGGTAGTAAATGAAAAGATTAGAGGTTAGCGGGAATTCCTAAAATGGGGTGGGGTGGTGGGGGTTTTGCTAGTGATTGCATTTTTATGTTTTTGTGAGCTTTTTTTATATGGGTTTTGCTAGTGATTGCATTTTTATGTTTTTGTGAGCTTTTTTATATGGGTTATATTTTTTGCTCACTTTGTTTTTGGCAATCATAAGAAGAGTTACATGGGATTTGTGTTAGTTGGGAAACTAAGAGATGTTAAATGATGGGGAGAAGAGAAGGAAGGTTCCGGAGGATCATAGACAAAATCATCAGAATGCGATTGTGTTTCTCAGTTCCTCATCTAGCTCATTGAAGCAATAATCATCCCTTAAACAATTTGGCTTTTGATAATGTCCCTTTTTGTGGCAAGATTCTTGTCAAATGTTGTTGAGTAGGACTTGTTTCTACATGCTTCTTCCCATGTGATTTTTATGCTTTTATGTATATATTTAAGTACTCTATGAAGCAGATAATCATGAAGTACATTAAATGAGTCAAATGGACTCTTATTAAGCTGATGCTTGTTGAAGTAGTAGCCACTGATGACGACTGGTGAGGCTAATATAGATTTATTCACTAAGGATTAGAGATTGATGTGATATGAAGGCTTAAGCTTTTATTTGGAGAGGTTTACAATTTGAAGAAAAATTCCAGGCGCGATGGGTTGTACTATTGACTATGCTATCACCTACCATGGCCTCCCTATCCAGAGATGTACCTAGAAAGTTGTCGATAATGAGGCTTTGGTGCAAATGTCCTTCAGTGCATGAGTATGGATATGTACTCATGGAGCAACTGCTACATTAACTTAGCCAAAAGAATAGTAAGCTATAAGCGTAACAAGAATGTATTGGCTATTGAAGATCATTGGGAGTTTCTTGTGATATTCTACCATTTTTAGGTAGGCCATACTATGACTCCCTTTTATTATTGGCTACTCTTCTTTTTGAGAGAATAGGTTCTTATGTCTGCCATGTAGCTTCTGCACTCATGCTTCTCATCTAGAGGGGTGAAAAGAGCATTATAAGTTTCTCCTTGATACACTCATAAGTTTTTGTCGGCATCTGTGGGATTGATTCTTGAATTTATGGCTTAGTTTTTGTTGAGGCGATAGGTATAGCTAATGATTGGTTGCCATTCGTGGTGACCAAACTCGCAAGCTCTTGTATATGTGTTGTATGCACAAGAGAGGTTGAGTGGCTTTCTTGGTGTTATTTGGGCCTCCATTCTTGTTGAACTTTAGGTGAAGCTTTTGAGGTTGAAGATGTTGGTAAAGCGTTCCTCTCCTTCATTCGATCTTGGCAACCATATGATGGGATTTCTATTATAGTATCCTTGTTTCTAAAGCACATACACATGCAGCACCCATCTTTGATAAACATTAGGAGTTAATGGTTGATGCCTTTGAAGCTTTTTTCTTTTAATCAGGCTTGGGACACTTCTTGATGCACTTGGAAATCCGAACGTTGGTATTACCTTGGTAGTACCCTTGTGCTTATAGTAATCTTTTTGGTACCACACTTGTTGAGTTACCGGAGTTCTTTGAGAAAGTCACATAGGCTTTTGTGTGACGACATCGTGGAGTGATTTTATTCTTCCTTAGCCTTGGAGTTTTGCATTGAGGAAGAGGCTTTGATAATCAAGGCACCCAAATTGGATTTGCACCTTCGTATAGTAGCCCTAAGCTACAAGTAGCTACTTCTCCACCCACATTTTGATACCATTATGACACCTTGATTTTGGCTATCGTGGTGGTGGAGTTTTCTTTTTGGTTGAAGCAAAAGGTTTGGGGCCCTCCTTCACAATGGTTGGCATTGAGGTTGCAGGTTTGAGACTCATGGGCATTGTTGACGAGACAAGGCTTGAGTCTATTGTGGAGTGGCTTCTGATGATGAGGCTTTTGAGCATACAACCGTCTCCTTTGGTGAGGTTGGTCGATGACGAGTTGTCGAGGTCGAGGTTTTTTCTTTGAGTTCCTTTTTAGAGATAGGTGGTTGTGCTTGGGGAACTTCTTCAGGAATAGCTATTGATTTCGAGGTTTTGGCATTGAACTTCATTGGTGAGGATGGAGTTGAAGGGGTAGATTCTTTGTCGGAGTTGGTCAGTGACATAGATGGTAGGTCGTCATGTAGAGGGGTTTCTAAGAAAGAGGCTTGCAGCTTTTTGCATTCAGCATCATAGAAATCCATTAGGGTTGGATCATATTCCATGCAATATGGTATTGTCAACTTTGTGTCGTTGACCATCATGATGACCCTATTACTAGCAAAGCATAGTGGTGCTTGGGCAACAGTAGTCCATTTAAGTCCCAAGATCAAATCTGCTTCCAACACATACTCAACCACAAAAAACTTACACGTAAGGAGGTTAGATTCTATATACGTTAATTGTTCAAAGTATTCCAAACATGGCATGTTCAGGTCTCGTATGAATGGAATTCTTTCAGGATGAGCCAGAGTATTAGTTGACCTAACAAATCCCATAACTCAAGGGTCATGAGATTGTGCTCTCATTATGGATAAAGTTGTGCTTGGGTTGTGGTGATTTTATCGGAAAGTTCCTATCAAACCATAATTCTTAGGATATTCTAAGTAAGGTATGTTGGAAGGTCCAACTCCTCTAAGGTCTCTTCCTCCCATTATAGCAATTTCATAATGCTTGCAGGAGTCTTCAAGGTGACTGTTTGCATGGATTCATCGATTGAACACAACGAGTCACGTACCCAAGTTCCACCACTAGACCAACCCGTCAAGCGGCATGCTTAGTTAAACTCTCGGAGATAACTCCCCGGGTCTTCTCTTTTCGATCCTTAGAACACCGGAATGTTGAACATCTTGCACCAAAAGATGAGTAGCAAAATAAGGGAAATTTACTTAATTCAAAATAACTTTTCTTGAGGTTAAAATAGAATAATTCTAAGTAAAATTTGCCCGCCGTCTCCACCAAAAAGATGTGACACAAACTTGGGGTTTTGACTTCGGTCACTTCTTAGAACCAAAACACACTTGTATGAAACCTCACATCCTCCTCACCTCCCTTTCTCTCCCTAGGTTAAGATAAAGATAAACACATCAAAGGTGAGATCATAATTCATGGAAGGAAAGAGAAAAGACTCAGGAGAAGTAAGAATTTCTGCCAATCTTGTAGCTCCAAACAAGAGGGAAATTCTTTGTTGGAATAAAATCTTCCGACTCAGGATTATGTGAACGGAAATATACGGGGAATGTTGGTAAGGTTCATCCATTCAAATTGGATGATTTGGACGGAACATCTTAAAGTAAAAGAATATAGCAATCACTTACAAGAGGATAAGATAATAGGATTTGCTTTTTGATAAGAGATTGAGAGGAATTAAATGTTATTAATAAGAAGAAATAATGTCCAAAAGTCTATAAAAACAGAGATACACAGAGAATTGTAGTTTTAAATTCATATAGACTGCACAAAAGAGGATTATATAGCTACGTAGAGCTTGAAGAGAGCTTCGCGCCATATAAAAACTTTCAAAAACGAGCAACCGAGCGAAAAGTTATGAGCATTTTACTACAAGATTATAAAACTACCAAAATTCGCCTAAAAGTTAGCAACTTTGGGAAAAATTCTGATCATCAATGAAGTAAAGGATTAAGAAATTAGTTACATGAGTGGAAAGAGCATATAAAGAGCTTCCTAGCCATATGATCAATTTTAGAAACCAATACCCGAGTGATGAGTAATTACTGGTTGAAATTTGCATATTAGACCACAAAAATTGCACTTCCCTCTCTTTGCATGAGACCTCAATTTTCACATAGCCTCTTGCCTTTCATCTCCTTCAAGATTCAAGCTAGAGGGTAAGGATTAACATTGACAATCATAAAGATTTACCTATGGTCCCCAAAGTCTTTCCACATGCTCATTACCGCCGCGCTAAAACCATTGGTGCCTCCAAAGGAGGGTGGCAATAAGACAAGGGCTACCTTAAGAAGTCACAGGCCCACCAAGATAATAACTCCTTATCCCACTTATCATGAATCATCAAAGAGGTCCAAAATTGGGTTAAGCATTGAGGAGCTAATGCTAAATGAGACATTCACATGTAAAGAGAGTGTTTGAATAAGGGTTTAAAGATACGAGAATGGCAATGACACAAAATGCTCAATTGAGGAGGCTTCATTCATTGATTTGAAAGGGAGAGGAGGGCTCCTTTTATAGGTGGAGAATCACCCTCTCTTCCATTGTTACAAATTACAACATAAAAATATTCAACCCCTCAGTGACATAAGGGTAGATGTCACCATCAATTGTCCTCTTAGGCCAAGTCTTCTATTGATTTATTAAATTGAAGACTTTTTTACTTTGAAAGTGTGATGAGATAATAGCCAAGTCTAAGTGGCATGTAGGTGGAGATCCCACTTACACATGGCAGAATTCTCCTGTTCCATGTAGGCATTCTAGAAGAATCTTTCCCAATTATGCACCTACACACACTCCTCCACATGCCTTCCACACTCCCCAACTTGTAGCCTTATGGTGGTGAATACTATATTAATAATACAATTAAAATCCATGTGAGCATGAAGACCCACTTTTATTTTCCACATCACTAGCCTATCTACCATACCAAAGAATTTATCAAGCATACCTGTGGCATTTACAATGTGTGCACCCTAAATCAAGTAAAACCATTATATA
Organism: Cibotium barometz; assembly: GCF_041138505.1. NCBI lineage: Eukaryota > Viridiplantae > Streptophyta > Polypodiopsida > Cyatheales > Cibotiaceae > Cibotium > Cibotium barometz. The sequence goes on from NC_141070.1 coordinate 56,024,581, forward strand.
TGAAGATAGAATGTTGTTATCAAGGTAGCTGCCAAGCCGCCGCATCACCACGTCGTTATTCCATTGTGGGCATCGCAATCTTCTTGGATAAGCTTCCACCTTATTAGCATTGAGAAACCATCAAAATATGTACAAAATTAAAAAATGAAAGATATCAATTTTTCATGTCACACTGCTTCTTCCAGAGAAGGCCCTTTGTGTTTTGAATGCAATGAACTGGGACACTTTAGGGCCAACTGTCTTAAGCTCGCAACATCTTTTCCCCAAGGTGGCAGAGCAAATCAAGGCCGTGGAACCCCTATCCACCAAGGTGCAAGAGGCGATGGACTTGGCAAAGGCCGCGGAGGAGCAGTTGCTAGAACTGCCTGTACTATAAGTGAAGAACCGACCTTGGAAATGGCTGAAGAAGAGTGCACCACCATCCATGCGGTGGTAGAACATTAAGGTCCAAATCAACAATTTGTGTAATCCAAACCCTAGCCACTCATTGCGTAAGCCATCGCAGCTTTTGATTGATTGTGGCAGTACCCATTCATTTCTTTCTCCTAGGTATTTGCAAAAATTAAAGTTGGGTCAAAAAATAGCTTAGAAGAATGATTGTAGAGTTAGCTAGTGGAAAAGTAGTATCTCGCCACTTTGTAGGAAACATTGATTTTGAACTGGGTAATGAGAAAACTCATGGCCGCTTAAGAGTCCTGCCATTAGGAATTTATGCTGGAATCCTTGGGATGGACTGGCTAATTGCAAACAAAGCTAGTATTCACTATAACCAGGGGAGTATCACTTTTAAAAATGAGCATGGCCAAGTAGTATCCGTTCAGGGGAAAATAGGTAAACCTAATCTAGGGTAGTCGAGGAAAAACACCTTCTCAAGGGAGCACATAAGGGATAACAAGTTTTTCTAGCCAAGCTCAACAAAGCTGTTGAATGTTAAAAGAGTAATCACCCATGACAATGGAAATCCATGTATTCCAATGAAGTAAGAGAAAAATTAGGATGATAAAATAATGTATATTTTATTTAAAAATTAGAGAAAAATTTTAGTTAAATTTATCTTTTTGCATAGATAAATTAAAATGATGAAAGAGGAATTTCCACCATATTGGAATTCAAATATTTAAATGAGAAAAGTGTAATTCCTAGCATATTGAAATTAATGGGTATTTTATTTAAATTTAAAAATAAATTTTAGATAAATTTATTTTATCTATGAGAAATAATTAAATGGTAAAAGAGGAATTCCTATGAGATTTGGAATTCCATCATTTAAATGGGAAAAGAGAAAGTCCTAGAATATTGAAATTAATGGGTATTTTATTTAAATTTATTTTAGATAAATTTATTTTATCTATGAGAAATATTTAAATGGTAAAAGAGAAATTCCTATGACATTTAGAATTCCATCATTTAGATGGGAAAAGAGAAATTCCTCGTAAATTCAATTAACGGGTATTTTATTATGAGAAATATTAATGATAAAAGAGAAATTCCCATGACATTAGAATGCAAATAATTAAATGTAAAAAAGAAGAATTCCCATGGTATTTGAGATCCAAGAAATTAAATGGAAAGAAGAGGAATTTTTAGTATAATTCAATTTATGATTATTTATCAAAAGTGAAAATATGGGTAGAATTGATTTCTATAAATCCCATGAATTCTTTTATTCAAAAGAGGAATATTGAATATAATTCAATTGAGGAATTGAGAAGGAATATAGAAATAGTCGTTGGAGAAAAGGAACCTTTAAATAGGCCAAGCAATTGGTAGAAATTTAAAAAAAGTCCCATTATCGGAATCAAACTAGAAAAAGCTACTAAATGAAAATTTGATGTGAAATGGATGTGATAAGATGTAAATAGATGCAATAAGATGTGAATGGATGTGATAATATGTAAATAGGATGCGACAAGATGTGAATGGATGTAATAAGATGAAAATAGAATTTGATAAGATATAAATGGGATGCAATAAGATGTGTATGAGATGTGATAAGATATAAATGGGATGCAATAAGATGTGTATGAGATGTGATAGGATTTGAATGGATGTGATAAGATGAAAATAAGATGTGATGTAACGAAAATGGATGTGGATGTGTATGTGAAAGAATGGATGTGGATGTGTATGTGGAAGAATGGATGTGGATGTGTATGTGAAAGAATGGATGTGGATGTGTGTGTGAAAGGATGTGATGTCGATGTGAGTAAATGGATGAGATGTAATGTGATGTGAATCAGGATGTGAATGAATAAGATATGATGTCATGTGAATCGGATGTAAATGAATGATATGGGATGTGAATGGATGAGATGTGATGTGATGATGTGAATCAAGATAAGTGAATGAGATGAAATGTGAAATGACTGTGATGATGAGATGTGATGTAAATTGAGATAGATGTGAATGAATGAGGTGTGATGGGATGTGAATATGGGTAGATGCGAGTGGATGAGATGTGATGAGGATAAATGAGGAAAGATGTGATGAGATGAAAAATGATGTGATTGGATGAGAATAGGAATACATATGAATTGGATATGGATTAAGTAATGTGGACAGATGTGGAACAATGTGAAAGACGAGAGTTCATTATAGAAAATGTATTTATGACCTGTTTTTTAAATGACTGTTTTATGTCAATAATGCTAGCGAAGCATTTTGACCGTCTTGAGAGTGAGGTCGTGGAGACCTAACTGATAAAGTTGCAATAGCTGAGACGGCGGAGAGTCAACGGAGGACGTCTCGCGTAGCAAGGTCGGTCGAGGTCTTGACCAGCCTCGGGTTCGATTTAAATGGTGAGCTTCCGGTACGGTGGATGAGGGACCAAGGAAGCGGCCTATGTGAGTGAAGCCCTAGGTGACCTGCAAAGGATCCTAGAGGGTGCTAACCATACGGTGCTCGGGCTCTGGGTCACCGAAGATATCCACATGTGCGTCGAGGAAGATATTGGTAATCCAAAATTGAGATATTTTTGGATATAAAAATCCTCCTAGTGTCTAAAATGGTTTCCCCTGAAATAGAAATTCAAAAAGAACTTTCCAATGTGCATTTGAAATTAATTGAAAATAAGTATAAAGGACCTTAGCCTAACGGTCTAGATTTTTTGACATTTTTGGATTAATTAAGGTTCCTATGAGCCAATAGGATCAATCCAAGTGTGGGGAGGAGATAAATCCAATTTGTAAAAGAAAAACACCCAAAAATGAGTAAATTCCCACTTAAGATGAAGAGTTGACTTAGTACAAGGTTTATTAGTTAAAAACTATGAGTATTACTAAAAAAAAAGAGATATTTTGGGTATAATGATTCAATTTTGACACCTTGGTAAGGAGA